>NC_084466.1:97753792-98058971 GCF_027409185.1 Cynocephalus volans
GGCCTGTGGTCCCCAGCCCAGTGAGCCCCAGGAGATGGGAAGTCACTTGTGGGGCCCCTGGTCAGCATGACATGGAGAAGGTAGGAGGAAACATTCCTTCTTTAAGGAGTCTTCTCTGGCCATATCTCAGGGCCTTCCTCTCTCTTCTCTGTCCAAAGGGGCAGGGGAGTGGTGAAACGGGTAATCTCTGTCCCCTTATCTCTTGGGAATAACTGGGGGATCTTCTTGGGATAGTGGAGACCAACAGCTTATGTGTGTGGTTTGTGCAGGGGGCACATCAGTCCCCAAGGGCTGGCAGCTATGAGCTTGGGGAGGCTACAGTGGGCAGGATATTCCATGCCCATGGTCTAGTAACTGGCTTGCACAGGCACTGCCCGCAGGACCCTCAGTTGCTCAGCACCATGCACTGCATAACCCAGTCAAGCTGAACTTGCCAAGTGAAATGTGGGGAAGACAGAGGAAAATGAGCTGCTTTTCTGGTCCACCATCTGGGCTGATGAAGGGTTAGGTTTCACAGTGCAGACCGAGGAGGATTGTAGACTCTGGTCTGCAAGTGAGCCTCGGCCCGCTCCAGCCCCACTCCTCCCCGCCAGGAGGAAGACCACACCACCTGGCCACTTAACCTCTGAGATGGCTACTGCACTACATTCTTAATGAGCAGAAAGTCCTGCGCTGCCCTGGGGGATGGCGGATCCCCCTAGAACCCTGGTGAATTACTATTAAAAGAGAGGCTCCCGACCAGGATCCAGGCAGCAAAGAAAGTGTTATGAAGCCAGCCTGCTCCCTGCCAGCTGCTGCACCAGCGAGTACACCTGCTCTTCCACCGTGCAGTGGGGAGAAGGCAGACACATACAGCCTGTCCTCAAGGAGCATGAAAAGGGGAGTTGGGTGGGGCGAGCAGGAGAGGGAGAAAGAGAAAAGGAAACAGGGAGACGGAGAGGTAGAAGCCAGAAGAGTCAGAGGAAGGGACAGATGGGAGAGGGAGGGAAAGAGAAGGGAAGAGACTGAGAGAGACATGGATAGAGACAGAAAGGTGAGAAAGAAGAGAGAAGAGGGAAAAAGGGGAAAAGGGGGAGGAAGGTGGACGAGGTGAGGAGGCTTGAATATGCAGAGTTCTCCAAGTGGGAGAGTCTGGGTTTGTAGTGCAGCCCTCAGGAGACAGCAGGAACAAATTGGGTTTGGAAATGGGAGATAAAAGGAGCTGTTATATCTCCAGTTTTGCATCATTTAGTTCATCAGCCTTGACATGTGTCTAACAAACAAAGCCAGAAGCAGGGAAAGAAAGACACAACAGAAGGTGGGGAGCCTGGACGAGGGGCCTTCCCTGGCTCTGTGCACTGAGCTGATACCCTGAGTTTTATTCTGAGGAGTTGATTCCCTGCTTGAAGGAGATAGAGCCAGAGCCTGGCTGGGCCCAGGCAGGCTGGGACTGATCTGGACAGGCATGAGAGGAGTTGGTCCTGGCCTGGGGGCACTGTAACCCAAGTGCTCAGTCTGGGGTTAGGGCCAAGGGGCAGAAGGGTCCAGGACTCTGCCCTCTAGAGGGTGCTGTCACCGCCTGCCCCAGCTGCTGGGAAGAGAGATCCGGGGAGTGGTGAGCTGCCCGCATGCAGCATGGGGAGAGCCACCACCACTCCCTCTGGGGCTCATGTCTGCACTGGAGGTGGAGGGGAGGCACTGCAAACTCTCTAGGTTTCCAGGAGACAGGCCAAACCATTTTCCCATGGTCAAAATCAGGTGAGGGGAGCAGTTACAGGGCCCAGGGCTTTTGCTCTCCGATCCCTACACAAGTCTCCTGATTTCTGATTCTGTCCCTTTTCCTACCATGGGAACTCAGCAAATCACCACCTCCAGCCTCAGTTTTCCCATCTGTACTGCTGAGATAAGAACTCCTGCCCTGCCAACCTCACAAGGTTTTGGGGAGGGTTTAATAGAAGAGGGCATGCAAAAGTACCTGGTACACTTTTGGAACCCAAATGTGTTCAATTAAAGAAAAGAAAATACAGTTATGACTGCTCACTCGCGGGAGTTTATTGCACACTGTAACCACCAAAAATGGCAGTTCTTGGAGCTGCCTGTCATTTGCCAGAATATATTCACCTCAGCATCAGACAGTGTTGATGCTCTTGCATTGTATTCTGTTTTGCTAAAATCAGATTAATCTAAGAATTAGGAAAAAAAAATGCATCGGACATAACAGAGGAGCAGGAAGAGAGATGGTGTTGGGGGTACTAATGGCTCCACCAATCATGTGCCCTAGAATAAGACATTTCTCCTGCCAGGGCCTCACTTTCCCCAAATGTCAAGTAAGGGTGTGGGCCAGACAGGCTAGAAGAGTCCTTCCAACTCTGACAGCTGAGGCTCTGGAATTTGGGGAGGTTGATGGTGGTTGTGCTATAAATCAGTAAACAGCCAGGTACCAGACTGACATATTTCCCTCATTGTGTATTCAAAAATGAACTCACTTATCACTTTCTTAGCTGCTCTTTCCTGAGCAACATGATCAGCGGAGATCTCATTGGGTGGGTGGGGGCAGGAGGAATACAGACTTATCTTTCCCCAGCCTTGTTGTTTAACATTCGCCCTGACTTGGGGCCTCAGTCAGTCCCATCTGTAAAATGGGCCCAGTAATATGGACAATGCTGGCTGATGAATCATACTCAAGAAGCTTAGGGAGAAATTAATAGACAGATTTACTGGGCACCTACTTTGTGCAAGGCCCCCCATGTGAGGGGTGGGAAAACACGGGTTTGTATCCCAGCTCTGCCCTATACCTACTGAGTGCATGTGAGTAACTGATGAAAGTGTGTCTCAGTCTTGGCCTATTCATTTGTGAAATAAGATACTAATAACACCGTCATCTTGAAAGAGTCAGGAGGAGGAAATGATGTTTGAAGACAGTCAACACAGTGCTGGCCCACAATAAGCCTTAGATGGTTGCTGACACTGTCAGTTTGGGGCCCTAGTATGAAGCTGGCTAGATGACTCTGAGCTGGATCCTTCTGGAGGTGGGCCAGGGAGATGGAGAGCCAGCCTGGTGGGACAGACAGGCAGAAGAGACTAAGCCTCAGGACACAGTTCATTCATTATTGGGCTCCTGCAGGACATGCGAAGCGGGGAGGGATGGGATGTGAAAATTACCTTGATAACCCTCCATTTTTAAGGAAATATAAAGAGCCACTTGGCAGAGGCAAAGCTATTGCCAGCTGCATTGCCCTCAACATCAATGATACCAGAGAAAAATCCCTTATATTAATATGTTTCTAGCATCTTGACTTTCTAGGGGGGAGAGGGAGTGTTGGTGACATTCTGCTAGCTAACGAAAATGCAAATGAGATGACTCCCCCTCCCCACTGTGTGGTCCGTCAGATCCCTGACAGATCAGGTCCCGGGCTCTCTGCTGTGTTTATTACTACTAATGACTTTCTCGTTAAGATTTGGCTCCAAAACATAACTGATGGTTCTGGGAGAAATCCCATTATTTCCACACATTACTCAATTAGAGAACCAAGCTGCTCTTCTGCTTGGGGAGTACGGGCTGCTGGCCCCAAAGAGTGGGCACTTGCCTCTTGCTTCCAGCCCCAGGCCCTCAGATGAGGACCCAGTGGAAGTTGGAACGACGGGGAGGGAGGGTGGGGAGCAGCTGGATGGCCAGTGCTGGCTGCTGCAGTGGCTCTGAACTGTGCATGGTCTCAAAGTCAGCATGGTGCCTTTCAGAGCAGCTGTGCAAGCACGTAGCCAAGTAGTCCTGACTCGTGCCCAGTTTTATAGGCCAGACTGTCCTCGAGGCCTCTTATGGCACGGGGAGCACAGTAGAGGTTGTCCTTTCATGTTCAATGGTCCCCCCACCCCCAGCCACCTCAGTGCACTCTGATGGGTTCTTCCCACCTCCACCACACCCTTCGCCTCATGTGACTCCCTCCTGAAGACCTTCCCCTCCTCCATCACATTACAGCCCCAGTGTACCCCATGGACCCCTTTTGGCTCTGGGTGGAACAGAAGGACCATGGGTGGCTTATCAGTGGCGGATGTCCATTACCCACTGTCTTCAGCTCTGCCCCACCCAAAAGTGAGTCTCCAGTCCCATTCCAAACTCAAGCTGCAACCAAAATGCCTGTAGCCCTGCCCACCCATTTCCTGTTTCCATAATAGTCTCCCTCCCGCCCCACTCTCATCATGTCATGACATCACTCTAAAACCTTCAGTGGCTCACTGTTTCCGTTGCACCGGAAGCAGACTCTCTGCCTGCCTTCCTGAGCCCACCACAACCTGTCTCTTTCCATGGTTTCCAACCCACCACTTCCTCTCCCCAATGCCTTCTCAGACTCGGTCACACCAGCCTCCACTATACCACACTTGTCCCTACCTCTGTTCCTCTACCAGCTTCCTATACGTGGCACCATCACCTTGGCATATGTCCAGACCTCACCCATGTTCAAGGGAGCCCCACGCCTTCCTTCCACAGAGGCTGCTCTGCCTCTGCTCTCTCCCCATCAGCACCCACAGCCTGCTCCATGGAGTAACCTTCCCCCATGTCTCCTGTCCCCACGAAGTCTTGCTCACTTCTGTGTCAGGGTCTCTTTCCCATGATGGGAATGTGGACTCCCTGAGGTCACGGCCACTCCAAGGCTGAGGGGAGCATGCCTTCTGCTTGCCCTCTGACCCCCAGCCAGTGCACAGCCCAAGGCAGCCAGTCCCTCGATACAGAGATTGAGGACTTCGGCTGAGGGTTTGTGTCCTTTCCTCTGCCATTTCCCTGTCTGTCTTGGGCTGACAATGTCTGTTTCGGTCATGGGCACTTTCCATGGTGTCCAAACTCAATGCCAACTGCAGAGAGCTGCCTATTCAGCACGTCTGCGTGATCACAAAGTGGAGATGTGATGTCACTTGTCTGGCATAAATTTCCCATCCCCTGGGTACATGGGGAGGGTGGGCCCCAGCTGGGCCCTGGCACAATTAACCAAGTCCCTGCCCTGGGGGTCACAGCAGGGGTCAGTCTCCTCTGCTAGCCAGCCCAGGGCAGATGCCATTGGACCTGCGGGGGCACCCTGCTACTGGGCAGGACACAGGTCAAATTCTACCCACAGAGCTCCGCATAGTAAAAGCCCATTATGATGGGTGTCTGTCTATCAATGAAGCTGTCTTCCTGCTTGTTAAGACCCATTGAATGGCCTCAACACGGGCCAGTCTTCTTGGGCTACCAGGATGTGGAGCAAAGCTTTTTATGATGCCACAAACCCCAATACGTTTGTGAGTCAGACTCTTGGGAAATGAGCAGACATGGGGCGCTGAAGACTCCTTGCCCCCTGGAACCAGCCCCGGGAAGGCAGGAGGGGCCAGGGCCCTGTGAGAGAGGATCGAAACTCATCCTTCTCACAGCAGAAAATGGTGATCTAATCAGGAATGCAAAGTAGGGACAAGGAAGACATGGGCCATAACTTACACCGTGTCTCTGGGCTTAACCAGAGGTTATGAGAACCGTCCACCCGCCTCCACCAGTCTGCCCTTTCCTCAGCTCTTCTGCTATCTTTCTCTTGCTCCATAAACCCCTAGCTCCAAGCCATAAAAAGTGCAATGAGCAGTCTGGACGGAAGAGATTGGGCATGGAGCAGGCAGTCAGCCATGCTTCCCTGAAGAGCGTCGGAGGACACAGGCCGGCAGCAGAGTGATCCCAGCCCGAGGGCCCTCTCTTGGCAGTCCATGCAGGGAGGGGAAGACAAGGGCTCTCCAAACATCAGCCCAGGAACTATCTATCAGCTCCTCAGCTGAAAGGATCTCTTCCCCTGCCTGTCCAAGCTGGACAGGCCCTCCAGAACCCTGGAGGGCAGAGCAAGGCGGGTCTCATGCACTTCCAAGCCTCACTCCCCAGTCCCAAGCAATACTCTGGGCCTGTGGCAGTGTCCATTCCTGTCCTACCTTTGGCATCTAGCATAGGCAGCAACTGCCACCCTCAGACCACAGCCACTGGACAGCAGAAGTCAGGGCCCGGGAAAGAACCTTAAAATGTCACGGGGGCCTCACATTGCAGGTAAGCTGCTCTGCCCATCTTACCAGTACCTGCTGGTTCAACTTCTGCTTCTGATGTGGGTGGTGGTGGCAGAATTTGGGTGGAAATAGAGAAGAGCATACCCATCAAGCTGGCAGGATTCTTCTGAGCTTTAGGAGTAAAAGTTAATTCAAGAAAGTACCGGGCTCAGAGAGTTTTAAATAAAATTATTTCATTTCTGTATCAGCAACAAAAGACTGAATTGGATGAGGGCAGCAGCACAAGATGGGGAGGGGGATTCTACAGCAAAGGAAAGTGTCACTCTGGTGCGTTGGTGGTTGCTAGGGGCTAAATGGCAGGAAAACTGCAAAAAATCAGGACAGAAGCCACTTGTTCAAGTTGAGGGGGCCTGTTCCATGGGCTAGTTTATGAGCCAGCATGACCCAGATTCAGCTTGAGATGACAGATACTCTCCCCCAAATTGGATGGATCTGTGGTGGGCTGGAAATATGCCGGCCACTTGGAAGAGAGCAGTAGGACCTGGAGACAATCATGCATCTGGGAGGGGATGAGATTGGGCATTTCGGAGTGGAAGGACGTAGCAGCGCCTCGAGGGACAGCCTGACACACTTAGGAAAGGCGTTGGGAAGCATGGGATGTTTATCATAAAATTGGTAAAGAAAACAGAATGGTTTAAAATTCAGACCCTGGCTGGGAATGAGAAGAGGACAGTGAGAGCCTCAAAGGAGATGCTTTCTGAAACCTCAAGAAAAAATAATGCATGGAAGTGGGAAGTGGGACAACATGCCTTTTCTAAAACAGGGAATTATAAATTTGGACAGTGGGGGATGGTGGTGGGTGGGGGCTGAGAATGTCTATTTGCACACCTTGCTCTACCACCACATCCATCCTCTCTGCAGCCCCCAGAGACCCTTCCCAAAGGCACAGCTGCAACTGCATCCTTCCATGGCCCCAAAGCCCTCCACCCTCTCCACTGTGTAAGAAGAGAAAGTCCAAACCACTGGCTGGGGTATGCAGGGTCCATTATAAAAGGCTCTGATCATCCTCAGTTTTTAACCTAGGCTGCCCCAACTAAGGGCCTCCCGACCTCTGTACCCCAGCTGGTGTTTGCATGAGTTGTAAGCAGCCAGGCCTGGTTCACAGTGATGTGGGTTTCCACTTGTCTCCCTCATTGGACTAGAGGCTCCAGGAGGGCAGGGCTGTGCTTTGTTTATGTGTCTTCCATATCCCAGGAGCCAATAAGTATTGTTGAATTTGTAACCCATAAAATCAAAGGCTAAATACCATGTGGCAGGGCCTAACCCTATGAGGTGGGCAGGGAGGAGTTAACATCCTCTTTGTGCAGATGAAGAAGCTGAAGTCCAGACAGTAATAGACACTCAAAGTCACCTGATGGGTGGCAGAGCCAGGACATGAATCAGAGGGGGCTTGTGATTCTGGAGCACTTCATGCGGCCTCTCCAAACCCTCACTGAGTCAGGCAGCACCTGAGCTCTATGGCCTACAGATAGCATCACCTCCTGCAGCACCAGAAACAGTGCTGGGCACATATAAACCATTAAAATACTTGCTAGCCATCAGACGTAATCCTACTAGTCCTTAGCATAGAAACTGTAAGAAAAGCCCAGAGCTGGGGACTCAAAAGGCCAGGTTGTCTGAGTCTCTGTCCAGTCCCCAGGGACCTCTAAATGGACCTCAGTGGGGCATACCTGGCTGTGGCCCAGCCTCCAGATCTGGAAGGCTAAGGGTTAACCCACCTCCTCAAGTTCCACCGACTCCCCACCAGCCCTGTCCTGACACTCAGTTCTCCTAAAGAAGGGCCTGCTATTACCCTGATTGGACTCTCCAAGATAATCGTGGAGCCTCAGATCCCAGCTGCTCTTACTGCAGACACTCTCCCCATCAGACACGGCCAGGGGCTGGCAGGAGAGCAGCCTCGGTGAGAGGCAGATGGGCCGTAATGAATTGAAGACACGTGACAGCTACCGAGGAACAAGTTCATCAATTAGAGCCTTCTTGCCCGAGGACTTCTGGGAAGGGCTGTTGTGGGAGAGCAAGGGGGCTGACTGGCTTCCCTCCAAAGGCCCTGGTGCCTGAAGCTGACTCAGTTCCCCAAGTGTCAGGCCCCTGGAGGAGTCTCAGCTCCTGCTTCCTCGCTCCTAAGCAGCCGCTCCTACCTTTTGCCATGGATATCAGGAGTCTCTCAGAGGGACTCTCCCTTTCTGGGAGGGGCTGGCTTGTAGCTGGGGACTAAGTGTCTTCTGAACAAGAGTGAGAAACATTCAGTCCAGCCCAAAACTCTTCAACTTCTTAGAAAACCAAGTTTGTGAACAGAATGAAAATATTAACACTGCTGCTTCCTTCTTTCACTCTGAACCAGACACTCAGAGGCCAAGGGGATGAGGGAAATCTTGGCGCTGGCCCTGAGGTACCATGCTGATGCTGTACCATGTTGCAGGTCAAGTATAGGAGTCAAAAATGTCAGCACTTCCTGCCTGCACAGGAAGTGCCCAATGTGGGTGTCATCTATGGCTAGGAGGATCAGGACAGTGGTGGCCTGTGGAGGCTCCTTTGTCCTCAACCCCTGGCTCAGATGCCCACCCTGAACCCTGGGTACAGCCTTGCTTTGCCCCTCAGGCTGGTAGGAGTGAGCCATGCCCACTTTCCAAAGGTTGGTACAGGGCTAAAGAGCACAGAGCTGTTACACCCTGGAGAGGTGACTGTGGTCACTATTCATACAGGCAAAGACCGTAGATGACTAACTCAAGTCTCAATGTCATATATTTTAAAATGCGGGGCAAATGTGCATCTTAGAATTGAAGAGATACAACATTTTTGGAGATGTATGAGTGCCAATGGAGTCTGAAGAACCCCCAACAAAGGGGATTCAGAATCGTAAACAGAGGATACTAGATTTATGACCTCAAGGAAGGAGGGGACACTGACTGTTTGCCTTGGCAGAAAGCTAGAGATAAAGCCCAAGGGTCCACAGCTGGGGGAGTCCTGGAGCAGAAAGAGTTACTGAGGCCTGCCTGCTCTTTACAAGCCCTTATAAGCCAGTCACAAGCTGGTCAGAGGTTCACACTGGTGCTAATGGGCCCAGGGGTGGGCTGCACTATCATATGCTGCTCCTAATCCCAGCCTGCAATCCTGGGCTGATGGGGTGCAAATGGCAGGGAAGCGTCTTCCAGCTCAACATAGGAAGAATCTGCTCACAATGGAGAGATGCCTGAGTTTGTCCTGGATGACCCCAGGGAGCTGAGAGCCCCACGTCACAGCAAAGTGTTCCAACAGGGGCACTATATTTGTCATGCATATTCTGGATCTGCTAGCCAGCTGGATCTACTGACCCTGGGCAGTCATGTAAGGTCTCTGGGCCTCTGCTTCCTTATCTGCATGATGGGAAGAGTGAACGCACCTTTCTCCAAGATGGCTGAAGAATGAAAAATACCTAGAAAGTGCTGAGCATGGTTCCTGGCCCCTGGGACAGGTTTGATAAGCATTAACTGTGCAGATTACTCTGTTCATTGGTGGGACAGAGTTGGGAAAAGCGAGCATTCAGCTCCTTCCTCTCCTGGAGGACTGTGGATGCCAATACTGGGCAGGCAGATGTGAGATGAGAAGCCGTTGGAACAGCAGGTGCTTGGGAAAGAGAGAGAAAGATGTGATGGCTCCGCTCACCTGCGAGACCTCCAGAGACCCAGCCTCACACACCTCCCCACCGATGACACACCAGCCAGGCAAGAATGACAACACAATCTCTGCTGCCCTTGTCAGAGCAATACCAAGTGGAAAGTGGACACTTCAGGCTCAGTGGGGGGTGGGAAATGGGCTCGGCAGCCTGCAGACGCTGTCTACCTGTCTGTGACAGTGGCTCTGGCTTCTGGGAGGCCCCAACCCCGCCTGTGGGCACCAGTGGAGTGAGAGGAAGGCTCAGCTGGGATCTGGCTGGGCAGAGCTGGGAGGCATGGGCCTGGCACATGGGCCCAGAGCCCCCACAGAGGGCTTGTTATATGCCAGTGGAGTCCTGTGCAAGGAAAGCCTGGCCGACGGAGATAAGCTATAGCGTCCCAGCACAAGCCCTGGCTCCTAGTTGCTGCTGGAGCACATATTAATGGGACCCATTCAGCTCAGCCTACATGGCAATTAATAACTGGCCAGGCAGAGATACTGAGTTCTGTGTGTATGTGTGTGTGTGCATATGCTGAGGGAGAGGGGGTGGGCTGGGTTGGGTGGGTTGGAATTATCTTTCCTTAAGGACACCTCCTCTTTGTAGCAGACCTGGTTACCACCCAGGTCCTTGCCTAATCCCTCCAGCTGAGCTCTATGGGGAGGGAGGGGGCAGGAGGCAGGAAAGGGCCTGTTTCTTGGGCTACCAGGGCTCAGGCAGCCCTGAGCCTACTCTCCCCACCCAGGTGGGACTTGGGGTGACTGCAGGGAGAAACTGCATCTTGAAGCATGAGTGTGATGCACTCTAGTCTCTCTGTGCCTTGGACTTCCATATTCTGCTAGACGTGAGTCTGAATGGGTATGATGGAGGGAGGATGTGACTATGCAGAAGCATGCATAGAGCAACAGCTGTAAGTTTGGGGACAAGGCTTGTCTGGTGCTTTTGTGCAAAACTAGAAAAAGACAGCCCTTCAGAGTGAACCTTGCCCTTTGAGTACACAGCTTGCTGAGCAAATGGGTCCTTTGTGACAAGAAAAATGTGCGCCTTTCTCCAAACAATACCACCTAACCCCAGGGTGCATGGCTTCATGAGCAGCAGTGGGGCTGCATTTCACAAGCACTCTCTTCCTTGCTCAGTGCCCTACCTGCACAACCACAGAGGGCAGCTGTGCTCGGGAACTGGCTGTTGTCATCCTGGGTGGCACCCTCACAGCTGGGCCCTTTGTTGAACATTCAGGTCAGTCTTGCTTGGCCCATGGCCCTGATTGCTTCCTAGAACCTTAGTCCTCAAAATGAGGTGGGAGGACCAGCAGCATCACCTGGGAGTTTGGTAGAAATACAGAGTCCCAGGCCCTACCCAGTGCTCCTGAATCATAATCTGCATTATAACAAGATACCTAGGTGATTTGCACATGCATTAAAATTTGGCTTAGAAAGCACTGGGGTTGTCCAAATGCTGGCAGAGATGGGGTAGAACATGGGGAGAGAGATTCAGAAAGTAGAAAAAGAGACCCTTTTACAGAATAGGGCAAGGGGTGTGTCCTATTGAGGAAGGGGTTGGGGATATAGGCAAGAGCCTGTGCTGCTGGTTTCAGTCTAGTGCCCAACACCTCCCCCCACAAGGGACCTACCACTGGAGACCCTCCACCTCTCCCCAGCACGGAGTGGGCTGGGTGGTGAGTTGGGGGGCTTTGCTATCTGCTCCAAGTGGGCAGAGGTCTATCCTGACAGCTTAGAATCCCAGGGGAGCATGTTGCAGGGGGCAGACCTGGGCCTCCCAGGGTTGGAAACAAGGGATCTGGGGGTCTGTCTCCACTCCTTGCCAATAGAACCCTATTTCTCCACAGACCTTTCATCAGGATCCCCAAGCTGGTGTGGAGGCCCGGGTGCCTCAATCACTCCTATCGTGCTGGTCTCAGGAAGAGAATAGCTTTCAGCTCAATTACCCTTCACATTCCAATATCATAACGCTCCAATGAGGCTTTTTAACCAAAAACAAAAAAGGCATGTCTGCTGCAGTTCGGCTGCAAGGCCAGCCGTGCAGAAGGGTGGGCCTACCCGCCTGATAGTCCCCACCTGGTCCCCCAGGTGAGACTATGGGAGGGCCCTGTCCCAAGACATTAGCAGGTCCAAGAGGGCATTGAGATCCCAGGCCTCAGTTTACCAACACATGCCCTGCCTTCACTAATCAAATAATGAAGATGGGATTTGATTGATCCACAGCCGTCCTTGGGGAGAGAACATGAGACCCAAGTCCTGAGAGGTGCCATGAAGTGACACACCCCAGGATGGCTTTATTGTTACAACATTAACCCTGTCTTCTCCTGGACACAGGAATGTCACCCACACCCCCCTTCGTACAATGGCATCATGGCATTATCCAGCTGGATCATGATCTGGGGAGTTAGGCCCTTGGTTTACATGTCATTTCATACTCATTGACTCATCTGGTTCTTGTAACAACAACCCCGACTAGCCGGGAAGCTAGATACAGCCAAGGTTATTAACCCTGCTGCATAGGTGGCTAAACTGAGGCCCAAAGAGATTAGAGGTGAGGCCCAAAGACATAAGGAAGAATCCCAGGCCAGTGTTCCTTTAGGATACACTGCTGCCGTGCAGGCAGCTCCAGTCCAAAGAGCCCGGGTGGAAACAAGTTTATCTCTTCTCTCCTACACTTGAAGTGACAGATGTCCCCTGGCTTCTTCTCACTATACAGAGCATTTACTATGTGCCAGGCAAGTCCTGTTCTTAAGTACTTCACGTGCATTGTAGCAACCTCATAAAGTAGGTTTTCTGATTGTACCCATTTTACAGATGAGAAAAACCAAGGCTCAGAGAGGCTAAATTGCTTGCCCAGGGTCAGGGTCCAGGACAGAATTCTTACCCAGGTCTGTCTTCTGGTGCTCTGTTCTTCATTCTCTGCTACCTTCAAGATGGAACACCCCTAAACCACCCCTGGTAGGGCAGAAACTGTCCCCATCTGAACAGTTCTCATGGGGAGGCAAAACCAAGTGTCCACGCCATGAACCATGTGTGCTCAGTGAATTCTCAGGCAGCACACACATCTCAGGCGTGCCCCATCCCACATCACAGCTTGGAGGGCTACCAACAGTGCCCAGAGGAGGAGGCTGGGCCACTCTCTTCCAATCAGCCGTGCAGCGTCCGCCTGGCCAGCTCGGTGCTAATGGCTTTGATGGCAGCGTCCCCTCCCTGTGTCCTCCTGGCCTCCTGTTGGCTGTGGACGATTTGCTCATGATTTAGCACTCTGGGGCGCTGACCCGTGAGGGAGACACAGGGACAGAGGGAGGCAGGGCAGATGTGGCAGCTGAGGCATGTGCAAGCGTGCGTGCACCGGTGCAGGCCTGGGAGGCCATCTCTCCAGGAACAAGCCGCTCAGCGGGCTCTCTAGGACTGGAAGAGGTGGCTGTCCTACCCATTCCTGCTCTGTCCTATGCTAGCACAGGGACTGGTCGTTGTGCTGGCGAGAGGAGGACCAGGGAGACCTCAGGAGAGCTACAAGGGGCCACAGCCCAGAAGTCCTGCCCTAGAAGCCCAGTGCCACTCTCACATGGTCTGTCGTCTGCTGGGTTTCCTGAGAGTCCCAGGCACATTCACTTGACATACGAGACATGAACACCTCTGCAGCCTGGCCCCTCAACCCACAGTCAACAGAGATATAGCACAGTACAAGGACACTGGGAGTGACCAGCTGGGTCCACATCCCAGCTCTGCTCTGTGATATGGTCAACTGACCTAACCTCTCTGAGGCTCAAGCTCCCCATCTTAAAAATGGGGGTAATCCCAATACCTATGTCACAGACTGGTTATAAAAAGCATGTGAGTGAATGCAGGTAAGTCTCCACTATCATTATCATTGCTGCTGTTATTCAGTGCTTTCCTGAGGCCCAGTACCCCTGGACTTCAGGGGTTCAAGAAAATGATAAGACACAGATCCTATCTGTAATCAGTTGATGAATCCTGGAACTTGGGACTGGGAGGCCCCAGGTGTCAGGCAAGTGGTATAAGCAGAAACTGGAATAGGACGTCGGAGGAGGGCACAGTCACTCTGAGCCCCGTGCCAGGACTCCTAAGGCCCCTGTGCCCTCCAAGAGGGCCTTTTCCATCTTTTGGGGTCCCTACCCACTCTAGAAATAAAGAAGTAAATGGGGAGCCCAGAGATGGGGAAGGCCCCTCTGCTTGCGTCAGACCCTGATCCCTCCTTCCTGGGCCCAAACTGAGAGCAGCAGGTGAGCCCAGTCTGCTGCGAGGCAGAGACAGCCAATTTGCCAAGCTCATTTACAGCTCATTTGTCCAATTCTGTGCCTGGAGGAGGATGTGTTTGATGCTGACACTCCCAGGGGAGGACAAGGGGCTTGGGAGCCAGGGCAGGGAGGGGCAGGGCCCAGCTTTCCTGGAGCACCAAAGCTCCAGAACCCCCCTGCACCACCCCTCAGCAACCCAGCAAGCCAAGCTTTGGGTGGTGGCCACCTGGCTCCTCAAGCACTAGGTCTCCCATCCTGTTCTAAAGGTTGTCATTGTGCCCGAGTGGGGGCCCAGCCAGGATCTCCTGGAGGCCAGGGACTATGTCTCATTCCTTATGTCCCCAGTGGCCAGCAGGGACTTGGCACCAGGCAGGTACCCAGGCAATGTTTGATAAGTGGATGAATGAGTGACTTAGTGAACGAATGAATGAGACTGGGGTCAGGCACATGGAACCAACACTCCGGCATCCCACTCTGTTGTGACAAGCCAAGCAGAAACTCCTTTCTCTCTCTCCCTCCCTCTCTCTCTCTAGTGTCTGTGCTGCTGCCAAGAGCCAGGCTTCCTGGAGTTTCACCAGCACTCAGCCCCTGCGGAGCCCTCCTCTGTGGTGTCCCAGCTACACAGTGGCCACTTGGACGCAGCACCTTCCAGCACCCCACCTTCCCGCCAGCTCCTCCTCTCTTCACAACCGCTGCATGGGCTCTTGGCTGGGGCAGGCAGCTCTGGGTGCTCTGACTCTCACCTCACCCCTCCTGGCTTCCACAGGGCCCCTTCCCAGCCAGCCACCCTCCCCAACCCTCGATGCCCTGCCTGCAGCTGGCCCTCACGGGTCATCCCAGCTACCACCAGCCTCACATCCATGTCCAGACAACCCACATTCCAAGTCACCCATCTTCCTGCCTGAAGGGCCTCAGAGAAACGAGGAGCCAGAGTTTGGGGATGCGGGAGGGGTGCACTTTAGAATGCATGCTTTACTGCTGTCAAAGCATCCTTGTGTCGGCTTCCTACGGCTGTTACAACAGTTTATCACAAACTCAGGGGCTTACAACAGCGCAATTTATCATCTTACAGTTCTGGAGGTCAGAGTCCAAAATGGGTCTCACTGGGCTAAAATCAAGGGGTTGGCCCATCTGTGCTCCTTCTGGAGCCTCTAAGACAGGATCTGTTTATTTGCCTTTTCCAGCTTCTAGAGACCACCCACATTCCTCAGCTCCTGTCCTTCAAAGCCAGCAATATAGCATCCTCAAATGTCCCTCTCTCTCACCTCTGTGTCAACTGTCACATCTTCTGCCTGGCCCTTCTACCTCCCTCTCATGAGATCCCTGGTGATTACATCCCTGGCCCACACATATGAACCAGGATCATCTCCCCATCTCAAGATCCTTAACTGATCACACCAGCAAAGTCCCTTTTGCCACGTGAGGAAACATAGTCACAGTTGCACGAATCAGGATGTGGATCCCTTTGGGGGCATTATTCTGCCTACCATACCCCAGCTCCATTAGATGGCACCCTTTCCTCCAACAGCCCCGAGTGGGGCATCCTCATTTTTCTGCTGCCTGCTTTCGAACTCTGGTGAGACTGGGCTCCACCCTTCTCCATCGGCCTTGGCCTCAGTGGGGAACTCTGACAGCACTACTGAGCTGCTCTCAGCATTGGGCTTTGGGAATAGAATGCACCAAGGTCTGGTTCATGGAATTTCTCTCTTAAAGAATATAGGCTGCAGAGGAGAGGGGGTGGGCGAGCTCCCTGGAGGCAGGGACTGCATCATGCGACAAATTATTACAAGTCCCCACTGGGCATCAGGCCCTGAGGGTTGGTACCATGGTGGGAAGATGGCCACATGGACGTGCCCCTGCTCTCACAGAGCCCACAGTCATGTGCAAGAGACCAACAATGATCAAATAGTCCTTCACATTCAAGGGAATAATTACACTCCAAGATCAAAGCTATGGTGCTCTAAAGGCCCAGAACAGAAGAATCTGTTCTGTGCTGAGAGGAAGGATCAATCAGGGATTAGAGGTGTCAGGGGAAGGTAGGAGTTCATGAAAATGGGGGAGGGTGATGGAGAAGAGTGTTCCAGAGAAATAGAAAGGTCATGCAAAGGCCCTGTGGTGTGGTGCCCTCAGGGACTGGAAAGAAGGTTGAGGTGCAGGCAGACAGAAGAAAGGGGAGGAATGTTCCAGGTGAAGCTGGAGAGGGGGTTGGGGTCAGAGCCTGCTAACCTTGCAGGATTCTGGTCATCAGCCTCAGAGCACCGCAGAAAGGCCTTTACAACATCCCTTGCACACCACAGGGACTCAAAACAGTTGAATGAATAGATGGATGGAGAATGAATGATTGAACCTCTCTTCTCTCCTCCTGCCTCTCTCCAGTGACTTGCCCCATCCCTCCCTTTTGAATGGCAACAGTTAGACAGGATCTCCGAGGCTTGCTCACTTATTTATTTATTTCCCTACAGCTGCTGGAACCGACCCATGCCGCCCGAGCGCGGCTGTGGAAATGTCTGTAATCGCCAGCACGCTTTAGGCATTACTTCCACACCATTTAGGGCTTTTCGCCCCAATAGCTCCTGCTGCATTTCCCTCCATCTCCATCTTTTGGGCTGTGCTGGGTGGAATTTTTTTCTTTTTAAGGGGTGGTACCCTCTGAATTTGGAGGATCTGATGGTTTGGGGGAGGTGAGGAGAAAGACAATGGTTTAGAAGAATTCATTTTCCTTCTCCCATGGCCCTGGCCCTGCCCCAGCCCTGACCAGGAAAGGAAAGAGAAAAATCAGTTCAAGCTGCTAAGAAGTCTTTAAAGATTATTGTGTTTTCCCATGCAGGCCTGAGATTGGGTTGCTGATATGAACAGCAGCTTTGTGGGAGGCTGGAGGTGCTAGAACACAACAAAGATCACTTCGGAAGAATCCCTCCCCTAACCAAATGCCCTTCCCCTTCTACCTTCTCCACACTCAAGGCCAGCTCCTCTGAAGGCAGTAGCCTTGTAGTAAACCCCAAACCCTGAGTGGATACCCTGGGGGTAAAATACATTTGTACTTGCTTTGGGGTCAGAAAAAAGAGAACCAGATCTGGGATTAGCTGTGTGATCTTAGACAAGTCACTTAAACTCTCTGGGCCCATTTCCCCAGCTATCACATGAGGACAATCATACTTTTCTTACCAACTTGAAGAACTACTCTGAGGATCGAAGGAGACAGTATGAGGGAAAGGGACCCTTCTCCTTTTTTCCCTTCCCCTTGCTCTCAACCCACTCCCCCACTCTATTTAGTTCCTCGTGACTCCCTTTCCCCCATTTGGCCTCCTATCCCAGCATCTGCACAGCTCCATGCCCATCCACAGAGATGACCTTTGACCAGGGAGAGCATGTCTAGAGGTAATGACCTCAAGGCATACTGTGTGTAGACGTCTCATGTCACCAGCGTACTGGCAACCCTGTTTTAGCACCATGCCCGTTTGATCAGCGATAGTAAGTTTCCCAGTGACATGTGGTGTAAGTGGTGAGAGCAGGATCCAAATGCTGGTCTGTGGGACTCCTGACATAGTACTCCTAACCACTGTAGGGAGTGGCCTGCAAGAAGAAGCTGGCTGCCTGTTCCAGGGGCTTAGGTGGTAATACAAACCTACTGGAATGTATGTGATAAGATGATGATAGACAAAGCAATCCATGGGGTTAGAAGCCAAGATAATGGTTACCCTCTTGCGGGAGGGGGAGAGACTGGAGGGGCATGAAGGGACTCCTAGGTCTGGCAAGGTTGTTTCTTGATCTGGATGCGGTTACCCAAGTGTGTTCACTTTGTAATAAAGCTGAACAATTATGATTGTTCACTTCTCCATATGTATGCTAAAGTAATATGTTTATTCAAAGAAAGAAAGAAAGAAAGGAAGGAAGAAAGGAAGAAAGGAAGAAAGGAAGAAAGGAAGAAAGGAAGGAAGAAGGAAGGAAAGGAAGAAGGAAGGAAAGGAAGAAAGAAGGAAAGAAAGAAAGAAGGAAAGGAAGGAAGAAAGAAAGTAAGGAAGGAAGGAAGGAAGAAAGGTAAAGAAAGACAAAAGAAAACTCAAGGAAGCTTGTGGTAGCCACTGGAGAAAATACTCTGGGGGTTAATCCATGCCAGTTGCATGTGGCTTTAGGCTCAAGGCCTTCTTATCCTTCCTGTCCTCAATCCCCACCGTGAGGTGGACAGGTCCAGGCCCATTTGACAGAGGGGCAAACTGAGCCCTAGAAGAGTGAAGTGACTTGCTCAAGTCTCCCAGTCTGGGCTAGAGCTCGCCTCCCTCCAACCCACTGAGCTGCACCCTCCTGAGTGTACACAGACAGGTGGCCAAGACAGGACAGGCTGCCCACTGGTCTGAGCCAGCCCGAAGTGGGCTCAGCACCCAGACCTGGGTCAGGTTGGCCTCTCCTGCAGTGTCTGGGGCCACCCAGGAAGGAAAGGCCAGGCCAAGATCAGGAGGCAGAGGGTCCGCCCAAGAGTGGGGTTTAGAAGCTAGGATGGGTGGGGTAGGAGCAACTCAAGAGCAGAGACTTGTGCCTTCTAGTCCAGTGGAGAGAAGATTAAGTGAGGGGCTGGGTCAGATCCCAGCCTGCCCCTCTGAAGGGAGTGACTGGGCAAGGCTTCCAACTCCTCTAACACTTGGTTTGCTTATCTGTAAAATGGGGATAAAGAGAGGACCACTCCCCTGCTTCTATTCCCTGCCTCTATTCCCCACCACTGGATCGTTCAGAGGAAGAAGAGTCAGGTTTGGCTAAATGGCGGTAAGGATGATGGTGCAGTGGGCTGGATGACGGCATCTCAGGGAGAGCACAGCCTGAACAAAGGCCAGGCAGCAGCAGAGTGACCGCCCCATAGTGTGGAGTGAGAACAGGAAGGGCAGGAACATTTGTTGCCTAAAGCCTTGAACAAATGGGATGGATTTCTGAAATGTAGGGTTTGCGTTGGGGACGTGGGAGGTGCAACCAGGCTCCTACTGGGAGTTACAGAGATGGGAAGAGGACAGTGGGAAAAGGCCCCCCATGCTATTTCCCTCTTGGGGGCAGGACTGGGAGAGGGGACCATCCTGAGCCTGTGACCTTCCTGGACAAGGATTGTGACGGCTCTTGGTGGCTGGCAGTCTGTGTGCCTGGGAGGTAGGCTGGTCGATTGATGATGAAGACAGTGAGCAGGACGATTACATTGTACCTAGTGATTACGCCCAGGGTGAAATCTTTCAGTGGCATTATCTCATCTGCAGAAAAGATCAGGCTTTTTAATAGATGGACAGGCGGCTTCCACTTAAGGTTATTATAAAGAGGGAGAGCCCAGCCCCTCATGGCTTCCAGCCAGTGCCACAAAGTTGCAAAGTAATTAAAGGCTGTTAAGGAATCAGAGAAATTATAATAATTCCATCAACCAAAAGCTCTCCCTCTCTCTCATTTTCCCCCTCCTGGTAGAAAACAAGGTGGGTCAGGCAGTCTGCAAACACATCAAAACAAGCACATTGTGTGGTGGGCCTCAATGTCACAGGGCTGCCAGTCCTGTCCCCAAACTGTTTTGACAACACTTTGACAATTGTTAGGATAAGTGGAGGGGCTGAGACAAAATCCAGTGCCCCTGGAAACAGTCAGAATAGCAGTGACATGCTGGAGGTCAATCTGCCACACGTGTGGGCCCCTGTGACCTACGTCCAGAATGCAGCTGAGTCCACTGCTCAGGGAGCTTAGAGGGGTGCAGAAGTCCAGGAGGCAGCACCCCCACCCCAGCCCAGCTCTGGACATTCAGGCCCTACCTGGAAAAACAGTGCCAGGCCTTTACCCCAGCAATGGGCCCCGCTGCATAGGTTCTGGAAACCACTTCCTTGAGAATCTTCCTGGCTACCTTTGATCTTCCGTGGCCTGCCACTGATTGACTGGGTAACCGTGGGCAAATCTTTTACCCTCTCTAGATGTGTTGGCCACCTACAGAAAGTGCAATTGGATTTAGCCACCTTGATGGTCCCTCTGTGCTGGTTTCAAGGAGTCTATTTGGAATGCTCTCAGCCTCTTACTAATTATTTCTTAATGGCTCTGTTTCCATTTTTTCCCTCGTCATGTCTTCATTTCACGTTTTCCACACATCACATTTCCTGTCTCTCACTAGACTGCCAGCTTCTTGACCACCAACTCCTGACATGAGCCAATCAGGCCATGGCGATGGAGCCTACCTGTTGAGCTCCTTGGATTTCCAGGCAACATTCCGAAAGTTCTCAGGCAACTTTTCCTAACGATGGTCACACCTATCAGTTACCAAATGCTCCCTATGTGCGTGACGCTTCACACAGGCTCCCATTGAACTTCCACAACTCCAAGCATCTCTATTCTACAGATGAGCAAACTGAGGCTCAGAGAGGCTAAAACCTTGCTCATGGACTCTCAGTCTGGAGTTAGAACCTGTGTGTGCCTGGCTCCATCATAATGGCCACAGTAGGGGTCCAGGTCCCCATGTCACAGAAGGTCATAGGTTCTCATGACACGGTAAAGCCACAGCTGCTCTGGCTGCAGGAATGGCCTTCCTAGACCCTTGGTTTCCTAAGCCCACCCCCAGCCAGTGTCCCTGAGTGTCTGGAGGAAAAGGGGTGCAGGCAGAAGACTCTCACCCTTCCTCCAACAGGCCCCCCCATGGGGGCAAGGAGACCATTTAAGACAAAGGAGCTGAAAGATGACAGATGGACTCCAGGCTCGTGAAGCCCACAGCCCCGACAACACAGCAGGACGTCGAGCAGGCAGCTATCATCTCCTTCCACTTAGAGGCTCTTTATTTAAAGGGCAGGAGGGCACAATAAAAGGTGTCCCTGTGCGTGCCAGAGAATCCCTAATGCCCCTGAGCTGGGCTCCTCATAGTCCCCCTGCTTCGTATTCATGGCAGAAGGTCCTGCAGACATCACAAAAGATGTGATGGGCCCCCAAAGGCTCCCAGTTAGAATCGGCGGGGAAACCCATGTAATTAAGAACATTATTACCATTAAAACAAAATAATAATTTTCATTACATCTGGGCTTTCTCCATCTCCTGTTCCCATGCTGTCCTCTTTCCTTGTACTGAAGGTGGTGGAGGGTGCCCACAGCCCTGGCCACGCCCCATGGGCATGGAAGAGGAGGTGTTACAGGAGTCATGGGGGGCCGATGGACCTTAGCTCCACCCTACTGGGTGGAGGATGGAGCAAGGAGCCTCAGAATGTGCGGCTTGTGGGGACCCATTTATTCCCTCTGGGCATCTAAGAACCAGGAGGTGGCAGAAAGATGTTGAATAGTCCCTGCAGGCAAGGGAGCAGGCTGGCATTTAGCCTGGCAGGAGAGGGGGGTCATTACTTCTCACAAACAACACTGTGTGCACAGATGATGGCTGAAATCGTGGAGGCTCCCTCTGGGACACATTAACCCTAGAGGCTAAAAGGAAGAGGTGTCACTATGACCACAGTTGGGTCCTCAGCTACAGGTAATGCCCGGCGGGAGCAGTCCTTACTGCAGAGAGCCGGCAGTGGGCTCTGAGTGCAGTTTCGCCACTGGATCTCTTCAGCCTGTGCAAGAGGCGTGAGTGACAGTCCTCGGCCTTGGTGGGGGGTAGGGGGAGTCTCTGCATGAGGCCCAGAGTTCTCAGCCGCCTCCCCCTACCCTGGCTGGATCAGGGCCTCATCCTGCAACTTGCGGCAAATCACAAGCAGCCCATGGAAAATTGCAAAAAGACATGTGCAAAGATGCTTAAAAATGAGAAAGAGCAAAAAGGGCCCCTCTAGGAGGAAGGACATTGGATGAAAGATGACAGATCTAGTTGCAAGTGGATCTGACTCTGGGGGACTTGGAAAAGTCAGTGGATTTGTCTTGGCCTCAGTTTCTCTCACCTATAAAGTGAAAAGAATAATTCTCTTCTAACTTACAGAGGAGGACACATGAAAGATAATGAAAACACTCAGAAGGACAGACAATGATATTACCGAAATAAGTACACACACACACCCACAGCCCCCCAGGACTACTGCTCTGCCCATGTGTCTATGTCACTTCGAGTGCAAAGCTTGCTGTCCTGGCTGCTGTAGGCTACAGTATCTGCCTGCTGTGAGACAGGAGGGCTCCAGGTATTTGTCTCTGTGTGATGGAGTTTGGATGTGTTGTCCCCTCCAAAACTCATGTAGAAATTTGATCTCCAATGTGGCAGTGTTGGAAACTGATTGAGTCATGAGGACGGATCCCTCATGAATGGATTAATGCTCTCCCTGGGGGAGGAGAGGTAGTGAGTTCTCGCTCTATTAGTTCCCGCAAGAGCTAATGGTTTAAAGGACCCTGGCACCTCCTCTCTCCCTCTCTTGCTTCCTCTTGCCATGTGATCTGCTTGTACCCGCCTGCTGCCTGCCGCTTTTCCGCCATGAAAAGAAGCAGCCTGAGGCCCATGCAAGATGCAGCTGTCCCAGAATCGTAAGCCAAGTAAATCTCTCTTCTTTATAAATCACCCAGTTTCAGGTATTCTGTTATAAGCAACACAAACAGACTAAAATACTGTGCTAACCGAGGAAGGTGACCAGAGAGGGGACAAGCACCTCTGAGTGCTCACCAAGGGGCATAGAGACATCACCTAGCACTGCCTCCTGGTGAGAACAAACCGTTCTGACTCTAGCCAACAGGGGTCCAGAGTCCCTGAGGTGATTTATGGGTCTCCTTCTCCCAGATCAATAGGCAGGTGGTTATAGATGCAGAGGGGGCCACCGGGCACCATGGCCCTGGGGTATAAATTAATATGGCCTGTCAAGGGGCTGCCTCTCCTGGCATGGGAGATGACACGCTTGTGAGTGGAGCTGACACCTTGCGGGGAAAAGCAGGCACAAGCCAGTGGGAACCCCCTTTATCCCCGCCCCCCCAACCTCTTGCTGCAACCTGAGGATGCAGTTTATAAATCACTCAGCATCTGACAAGTACACAGTATGGGAGGGCAGCTGGGGGCATGGCTACCAGCCCCAGTGGGAGCTAATAAGTTGGCCTCCCTAGCCAAGTCCACTTCCACGTTCTCTGGGCCTCATCTCCAGGGCTCCCCACGTGCCCACAGCACAGAGAATGGCATGGCCAAGTTAAAGAACTGGCGGGGACCAGAGGACACCAGCACAGAGCAACACGCTCTCAGGTGTCCTGCAAGGAAGGTGAGGCTTGAGGCACGTGTGAACATGCACTCTCCAGTTCAGTACCAGGCCTGCAGCTCCTTGCCCCAACTCGGATTGTGTGTGATAAAGGAACCCTCGCTTGGGTGTCACAAGCTGGCTGGGGCAAAGCACTTTACACTTTAATGCTCCTTTTGTCCTCACTGCCACCCATGAGGCAGAGGGAGCAGCATGGCTCTGTCCGCTGGTGAAGCCCATTCATTCGATAGACTCTCACTGAGCACCAATCACAGCCAGGCCCCGGGCTGGGTGCTGTAGACGCACTGATGCCAAAGCGTGGGCCTTGCTCAGCCTAGCAGGAGAGACAGATGTCCATGCAACGACAACAGCCACAGCCATTTACTGGGTGCTTTCTTCACATACATGATCTCATTTACTTTAATCCTTACAACAACTTTGCAAGGCAGGTATAACTATTCCATTTTGTAGGTAGAAGTGCAGCTACCTGCCAAAAGTCACATAACCAGGTGTCTCCTAACTGTGGAACCATCCCCTGACTAGCTTTGGGCAAGTCATGTAACCTCTTTACTTCCGTGTCCACATCTGCGAATGAGAATTACAGGAGTGACCACCCTGCGAGGTGGTGGGGGGGCTCAGGGAGCTCCCACGTGGAAAGCACAGCATTGGGCACACAGAAACTCTCTAGTAACAGCCACAGCAAGTTATAGTTATCAGAGAAATAAATTACTTATTGGACTTCACTGACAAATGGTCTCTACGAACACCCTTCTTCTCCCCTCTTCCCCATGTCTAGTAAGGTGGTCAGAATGTGTAACTTTCATCCATCCTTATTAAGTGACATGGAGAGATGGCATGGCCCAGTGGGACCTGGGGTCAGGAGGCCTGGGTTCTGGCCCTGATGCTGCTCCCAGCTAGCTGTGAGGCTCAGGCAAGGACACTCAGTCTCTTAGGCTCCTGTTATCTTGTCCCAGATCCAGCCCTTCCCCATGAACAGCCTTGTCCCCTCCTCACAGCTGGTCATCTGAAGCCACAAGGATCTGTGCAGCACCTGTCTGTCACAGAGAACTGGTCAGGGACCCAGGGGACCCATTTCCAGCCTGGCTTTGTCTCCAGGAGGTAACACTGGGGACCTGCAAAGGACACATACCCACAGAGCCACCATCCCTCTTATTAAGCAGGGTCTCTGATCAGGAGTTAGAGGTCACCTCCCTCTCTGAGAAATTCCAATATATGAAGAGGCTAAAGGATCCCAGAAAGTGGCTGATATTCAGAGACACCACAGTCTCCTTCTCTGACTAACAGACTCCTACTCATCCTGTAAGGGCCCAAACAAATAGCCCCCATCAAGACCATAGTGCTTCTGTTACCATGCACACACAGAGCTACCATGCCCTTAATACATTTAGATGTAGTTAGACATCCACTTACTTGTCTTACTCTTTGCAAAATTACACTCCCTGAAAACGAAGACCTTGGTCTTAATCAGCAGCATTTTATTGAATACGCTATGAGCTACAAACTGGGCTAAGGACTTTTTTTTTTTTTTTTTTTTTTTTTTTTTTTAAATTTTATTTTGTCGATATACATTGTGGCTGATTATTGCACCCCATCACCAAAACCTCCCTCCCTTCTCCCTCCCCCCCTCCCCCCCAACAATGTCCTTTCTGTTTGCTTGTCGTATCAACTTCAAATAATTGTGGTTGTTATATCTTCTCCCCCCCCCCGGTTTGTGTGTGTGTGTGTGTGTGTGTGTGTGTGTGTGTGTGTGTGTGTGTGTGAATTTATATATTAATTTTTAGCTCCCACCAATAAGTGAGAACATGTGGTATTTCTCTTTCTGTGCCTGACTTGTTTCACTTAATATAATTCTCTCAAGGTCCATCCATGTTGTTGCAAATGGCAGTATTTCATTCGTTTTTATAGCTGAGTAGTATTCCATTGTGTAGATGTACCACATTTTCCGTATCCACTCATCCGATGAAGGGCATTTGGGCTGGTTCCAACTCTTGGCTATTGTAAAGAGGGCTGCGATGAACATTGGGAAACAGGTATACCTTCGACTTGATGATTTCCATTCCTCTGGGTATATTCCCAACAGTGGGATAGCTGGGTCGTATGGTAGATCTATCTGCAATTGTTTGAGGAACCGCCATACCATTTTCCATAGAGGCTGCACCATTTTGCAGTCCCACCAACAATGTATGAGAGTTCCTTTTTCTCCGCAGCCTCGCCAGCATTTATCGTTCATAGTCTTTTGGATTTTAGCCATCCTAACTGGGGTTAGATGGTATCTCAATGTGGTTTTGATTTGCATTTCCCGGATGCTGAGTGATGTTGAGCATTGTTTCATATGTCTGTTGGCCATTTGGATATCTTGCTAAGGACTTTTCCTACCTGCATTATTATAGCTCTTGCAGCAATCCTGCAAGGAAGATATTGTTGCTCATCTTACAGATAAGAAACTGAGGTCCAGAGAAGTTAAGTTACCTGTCTATAGTCACACAGCTGGCAAACAGAAGAGTCATTTTCACTACCCTGCTTGCCTGAGTCAGCTTAGAATCTATGGGCCCTGCTCAGTAGCTGTTCAACAAGTTTGTTGTATTCATTCAAAAAAAAGAAAGAAAAAAATTACGTAGATCAGAGCATGGCGGACCAGATCTGGGCTTTGAAGGACAGGCAGAGTTGAGTTGGCCTCCAGTACTAGCTAGAAAAGTACAAAGTGTGTGTGTGTGTGTGTGTGTGTGTGTGTGTGTGTGTGTGTGTGTGTGTGTGTGTGTGTGTGTGTGTGTTAGAGACAGACTGAGAGGGGAGAGAGAAAATAGAAACAGACACATACTCATAGACATTGAATTGGCCCTCTGGGAAAAGTAGGTTAAGGCCAGATAGATGAGAGCCTAGACTGCCTAGCTCAGGAGGCTGAACTTGTCAGAACTTCAAGGACATGGCTGTCCCTGAGACTCCAAAGGACCTTCCTCTATTCCTTGACCAGGGAGCCACTTGGAACCTTCTGACTTCTAGCCTCACCATCCATCCTCCTGCCCAAACACTCTGGCACCAGGGTCATCTCCCTGGGGCACACTGGGGGGCCGAGGGGGTGACCCTGGGAGGAGCAGGATGGGGGCAGTGCTGAAGGTCAGTGAGGTGGGCACACACTTCTAACAGAGGTACTGGAGCAGCACCACTGGGCACAGACACAGGCAAACACGTTTGAGCAAATTGGAACGCCATAAAAGTCTATTACAGCAAATCAAACAGCAGTCAGCATGACAGCCATTAGCCTGAAATGAATACACAGGGACTTAATGAGGTCTGTCGAGGCTGGCTTGGTGAATTAAGTTGCCAATTCTAGCAGGATTTCCCTTTTCTTTACAGACTTGAAAGCATCCACACTGTCTCGTTAGGGCTTCGACAAGTGAATTGCAGGGCCTTTCACCCTGATAAAATGGATAATTACATAGAGAACAGCTTAGTGAGGGGAGAGGGGTGGGCAGGAGGAGAGCTGAGAACAAACAAACCCAAACACACACCTGCCTGGCTTTTCCCAAGCAGAGGCCAGGCCAGGGCAGGGGCCTTCAGAGGGAGTGGGAGTCGGGGATGGGCCAGCGGGGGCAGGTGGGCTTCTCCCGGGAAAGGGCAGTGTCTGGCCTTCAGCCACTTCCCAGCCCCTGCTATTCCTGTTCTGAGGGACTTGGGCCCATGGGCCATGTCTCTAGGCAGCCATGGACCTGCTGAAAGTTCTCATCCAAGATGGGCTGCCCCAGCACCTCTCAGGAACCCTCTGATGTGTCATCCTCCAGGGCTCCCCAAACCTGGCTGGTCTCACTGTTACCAGAGGAGTTTGTTGAAAATGCAGCTTCCTGGGCCAGCTCTCCCCAGCCTACTGATTCAGAATTGCAGGGGCCTGGAAAATGCATCCTAACCAGTCCCCTGGTGATTTCTGCTGCGGCACATCTGGGACCCTCTGATTCATCACTTTTCCTACATGCAGTGCTGGATGACTTCTGAGACAAGTGGTCCTCCTGCTTCTGCTTACATGACTCCAGGCCTGGGGAGCTCAGTACTTCCTCAGCAAGGCAGGGAGTAGACTGTGTGCCTGGTGGCAGGGAGGGTCTCATTATTTGGAAGTTCTTCCTTGTGTAGACCTCGATTTGCCACGCTGCAACTGCTCCCTGTGCCTATCTTTGGGTTCTGGCCACAACAGATCCAGTTATTATTAGGGTCCCGGGGCTGGGGATGGAGGATGGGAGGGTAAGGGATAGGGTGCAGGTGGCTGAGTCGAGCAAGAGGAGCTAAACAGATGGAGGCAGCCACCAGAGCTTGTCAGCCATCCCTCAAGAAACGGCAAAGCACTGATGGATAAGGAGCTGCTCCCGATGGGTTTTGTCCTCAGGTGACGAGATATCAGCCCTGGAAGGGGCTGGTCCAACTCCACATGGCACTCATGCCTAACAGGGTCTGCAGCAGCCTTCCCCTCCCCCGTCTCTCTGGCTTGCATTCTCACTCGGTTCACATCCACAGGGCCTCAGCCACTGAATCACACTTCTCAAGGCCAGGGGTCTGGGGTTTCCAGGGTGATCTCAGTGCAACAGGAAACCCTGGGCCCGATTCTGGGCCAGGGGCCAGCAGGCCCCGTGCTGGTACCCTTGCTGGGGCCTGAGCCAGTCAGCTAAGTTCCAACTCAGGTGACCGCACCAGGCCAAGGCTGGGCAGTGCCAAGTCACCTCAGGTCAGGAGCGGCCCAGCCTGTGTCCAGCTGACACCACATCCCCACTGGCCACAATGAGCAGCCGCGAGCAGGGTGTCGAGTATCAGGCCACTGAAGTGACTGGGGTGTTCACGTATAAGTAAGCCACATGGGCCTCCTTCCCAGGACTGTGTGTCCTCTGCAGCTGGCCCCTCTCAGTCTACCTTGTCCTCATCAGGTGGACAGGAGACAGGCCATTTTCTCCCACCTGTACTTAATTTTTATTAGATAAGGAGGACTGTGTCCCAGAGAGGTGAAGAGACATGCCTGAATGGACCCAGCAACCTGGGGGCAGAGTAGGGGCTACACCTGTGGTCTCCTGCCTGGAGTTTTCCCTCCTGTCATCCCTCATTCCTGCAGCCTCCCAGGGCTCTGTGAGACGAGATCCTGGCAAAGAGCCAAGCCCACAGCAGCCCCTCAATAAATACTTGTTAACGATATGAAAGACTGTAGCAGCTCTCTCCTTGGGGGCAGAGGCCTTTGGAGAATCTCAGGGGATGCCAACAGGGCTGCATGTTGGAGGTCACATCTCCTGCAGCAAAGAGGAGCAGGCTGGCCTCGGCCTGAGGGCTGGGAGCAGGGATACGGCCCCTGGTTCCCTTGCCATGGCTGCTGCCTACTGCCCCTGTGAGGGAAGACAGGGCTGCCATGCCTGCCAGGATGGCAGCTGAGCAATAGGTCCAAGGCTCATTAACTCTGAGCCATGCCCTTGGTTTCTGAGCCCAGGCCCAAAGTGCAGGCTGGCACGTAGAGACCCTTAATTAAATTAGGGAGACTTCCAAATGAGAGAGAGCCCACAGCCAAGCCGCAGTCCCTGGGCACATTGGCCATGGCTCAGGGCCCTGTGCCCCCATGCTTAGGACCGAGGGCCCTCCCTCCTCATGTCCCGCCCCAGGTGGGGGCAGAGCGGGTGGCTCTGGTGCCTCTCCACCATGCACTGGCCCCCCACTTCCCTCCATCTGGCACAAGCGTGGACTGTTGGCTCACAGCTAAGTAATGAGGGCCAGGAACTGGGGGTATGAGACAAGATCTCTTCATCTTGAGGGAGTCTGAACCTGCCCTGGGGGTCAAAGTCAGAGGTGTATGACCTTGGGCAAATCACTCTCCTATGCCAAGCATCATATGTAAACTAAATAGATATTCTCTAAAGACTATTTTTGTTGCCTGATCCGATGATTGATAACATACAGGGGTTAGAACTCAAGCGCCAGGGTGCCAGCCTGCCTTTCAGAGGATACTATCTTCCACTGTTCTCATCCCAAACCTTTACTGCTGCCATCCAGCCCAGAGCTCTGAGGGCAGGCCTGAGGGACACCCGGTAGAAGCTCTTAATCTACTGCCTTAAGGGTCTCTGAACCGCTAACTGCCAGTCATCAGCCACCGGTGAGGGACAGCAAGCGATGAGCACCCTGGTGCCATCGGGAGAAGCAGCCAGCTTATTAACGAACCGTTGGTAATGCAATAATTTGTACTTCTCAATTACCAGCAATGGCCTGATTTTCCACACATGCACTCACGCAAACATGCTCAGAGTACACAGACCAAGGGCCGGGGAGACAGGGGCAGGGCCGGGGGGGTGGCCCATGGGGCTAGGGAAAGTGCCTTCCTGGAACTGCAAGCTCCTGAGTCCCAGGGGAACCTGATTACGGCCGAAGCAGGAAGGCCTGGGGTTGGGCCTGCCCGAGGCCCACGCTGTGTTAGGAATAGAAGGAAAAGGGTGCGACACCTGCCCCTCTCAACTCCTGTCCCACCGTTGACTCCGGTTGGAGTTGTGGGGCTCAGCCAAGGCAGGCTTCTCTCAGGCATGAGGCTCCCACCAACCCGCTGGCTCAGCCACTCTTCCCCTGCCCTCGGGTTGCGGGCATGAGCAGCAACCTGCCCGGAGCTGACGCCTGGGCCACGTGTGGGCATAGGAGAAGAAGCCCTTTCCTCAGCCAACTCTTCAGCCTATACCCAAGGGCTCTGTGGGGCAGCAGGCCCCTGATGGCCCCCATGTGCAACCCTGGTGGCACCTACCTCGGGGATGCGGACGCTGTAGGGCTGATTGTGAAATATGGGTGCATTGTCATTCACATCCCCAACCTGGATGTTCACCTTTCGAGTGATCACCTGGCAAGAGAAGGGTGGGGAATTAGCACCGCCACCTGCCTCAGGCCTCTTTCCACCCAAGGGGCCTGGGGACCCTGCTGAGCCCAGGAACATGCCTCCCAGGGCAGCAGGGGGCTCAGGGGACACTCACCCCTTGGTGGTCACTGACGGAGAACTCCACTGTGAACTCTGACTTAGTCTGAAAGAAAAGGGAGGGAGGGAGGAAAGCAGAGTTAGAAGGGCGTGCTGAAGTCCTGGGTCCCAGGCACTAGGTGGAGCTGGAGGGACCCCAGTGTTGCCCCAGGAGCTTGTCTGTTACTGGGTATCCAAAGGCTTCCCTAAAAAACTAGTATTGCCCTTTGGAATGCTGAGGAAGCAGGTGTGGAATATGAATCCTTCCCCTAAAAGAGCAATATCAGAGAAGTCAAGAATCTTGGGTCTTAGCCTTGGCTCTACCTCTAAACTGCTGTGTGACACTGAGCAGGTCACTGGACACCTCTGTGGCCACTCCTCAAGTGCAAGGAGAGGACAAGGATAGGGGTTGTATTCCTGCTTCTCTGGAAACTGTCCTTTGGGAAACATTTGTTGGGGATGGAGGCAGACTTATACACCTCACGGAGCCCCGTTCTACGAGGGTTGAACCCAGGGTCACTGTCTCTCTTGCCTATCCAATGTTGCCCCTTGCTTGGAGACACCCCTAATTACTCCATTCCAACTCAAAGTCCAGACATCAGCATTGGCCCTTGAAGAAGGATACCTTCAGGCAGGAAGATGCTAGTTCAGAGTCAGAATGGGGTCTCAGAGAAAGGCCCCTAAAAGATGGTGAGCCACCCTTTTCCCAGCATCTGCTCATTCCCCCCAGGAAAATACTGGGGCAGGGATATGGCAAGTCATACCTCTCTGTCCAGTGGCTGCCGGAGCCACACCACGCCAGTGTCAGGCTCCACTGCAAAGAAGCGGGAGGCCTCCTCCCCAGACACACCAAACACAAGGGGGTCATTGTCCATGTCTCGGGCCAGCAACTGGGTCACAGAGGAACCTGAAGTAGCCAAGGGAGAGAGCAGAGAGCAAACACGGGAAGTCAGGTTCATTCTTTGCCACCTTGCTCAGGTGGCTGAAGTCCCAGCAGGGAGCAGCTACTCAACAAACCTCCAGCAGGTCACCGACCATCACATGAGCCCTGAGTGTCTTTGGGCTCTGACCCAGGCTCCCCACCTCTAACCTGGTCCATGTGTCACAGAGTGTACATGGCTATAACAGCGAACCCTCATTCCCATATCTGGGCATGTAATGGACAGCTGTGACTTCTGCCTGCCTCACTTTTTCTGATTTTAATCTGAAGACCCCCTCCAAGTGGCACAGATGAGGGCAGGCCCCCCACATTTTAATTCCTATGTTTCAAGATGGGCACATAACTCAGCCTTAGCCAATCAGAGCATTCCAACTCCCTGGTCACAACGATTGAGTCAAGGATGAGCATATGACCCAAACTAGCCAGTCAAAGCCAACCCTGGGACTTTTGCTGGAACTACTGGGAAAGAAGAGCTCTCTTTCCACTGGGGTTGCTAAATTGGCACTGCTGGAAGCCATCCTTGGCACTACAGAGAAAGAGCCTCCCTGAGAATGAGGCCAGCGAGGAGAAAAACAGAACCAAATGGTGCACAGAGAGACAGGTTCCTGATGGCTTCAGCGTCTGCGGCCAGCTATGCCTGATATGAGCTCCATCCTCTGGATTTCTGAACTATATGAACTCAGAACCACACCGCACACACACCTTTTTCTTTTTCTTTCTTTTTCTGGTCACTCAGTTGAGGTGGATTTCTGTCTTTTGCAAACAGTGAAAGAAGTGTTTTCCAAGCTAGCCACAGTAACGCCATTCCGCAAGGCCAAGAAATTCATAAAGGGGTGTGCGAGGTAGACTGATTTAGCTTATGCCATTTTTACTGTTTGAAAAGTGTTCTTGTTTAAAAGCCCCCCAACACCTGTGGTGAAAATTGAAGGTTAAAAATTGTGCTGTACTTAGAAAAATTTTAAGTTCTGCCTGCCTTTGCTGTTTCCCACCTATGCTGTCTCTGACTGATAACACCAAGAGCTGTATCTGGATGTATCTAGACAACCTAAGGAAGAAACCGCCCTGTGAAAGTTTTTGCTGCCCCTAAGTGATTAACTCGCTTCTTTCAGCTTCTGTTATCAGCTTGCACTAGGCCTCCCAGAGCAGTTTCCAGGGCGCCCTTCAGCTGTTTCAAGAACTCCCACATGACCCGCGCTTTTTCCCTGGCTTTGTTTAAACCGACCAATTACCTTGCTTCTCGCTTCTGTACCCGCGCTTTTTGCTATAAAACAAGCTCAAAAACTCTGCTCGGCGCGCCAGTCCACCGAGAGACTGAGCCGCCCGGGTACCCGTGTATTCAATAAAACCTCTTGCTAATTGCATCCGAAGCCGTGGTCTCGTTGTTCCTTGGGAGGGTCTCTCCTGACTGAGTGATTGCCCAAATCAGGCGTCTCTCATTTGGGGGCTCGTCCGGGATCAGACCCCCACCCAGGGACCACCGACCCACCAACGGGAGGTAAGCTGGCCAGCGATCGCTCCGTGTCTCGTTTCTGTGTCTGACTCCGTAACTCTGACTGTCCCTCTGAGTGCGCGCATTTTGGTTTCAGTTTGTTCCGGGCTGATCGCTCTGGGAGCGACGTGTGAGTAGCGAACAGACGTGTTCGGGGGCTCACCGCCCGGTAATCCTGGGAGACGTCCCAGGATCAGGGGAGGACCAGGGACGCCTGGTGGACCCCTCAGGAGAGGATCATTATGTTCTGATCCCACTGCCGCGTCTAGAGAGGCGCGCTCTGCCATCTGACTCCTTCTTTTGTCTCTACGCTACTCGATCTCGCCGCCGTTTCTGGTTTCTTTTTGTTTTGTTCCTGATAGGCCTCTGTGTCGTGGTCCCTCTCTTCGAAATGGGACAAAATAACTCTACCCCTCTCTCCCTCACTCTAGATCACTGGAGGGACGTGAAAGCAAGGGCTCACAATCTGTCCGTGGAAATCAGAAAGGGAAAATGGCGGACCTTTTGTTCCTCCGAGTGGCCCACGTTCGGTGTCGGGTGGCCGCCGGAAGGAACTTTTAATGTTTCTGTTATTTCCGCAGTTAAAAGGATTGTCTTTCAGGAAATCGGGGGACACCCGGACCAAGTTCCATATATCGTGGTGTGGCAAGACCTCGCCCAGAGTCCCCCACCATGGATGCCGCCCTCCGTCAAGGTCGCTGTCGTCTCCAGTCCAGAGAGGCCATCCGCTCCTCCCCGACCCCCCATCTACCCGGCAACAGACGACTTGCTCCTTCTCTCTGAGCCCCCGCCCTATCCGGCAGCCCTGCCACCTCCTCTGGCCCCTCAGGCGGTCGGACCGGCGCCGGGCCAGGCGCCCGATATTTCCGATCCTGAGGGACCAGCCGCGGGGACCAGGAGTCGCCGTGCCCGCAGTCCGGCAGACGACTCGGGTCCTGACTCCACTGTGATTTTACCCCTCCGAGCCATAGGACCCCCAGCCGAGCCCAACGGCCTAGTCCCTCTGCAATATTGGCCTTTCTCTTCAGCAGATCTTTATAATTGGAAATCTAATCATCCTTCTTTTTCTGAAAATCCAGCAGGACTCACGGGGCTCCTTGAGTCTCTTATGTTTTCTCATCAGCCCACCTGGGACGATTGCCAACAGCTCCTACAGATTCTCTTCACCACGGAGGAACGAGAAAGGATTCTCCTTGAGGCCCGCAAGAATGTCCTGGGGGACAACGGGGCCCCTACTCAACTCGACAACCTCATTAATGAGGCCTTCCCCCTCAATCGACCTCAGTGGGACTACAACACAGCCGCAGGTAGGGAGCGTCTCCTGGTCTACCGCCGGACTCTAGTGGCAGGTCTCAAAGGGGCAGCTCGGCGCCCCACCAATTTGGCTAAGGTAAGAGAGGTCTTACAAGGACCGGCAGAACCCCCTTCGGTTTTCTTAGAACGCCTAATGGAGGCCTATAGGAGATACACTCCGTTTGAGCCCTCTTCTGAGGGGCAGCAGGCTGCAGTTGCCATGGCCTTCATCGGACAGTCAGCCCCAGATATTAAAAAAAAGTTACAGAGGCTAGAGGGGCTCCAAGATTATTCCTTGCAAGATTTAATGAGGGAGGCAGAAAAAGTGTACCACAAAAGGGAGACAGAAGAAGAAAGACAAGAAAGAGAAAAAAAAGAGGCAGAAGAGAGAGAAAGGCGGCGCGATAAGCGCCAAGAAAAAAACTTGACTAGGATTTTGGCCGCAGTGATAAGTGAAAAAGGTTCTAGAGATAGGCAGACAGGGAATTTGAGCAACCAGGCAAGAAAGACACCTAGGGATAAAAGATCTCCTCTGGACAAAGACCAGTGCGCATACTGTAAAGAAAAGGGTCACTGGGCAAGAGAATGTCCCCGAAAGAAAAACGTCAGAGAAGCCAAAGTTCTGTCCCTAGATGACTAGGGGAGTCAAGGTTCGGACCCCCTCCCCGAACCCAGGATAACGCTGACTGTGGAGGGGACTCCCATTGAGTTCCTGGTCGATACCGGGGCTGAACATTCAGTTTTGACCCAACCCCTGGGAAGGGTAGGGTCCAGACGGACAGTCGTACAAGGAGCAACAGGGAGCAAAGTCTACCCCTGGACCACAAAGAGACTTTTAAAGGCTGGACATAAACAGGTGACCCACTCCTTTCTGGTCATACCTGAGTGCCCCGCCCCTTTGTTGGGTAGGGACCTCTTAACCAAACTAAAGGCCCAGATCCAGTTTTCTGCTGAGGGCCCACAAGTAACATGGGAAGACCGCCCTACACTGTGCCTGACCCTGAACCTAGAAGAAGAATACCGGCTACATGAAAAGCCAGGTCCCTCCTCTATCGACCCATCCTGGCTCCAACTTTTTCCCACTGTATGGGCAGAGAGGGCAGGCATGGGACTGGCCAATCAAGTCCCACCAGTGGTAGTGGAACTAAGATCAGGTGCCTCACCGGTGGCTGTTCGACAATATCCAATGAGCAAGGAAGCCCGGGAAGGTATCAGACCCCACATCCAGAGGTTCTTAGACCTAGGGGTCTTGGTGCCCTGTCAATCGCCCTGGAATACCCCTCTACTACCTGTAAAAAAGCCAGGGACCAATGACTATCGGCCAGTCCAAGACCTGAGAGAAATTAATAAAAGGGTACAGGATATTCATCCCACCGTCCCAAACCCTTACAGCCTTCTGAGTTCCCTTCCGCCCAGCCACACTTGGTATTCAGTCTTAGATCTCAAGGATGCCTTTTTCTGCCTCAAGCTACACCCCAGCAGCCAGCCGCTATTCGCGTTCGAGTGGAAAGACCTAGAAAAAGGTAACACAGGTCAGTTGACCTGGACACGGCTGCCCCAAGGGTTCAAGAACTCTCCCACTCTCTTCGACGAGGCCCTCCACCGAGATTTGGCCCCCTTTAGGGCCCTCAACCCTCAGGTAGTGCTACTCCAATATGTAGACGACCTCTTGGTGGCAGCCCCCACATATAGAGACTGCAAAGAAGGGACACAGAAGCTCCTACAGGAATTGAGTAAATTAGGGTACCGGGTATCGGCTAAAAAGGCCCAGCTCTGCCAAAGAGAGGTCACCTATCTGGGGTACCTACTCAGGGGGGGAAAAAGATGGCTGACCCCGGCCCGAAAGGCTACTGTTATGAAGATCCCCGCTCCCACGACCCCCAGACAGGTCCGTGAATTTCTGGGCACTGCAGGATTCTGCAGGCTCTGGATCCCTGGGTTTGCTTCTATAGCTGCACCCCTGTATCCCTTAACAAAGGAAAGCATCCCTTTTACCTGGACTGAGGAACATCAGAAAGCTTTTGACCACATAAAAAAAGCCTTGCTGTCAGCCCCCGCTTTGGCCCTCCCAGACCTCACCAAACCATTTACTCTATACGTAGATGAGAGGGCCGGTGTGGCCCGGGGAGTGCTTACTCAGACTTTAGGACCCTGGCGGCGGCCAGTAGCTTACCTATCAAAAAAATTGGATCCGGTGGCTAGCGGGTGGCCAACCTGCCTGAAAGCGGTTGCAGCCGTGGCACTCCTTCTCAAGGACGCTGATAAGTTAACCTTGGGACAGAATGTGACTGTGATTGCTTCCCATAGCCTCGAAAGCATTGTGCGGCAGCCCCCCGACCGGTGGATGACCAATGCCAGGATGACTCATTACCAGAGCCTGCTGCTAAATGAAAGGATATCGTTTGCACCCCCTGCCGTCCTGAACCCAGCTACCCTCCTACCAGTCGAGTCGGAAGCCACCCCAGTACACAGGTGCTCAGAGATCCTCGCCGAAGAAACTGGAACTCGACGAGACCTGAAGGACCAGCCATTGCCCGGGGTGCCAGCCTGGTATACGGACGGTAGCAGTTTCATCGCGGAGGGTAAACGGAGAGCAGGGGCCGCCATCGTAGATGGCAAGCGGACGGTGTGGACAAGCAGCCTGCCAGAAGGTACGTCAGCCCAGAAGGCCGAACTAGTGGCTTTGACGCAGGCATTACGCCTGGCCGAAGGAAAAAACATCAACATCTACACCGACAGCAGGTATGCTTTTGCCACTGCTCACATTCATGGGGCAATATATAAACAGAGGGGGTTGCTCACTTCTGCGGGAAAAGACATTAAAAACAAGGAAGAAATTTTGGCCCTGCTAGAGGCCATTCACCTCCCTAAGCGGGTCGCCATTATCCACTGCCCCGGCCACCAGAGGGGAAATGACCCTGTGGCCACCGGGAACCGGAGGGCCGACGAGGCTGCAAAACAAGCCGCCCTGTCGACCAGAGTGCTGGCAGAAACTACAAAACCTCGAGAGCTAATCGAACCCGCCCAGGTTAAGGCCGAGCCAAGAGAGCTCACCCCTGACCGGGGGAAAGAATTTATTCAGCGGTTGCATCAGTTGACACACTTAGGACCAGAAAAGCTTCTCCAATTAGTAAACCGCACCAGCCTCCTCATCCCGAACCTCCAGTCTGTAGTTCGCGAGGTCACCAGTCGGTGTCAGGCTTGTGTCATGACTAATGCGGTCCCAACCTACCGAGAGATCGGAAAGAGACAACGAGGAGATCGACCCGGCGTGTACTGGGAGGTAGACTTCACAGAGGTAAAGCCTGGCCGGTATGGAAACAGGTATCTGCTGGTATTCATAGACACTTTTTCCGGATGGGTAGAAGCTTTTCCTACCAAAACTGAAACGGCCCTGACCGTCTGCAAAAAGATATTAGAGGAAATTCTACCCCGCTTCGGGATCCCTAAGGTACTCGGGTCAGACAATGGCCCAGCCTTTGTTGCTCAGATAAGTCAGGGACTGGCCACTCAACTGGGGATAAATTGGAAGTTACACTGTGCGTATAGACCCCAGAGCTCAGGTCAGGTAGAAAGAATGAACAGGACAATCAAAGAGACCTTAACCAAATTAGCCTTAGAGACCGGTGGAAAAGACTGGGTGGCCCTCCTTCCCTTAGCGCTGCTCAGAGCCAGAAATACCCCTGGCCAGTTTGGTCTAACTCCTTATGAAATTCTCTATGGGGGACCGCCCCCCATACTCGAGTCTGGAGGGACATTGAGTCCCGATGATAATTTTCTCCCTGTCTTATTTACTCATTTAAAGGCTTTAGAAGTTGTGAAGACCCAGATCTGGGACCAGATCAAGGAGGTGTACAAGCCCGGTACCGTGACAATCCCCCACCCGTTCCAGGTCGGAGACCGAGTGCTTGTCAGACGCCACCGACCCAGCAGCCTTGAGCCTCGGTGGAAAGGCCCGTACCTGGTGTTGCTGACCACTCCGACCGCAGTAAAAGTCGACGGTATTGCTGCCTGGGTCCATGCTTCTCACCTCAAGCCTGCACCACCCTCGGCACCAGATGAGTCTTGGGAGCTGGAAAAGACTGATCATCCTCTTAAGCTGCGTTTTCGGCGGCGGCAGAACGAGTTGGAGTGAAAACCCTCACCAGCCTGTGACCCTCACCTGGCAGGTACTGTCCCAAACTGGGAACGTTGTCTGGAAGACAGAGAAAGTCCAGCCCCCTTGGACTTGGTGGCCCATTCTTACACCTGATGTATGTGCCCTGGCGGCCGGTCTTGAGTCCTGGGATATCCCAGAAACCGATGTATCAACCTCTAAGAGAGTCAGACCCCCTGACTCAAACTATGAGAGCGCTTATAGACAGATCACCTGGGGAGCCATAGGATGCAGCTACCCTAAGGCTAGGACCAGAATGGCAAGTTCCACCTTCTACGTGTGTCCCCGGGATGGCCGGTCCCGTTCAGAAGCTAGAAGGTGTGGAGGGCTAGAATCCCTGTATTGTAAAGAATGGAGTTGTGAAACCACGGGGACTGTTTATTGGCAACCTACGTCCTCCTGGGACCTCATAACTGTAAAATGGAATGGCACAGAGCGATCATGGGGTGCCCTACTGGCAACCTGTGAAAAAACCGGCTGGTGTAACCCCCTTAAAATAAATTTCACAGAACAAGGACGGCAATCCAAAGAGTGGATATTAGGAAAAACCTGGGGATTGGGATTCTATGTGTCTGGATATCCAGGCGTACAGTTGACCATTCGGTTAGAGATCACCAGCAAGCCAGCTGAGACAGTGGGCCCCAACTCTGTCCTTGCGAAACAAGGACCCCCTAACAAAAACCCCCCTTCCCCAACGAGGGAAGCGCCGCCCATCTCTCAACCCTCGGCGGCTCCTAGCCAAGTCCCCACGGTACTGGAGGAAAGTGTTGTCCTGAACACTCTGTCTCCAACCACGGGCGACAGACTCTTTGGCCTTGTGAGGGGGGCCTTCCTAGCCTTAAATGCTACCGACCCAGACGCCACGAAGTCTTGCTGGCTCTGTTTGGCCTTGGGTCCCCCTTATTATGAAGGAGTTGCCTCCTTAGGAGGGGCCTTCACTTATACCTCCAACTATACCCAGTGCCGCTGGGGGAGCCAAGGAAAGCTTACCCTCACTGAGGTCTCAGGACACGGGTCGTGCATAGGAAAGGTGCCCTCTACCCATCAGCATCTTTGCAATCAGACCCTACCCATCAACTCCTCCACGAACCATCAGTACCTGCTCCCCACCAACCATAGCTGGTGGGCCTGCAGCACCGGCCTCACCCCCTGCCTCTCCACCTCAGTTTTTAATCAGTCTAAAGATTTCTGTATCCTGATCCAGCTGGTCCCTCGCATCTATTACCATTCTGAAGAAACTTTGTTGCAGGCCTATGACGATCCTCACCCCAGGGTTAAGAGAGAGCCTGTCTCACTTACCCTAGCTGTTCTTCTGGGGTTGGGGGTCGCAGCAGGTATAGGTACTGGCGCATCCGCCCTAGTTAAAGGGCCCATAGACCTCCAACAAGGCCTAACCAGCCTCCAGACCGCCATGGATACTGACCTCCGGGTCCTCCAGGACTCAATCAGCAAGCTGGAGGACTCGCTGACTTCCCTATCGGAGGTAGTACTCCAAAATAGAAGAGGCCTTGACCTACTGTTTCTAAAAGAAGGAGGCCTCTGCGCGGCCCTAAAAGAAGAGTGCTGTTTTTATGTAGACCACTCAGGTGTGGTGCGAGACTCCATGAGAAAACTCAAAGAGAGACTAGATAAAAGACAGATGGAGCGCCAGAAAAACCAAAACTGGTATGAAGGGTGGTTCAATAGCTCCCCTTGGTTCACTACCCTCCTATCAACCCTCGCCGGGCCCCTATTGCTCCTCCTTCTGTTGCTCACCCTCGGGCCCTGCATCATCAATAGGTTAGTCCAGTTCATCAATGACAGGGTAAGTGCAGTAAAAATTCTGGTCCTTAGACAAAAGTATCAGACCCTAGACAACGAAGACAACCTCTAAATTCGCTCTAAGATTAGAGCTTCCCACAAGAGAAATGGGGGAATGAAAGAAGTGTTTTCCAAGCTAGCCACAGTAACGCCATTCCGCAAGGCCAAGAAATTCATAAAGGGGTGTGCGAGGTAGACTGATTTAGCTTATGCCATTTTTACTGTTTGAAAAGTGTTCTTGTTTAAAAGCCCCCCAACACCTGTGGTGAAAATTGAAGGTTAAAAATTGTGCTGTACTTAGAAAAATTTTAAGTTCTGCCTGCCTTTGCTGTTTCCCACCTATGCTGTCTCTGACTGATAACACCAAGAGCTGTATCTGGATGTATCTAGACAACCTAAGGAAGAAACCGCCCTGTGAAAGTTTTTGCTGCCCCTAAGTGATTAACTCGCTTCTTTCAGCTTCTGTTATCAGCTTGCACTAGGCCTCCCAGAGCAGTTTCCAGGGCGCCCTTCAGCTGTTTCAAGAACTCCCACATGACCCGCGCTTTTTCCCTGGCTTTGTTTAAACCGACCAATTACCTTGCTTCTCGCTTCTGTACCCGCGCTTTTTGCTATAAAACAAGCTCAAAAACTCTGCTCGGCGCGCCAGTCCACCGAGAGACTGAGCCGCCCGGGTACCCGTGTATTCAATAAAACCTCTTGCTAATTGCATCCGAAGCCGTGGTCTCGTTGTTCCTTGGGAGGGTCTCTCCTGACTGAGTGATTGCCCAAATCAGGCGTCTCTCAACAGAAGCACCCTTTCTAATTCAGAATACTTGGCTAAACCTTCTGGTATTTGTTCAAGAATGACTAGGTGCCGGCCTTATAATAAGCACGATTTTAGTACACAGAGATTAAGAAGATGAAGCTCAGCCTCAAGGAACTCCGGTCTGGAACTGGGTGACAAGGTCTAGTTCCTGTCCTCAAGAAGGGGACCGAGAGGTAGGTGTCACCCCTTTACAGAAAGCAAAGCCCCGGAGGCCACCCCAGGCATCAGGATGCCTGGCCTACACCCTGCCTAAGAAGCCCTAGCACAAGGCATTTGCTCCTAGGGTCACAGCTCCCCTAGGTAGCTTTCAGGTAGGGTGACCAACAGCCCTGATTTGTACAGGACTGAGGCATTTCCTGGCACACATGCTGAATAAAACAGGAAGCCCCAGCAAACTGGGACAGCTGGTCACCTTAGTTTCAGGAGGTCCTTAAACTCCAAGGCACTGTACACAAAATGTTATGACCGTACAGTGAGTCATTTTCTCAAGAGATGGTCTGTAGTCTTCACCTGGTTAGATCAGAACCATGGCCTTGGGCAGATCACGCCCTTCAGGGTTTCAGTTTACCTTATCAAATTGGACAGACACCCTCTCTTCCCCAAAAACTGACTCATATTTACCGAATAGCTCTGAAGATCAAGCTAAGGAGGGCAGGATTTCAAATTTTGGGAATGTTATCTAGAAAAGAAGGTTAATGAGCTTTTGTAAGTGAATTTTTGAAAGGACAGTTCTAACATGACAATGATAGCTAACATTTTTGAGCCCCAATCATCTTCCAGGCACTGAGCTAAGCAATTTGCATGTACTATCTAATTCAGTCCTTACTATTATTCTCCCTATTTAACAGATAAGGCAACAAAGAGTGATTAAGTAATTTACCACGGCCTCCCAGCCAGCAAACGGCAGAGCTAGAACCCACATCCCAGGTATTCTGGGCCCAGAGCCCACGTCTGTTCACAACTCACACACCTCTACCCTTGATATGTGAACTTGAGATTCAGGACTTCATACACATGACTCCATCAGACCCTCACTGGAAGTCCAAAACTTGAAAAAGGAAGATGCTGGGTATTCATTGGGTTTTTATGATATACAGACACTAGGCCTATTCACATGAATTCTCTCATTAAATCTTCCCAGAAACTCTGTTTTGTAGTTATTATTCTACCCATTTTACAGAATAGCAAGTTGTGGTTAAGAGAAGCAAAGTAACCTCTCCAAGGTCAAGCAGCAGAACAGCAGAGTAGAACATGGCCTCATCCAAGGTGATGGGAAGAGGTAAGAAGTGGGAGACAGAGGAGTAAACAAATCATACAACAAAGTTGGAACAAGCCCAGAGCTCAACCTTTCCATTTTAGAGATGGAGAAGCTGAAGGCAGTTAGCAAGTTGTCCAAAGTAAGATGTGGAAGGAGGGGTATGTGGCGGTCACAGATAAACCAAGCACATCTTCCCAAAGCATCTGTGTTGCTCCATGACAATGAATTATTTTATTATTTTTTATTTTTTTATTTTTTAAAAAAAGATGACCAGTAAGGGGATCTTAACCCTGGGCTTGGTGTTATCAGCACCACGCTCAGCCAGTGAGCTAACTGGCCATCCCTATATAGGATCCCAACCCATGGCCTTGGTGTTATCAGCACCGCACTCTCCCCAGTGAGCCACGGGCCAGCCCTAAAATGAGTTATTTTATACTGAAACAAACAGGAATATATCAGGAGCCAAATGTAACATTAAATTTATTTTTAAAGATATAACCTAAAGATGTAAAAGAATTTCCAGCCTTCCCCTGACTTCCTTTCAGGAAATATGCATTTCCTTTCAGGAAATATGCATTTCCTTTCCATTGCTCTCAGGAGTCCTTTAGTGGCAAAGTTTGAGAACACTGAGCTACTTCCCAAGGGGAAACTGAGGTCCATAAGCACCATGCTGTCCACAGTACAGCAGTGAGTCCATGGCAGCCTGCAGCCCCCTGGACCACAGACCTTATCTGCCAACCTCCTCCAGGGCCCAGCCCAGGTGGGGGATGTGGGGCCAAGTTCCCAACTGGCCAAGGGCATTATGGGAAGGCCACATGTCTCTCCAGCCAAGGTCGCACAACTGGGCCCGATATCCCAAATGGCTCTCTTGCACCCGATGTGCAGGTCCTCCCAAGAGGCGGGGTGCTGGGCAGGACAGGGATGGGGTCATCAGTTGCTGTCACCCACCCTGTAATTTCCTGGACTTTTATCCATTTTCCCCTCAATTATGTGCTGCTCAAAATGGTCCTTTTCGGCTTCCTCAGGGGCTCTTGCCCGCTCATGCCTTCTTTGTGTTTCAGGTAATTGCTAGTGACCTTTTCTAAGTGCACTAATTAAAGGTGCCGATTTAACATTATATTTAAGACAAGACGCCCCATAATTTTCCAGCTGGTCACATACACCCCCGCCTGGTGCTGCCCTGTCACTCTGCAGAAGCAGGATCCAGACCTGGCTTCTCCAGGAGCAGGGTCTGTTTCTCCTCCATGGGAGGCTTCCACAGACCTGTTTCCACTGTCCCCACAGGAATGAGGCCACTCTGCCTGGCTCAACTCCAGCCCAGCGCCCCTAGTAACAGCCACACAGGAGAACTATCCCTGGCTGTGTGACCCTGGAGTACACGTGCCACACACTGGGTTTGTTTCCCACCTGAGAAACAGAGAAAGAGCTGTAGAATACCTGGAGTTCTTTTTGTAAAAATTGTGGTAAAATACACATCACATAAAATTTATCATTTTAACTATTTATAGTGTACAATTCAGTGGCATTTGGACATTCACAACGTCCTGCAACCATCACTACTATCTAGTGCCATGACATTTTCATCACCTGCAAAGGAAATCTCATACTCATTAGGCAGTCACTCTCCATTCCTCCTTCCCCCAGTCCCTGGCAACCATTAATCCACTTTCTGTCTCTGGATTTGCCTATTCTGGATATTTCACATAAATGGGATCACACAATATGTGCTCTTTTGAGTCTGGCTGCTTTCACTTAGCATACAATTATCAAGGTTCATCCATGCTGTAGTATGTGTCAGCATTTCACTCCTTTTTATGGCTGAGTAGTATTCCATTGTGTGGATATAACACATTTTGTTTATCTATTCATCAGGTGATGGATGTTTGGTTTGTTTCTACCTTTGGGCAATTGTAAATAATGCCGCTTTGAACATCTGTGTACAAGTTTTTGTTTGAACACCTGTATTTAACTCTTTGGGGGCATATACTTAGAAGTGGGATTGCTGGGTCATAGGGTAATTCTATGCTTAATATAATGAGGAACTGCCAGATTGTTTCCCACTGTGGCTGCACCGTTTCACATTCCCACCAGCGATGGATGAGGCCTGGGGTTCTTTTCCGTGGGAAGGATGGTGACAACTCACAGGGGCCAGGGCGCCCCCTTTATGATGGAGAGTTGGGAGCTGGGTCGGACTCCATAGAAGATGCTGGTGGCACTCTGCCTGCTGTCCCTCAGCACATACCATTTCCACGCACACCCGCCTGACCTCCAATGGCCAGCCCTGTGATTCTTTGCCTGAGGGGTTCCGGTCATCAGGGACCACTCCTCAGGGATCTAACACCCTGACAGCAACCCTCAGTGAGTGACTGTCAGAGGGAGTGGATAGAGGTGAGGGTTGGTAGGTAAATGCCCCAGCTCCCTTACCTCCCAAGCGGGTAACTCAAAGGCAGGTGTTCTACGCTGGCTTTTCAGTCTCCAGCTGCCCACAGGGGTGACTTGGTTGATAATGCATCTTTATGGCTTCCTGCCTTGCCTGTCTCACATCCTTGCTCCCCTCCCTGTGCTTCCTGGAATCTCCTCCCCCAATAAACTACTTGCACTTAAGTCCTCATCACAAGGTCTACTTCTGGGGGAACCCAAATAAGACACCCCTGAGACTGTGCATTGGAAACCCCCAGGGAGCTTGTTATAGTACAGACTCCCAGGCCCTGCTGACTCGGTTGGCTGGAAGGGAGCCCAGAGTGTGAACTTCTAAACAGCAGCCCCCACTCTCCCTGCAAGAGACTCTAACACACAGCCAGGTTTGGAAGTCTGGGGCTGGTTTACAGCAGGGTGATATTCAAATATTTAACAATGGGCACAGTATAGGCATCCACCAATCAGGAAGGACGTTGGCCATAAACAACCCGACCAGTGAGTACTGCCTATAAGTCAGCCTGGTTTATGGTTCACATTTTAGATGCAGAGAAAAGCACCTTTGGTCCAAGGATGATTTAAAGGCTCAGTCCTAGGGCTCCTAGCTCAATCAGTGCAACTGGAGGATTCTATGCACTTGGCCTCCTCTGTCCTCATGGGGAAGGGTTATCCTGCTAGGCCAGCCCTCTTCATTCTGTGCCAGCATGACCCAGGCTGGGGCCCAATCTATCATCACAGGTGGAACGTGGAACACTAAAGAGCTTAAATCATTACATACCCATGTTCACAGCAGCAGCATTCACAACAGCCAAAAGATGGGAACAACCCAAGTGTCCATCCATGGATGAATGGATAAGCAAAATGTGGTATGCACACCTAATAGAATATTATTCAGCCTTTAAAAAGAGGAAAATTTGGGTGCTGGCTGGTTAGCTCGCCAAGGTCAAGGATTCGGATCCTTATTATGCTAAATGAAATAAGGCAGTCACAAAAAGACAAATACTGTATGATTCCACTTATATGAGGTACCTAGAGTAGTCAAATTCATAGAGACAGAAAGTACAATGGTGGCTACCAGGGGTTAGGGGGAGAGAGGAGTGGGGAATTGTTTAATGGGTGCAAAGTTTGGGTTTTCAAGATAAAAAGTTTTGGAGACCAGTTACACAACAACGTGAATGTACTTCACACTACTGAACTGCACCTAAAAATGGTTAAGATGGTAAATTTTATGTTATATGTATTTTACCACAATTTAAAAAATTTTTAAAAAGAAACAAAAAACCTTAAATCAGACCATGTCCAAGGCCCTAGTGATTGAGCCCAAGATGACACACCACACTGCATCTGGCAGGCTCCCTGGGCTTACCCCGCTCTGAGCACCACATGCAGCTTCGTCATTACTCACTCGGGTGAAACCATCGCAGGAGGCCTTTTTCAAATACTCGATCAGATACGGTCTATCTAAAGAGATGCCTGATCACTCTGTCCCCACACCCTAAGTTATGGTCTTCACAGTCCTCTCTCTCTGAAATGATCTGTTTATTCATTTGATTTTCTGACTGGACTGCCTATTCCAACCCCCCACGCCACATTCCTGTAAGCTTCATGCACACATAGAGAAGCTGCCTGGCCTGTCACACTCCCTGTCCTGTCCCTAAGCCTATACAGGGGTTGGCATCCTAGAGACACTAAATAGTCACCGGGTAAATAAATGAATCCTGCCAACTGCCTAGAGGTGTTAGGAGAAGACAGTCCCTAAACACCATGGAGGTCTCTGAGCCATGACAAGAGGAGAGAGTATAGCAAGTTAGTTCTTAATTATGTACACTAATGCACAGGAAAAAGCATAACTAATCGAAATCTAATAATGCCCAAACCAACAGCACTTGGCTTTGGAAACAGGTGAAATCACAGCTGTGCACTGGCTGGGGGGTCCTCTCTCTCAGGTACTGGCCCTGTACCCTATCCTGGGGGCTATGTTCCCTCTCCTGAGAGCTGAGAACTCCATCCTGAGGCAATGTACCCCACCCTGGAGGCCAAGGGCCTTGAAGGACATGGGGATCTGCTCAGCAGCTTACAAAGGTCCCTGGGAAGAGCAGGGCTGGCGACACATCCCCCACCACAGCCTCAGCCTTTTACAGTAGGCCACATCTGTCTTCCAGGCAAGGGGAGGACAATCACAGCTTCACTGGAGGCCCCGCTGGGCACATGCTGATCGCTGAGATGACTATTATTGCTGTTATTCTTGTTATTTGCACTGAGGGTCGAGAGCTGGGATTGGTGTGTCAAGCTGCTCCTGGAGAGCTGTGGATCTTTGCCTGCTTGATGAGCGGTGGGCCAGGAACCCAGGCAGGGCACTAGCAGGCTGCAAAGCTGCTTATTTTGTCTGAATGGGAGAAGGATGAAAGCTATGTTTGTTCCCCAAACACGGAAAGGGTGCTGCAGAATGAATAAAGGGTAAGAGAGTACACTGTGTTTCCTCTCTGCTGCAGCATCTTCTGAAAGCACAGCTTCGATTGTGCCACAGCCTGCTTGTACACATCCCATAATTCCTGCAGAATTACAACTGAATTCCTGGCCACGATGTCCAGCGCTACTCCCAATGTGTCCTTGACCTCCCTGGCCAACTGCATGGCCCACTTCACTCCAGGGCCCAGCCTGCCAGGCTGCCATCATCCCTCAGGCTCCCACACCTGTGATGCTGCTGTCCCTTCAGCCTGGAAGAACCTTCCCTCTCTCAACCTTAAATGCATGCCCCAAATACCACCTCTGCCATGAAGTTCTCCTCTGTGCTCTCAGATCCACTGGTCATACCTCTGCACAGCAGGCGAGAGGCCATCACGCCCTGAAGGTGAAGGCTGATATCTGGGACACGCTTGGCAAATCTCCCTTCTCCTCTTCCCCACCCTGCTATGTTTAACTACTGCTCCTCCAGGATCCAAGGAGCTTGCCAGTCCTGTCTCTTGCCCATACAGACATTACTAATCAATCACAGCACTGTTTTCTGTTGAATCTACATTCAACTTCAGAATCCTTCACAACACTGTGTTCTGTGTAGCCGCTGTAATCAACCCTAAAAGGACCTCACACCAGCAGTGATTGACTGTCCCTTCCCATCCAGGGGTCAAGAATCAAGCAATCTTCCCCTACCAGTCTCAGGGCAGTTAGGAGGAAGAGAATGAGGATTGCAGTCTACAGGTGGGCTCAGAAACAGGGACTAGTTATAGCTGAAACAAGAACCAAACGGACAAAGCTCCCTTCTCATTTTGCAGAAGGAAGAAAAGGTCCCGGCTGGGAGAGGGCTGCCCTGGGATGGGCTGTGCAACAGCCAGTAGCTGAGCCTAAATTACAAGGTCATGAGTTATGACCAGGGTTTTCAGAGAATAACCACTCCCCCATCTATCTCCCTCCCACCATGGCCATCAGGCTTGCCCCACAAGCTCCACCCCCATCAGGAGGGAAACCCACCCTCCTCCTCCTGGCCTGGCCTTGGTCTCTGCCAGAGCCAGGGTCTCCTGCCCTCCCTTCTCCCCTGGGATGCCCCCCAGAGCCTGAGCTGGCCTTGGAACCTGCAATCTCATTTGTCTCTCCTCTGGGTTCAGACAGGCCAGTTAAGTGCCTTGATTCCTGGGGATACTCTCATTTGTCTTAGGCCCCCTCCCTGCTCTCCTGCCTTCAGGCTCCTTCTCTCTGGTCCCCCTGGGTCCTGAACTTGGTTTGACCTCACCTAAGGGGAGCTGGATTTTTTGGTTCTTTTTTTTTTTTCCTTTTCTCTGTCCTAGGCTCTGCCTATACCCACCTAGGGGAAGCCAGAGCGGGCAGAGTGAGACCTGGCACTGGCCTCTCTCTCCTGAGTGGCAGGTGGCCTCCGAGCCCACCTTCCACTGACCGACCCCCTTACCCCATCAGAAAACCCTTGCCCTGGATAAAGGGAACTGTCTCTGTCTCCAAAACCCACAGGCCATCTTCAGGGCAGCTCTCTCCTGCAACTCTGTCCTCTCAGAGTTAACAGCGTGAGCTGTCTGGGGACAGGAAGCTAGCATTCATTGAGCACCACAGTTTGCCAGGCACCACACTCAATGCTTTTCATTCACTCAACGCTGTCATTTGTTTCTTCCCGTGGCCTCACACAAAAGGGTTAACAGTCCTGCTACACAAGTGAGATAACTGAGGCTCAGAGGGCAAAGCGACCTACCCAAGGTCACACAGCCAGGAGGTGGCAGAGTCAGGATTTGGACCCAAGTCTGTCTGATTCCACCACCCTCATGTTTTTTCTCATAAAGCCTTTTATCCAAGCCCAAAACCCAGCAGCTGAACACAGCCTTCCTCTCACCCCACAGCAACTAACCCCCACAGAGGCCCCCGACTTGCTCAGGATCCTGGTCTGAAGGTGAGCACCCTTGGGGCAGGGACTGCGGGGGCTCCCCTCCATCACCCTGGCTTTCACAGCCCACTTATCTCCTGCCAGCAAGATGGCGATTCCCTCCTGAGAAGGGCTGCCAGCTCACCTGAGCAGACAGGTGACTGGATGGCCAAGGGGACAGACTAATCCAAGGCAGAAGGAGACACTAAACAGAGAAGATGACACAAACTCAGAGGCTCTGTGGCAGGGAGGAGGAGGAGGAAGTGAAATATGTACATACACAGGCACACACATTTTTTTTAATTAATATGCCAAAAAGGAAGGGTCAGATATTGAATACCAATATTTAAGGAACCTGGCCCTGGCTTGTAGAAACCTGGAGCTCTTCTGCTTCTGGTACAACATAGCAAATGAAGTCCATCATTTGCTGAGGGCTGTCAGGCCCAGTTGCAGGCACCTACGTGCTCCAAGCCCCTACAACTCAGGGAGTCACAGAGAGGTTAAGTTACTTGCCTAAAGTCACACAGCCAGCACGTGGAAGAGCTGGACTTATTCACCCACCTTCCTGTTACAGTCCTTCATTCATTCACTCAACAAGCATTGCCTAAGACCTGATGTCTCCAGCCCTGCTTGGGGCACTGGTGATATGACAATGAACACAACAGAGAGAAGTCCCTGTCCTCCTGGAGCTGAGATTGCAATGGACAGACCTTGGCTTGTCATTGGCCCATTCGGGAAGCATGCGCATGGGTACGGATCTTGTATACAGATGGGGCACATGTAGAACTGTATTCCTACCTTTCACCCTGTTCACAGGCTATGACACCCAGGGTGAGCACTCTGTGGAGTCCTAGGGCAGGGGGGCTGAGGACTTGGGACACAGATTGAAGGACACAGGAGAATCTTTGGGAGTAAGGCAGCCTCAGAGAATTCCCTCTGTTAAGACCGAAAGCCAGGTGTGGTAGCACGTGCTGCCTACAGTCCCAGCTACTCAGGGGCTGAGGCTGGAGGACCGCTGGAGCACAGGAGTTCTGGGCTGTAATGCATCATGCCAATTGGGTGTCTGCGCTAAGTTCAGCATCAATATGGTGACCTCCCAAAAGCGAAGACCATCATGTTGCCTAGGGAAGAGTGAACGGGCCCAGGTCAGAAATGCAGCAGGTCAAAACTCCAGTGCTGATCAGTAGTGAGATAGGGCCTGTGAACAGCCCTGCACTTCAGCCTGGGCAACATAGCAACACTTCATCTCTTAAAAGAAAAAAGACAGAGAACCAGCCAGGCATAGAACTAACATGGCTGGCCTGGTTCATGCTCAGCCATGACTTGCTGTGTGACTGTAAGCAAGTCATTCACCTCTCGAGCTTCCCCTTTCCCATTTACACCATGAGGGGGCTGGTGTCAATGGCCAAAGCACAGAGAGGTCCTTGGGAAGAACCAAAACTGAGCTTGGCAAATGGGTTGAGCTTCACATGCCCATGCTGGTCCCCAGGTCATGATTTTGTGCACACAATGCGGAGGAGTGGGAGGCTGCATCTGAGTTCAGCAGGAAAGAGCCCTGCAACCCGTTAGTGACACCTGACACGAGCAGGGGAGGGAGGTAGCTTTACGAGCAGGGGAGGGAGGTAGCTGCACATTCGCATTCTTGATGTGGTCAACAATCTCGTTTTACAAAGGAGAAAACAGGGCTGGGTGGCTGGTGACAAGTCCACAGTCACCCAGCTCAACAGCCAGCAATGGTGGAGCAGACACTCACATCGGTCCCTGGGCTCCCAGCACAGTGTTCTTTCCACTGCACCACATTAAGGTCCTGTCCAGTTAAAACTTCTACAATATTCCAGTTCAGTTTGCCACATACTAGGCACAAGGCAGGTGGTCAACAAAAGGGGAGAGAAGGGCATGGACAACCCACCCCCGCTCTCAAGGGTTTTCAATCTGGTTGAGACTTGGGGAACGAGCCCTGCCTCTGTCAGGCCAGCCAGAGTCTATGGTAGATTGGATATTTTTTTCTGCCCAGAAATAGCAGCCTGAGCAGGAAATGGTCATGAATAAAGGGGCTCCAGAACCTTCTCTTTGACCTTCCTGGGTCCTTGCTGCAGCTCCCAGGCCCACGAAGGCTGACATCCTATCTCAGGACTTGGAGAACCAAGTAGTAGTTACCAGATTTAATAATAGTGATAATAGTGGGGTGGATATTTTTTTCCCCTGTCCTGAAACTTTTCAATCCATTGAACTGTTCAATTAACTTTACAAAAGGAAATGTGGAAAAATGATGGCAAATTGAACTTGACATTATCATTAAAGTAAACAGAGCACTGCAGGCCATTAAAGGCTTACAGAGAGATTATCCAAACACTTGCAGGCACACGCTGGCTCTTTCCTGCTCAGAGGCGACCCTGGTGCTCCTCTCCTGCCCTGTGCACCAGGACGAAGTCATCAGTCACACTCTTAGCAGCCCAGGAATGAGGCTGTGCTCACGTAACCCATCATCACAGTCCCCCGAATGTGACTGTCAGGGGAGGGCAGGAGCATCCACTAGGGAGGGCAGTGGCCCTGCTGAAGAACCACTCTCCACTAACAGGCTGCCATCTCTGGGGTATCCCTCCCTTCTCCGGGCCTCCTTCCCAGTGCAAACGAAGGGTCATGTCAACCCTGTGGGTCTGAACCTCATTGCACATTAGAATCATCTGTAGCACTTTTGAAATTCCAGATGCCCAGCTATACCAAGAACATCAGCATCTCTGGGAAGAGCTCAAGCTTCAGGATTTAAAAACAAAAAGAACGACCCATGTGATTCCAATGGGCTGCTGAGGTTGATATTCATGGTCTAGATGATTTCTGGGGTTCTTTCAATATTCAGGACTAATTCCAGAAACTATCATGTAGGAAGAACTATATAGATCAGTGCTACGGGTCAAATGTACCCCCCAAAAGTTCATGTCCTGGAAGCACGACTCCATTATAACAGCGTTAGGGTGGAAAATCCAATTATGGTATTTGACAGGTGGGGCCTTTGAGAGGTGACTGGATTGTGAGGACTGTGATGACTGGTGAATGGATTGATCTGCTCATGGAGTAATGGGTGTGGTTCTGATGGCTTTATAAGGAAACCTAGTGAAAAAGTTCTCTCTCGTTCAGCCCATTCTTACCATGTGATAGCCTGGTCTCTACAGGACCCTGTAGAGAGTTCCCACACAGAAGACCCTCACCAGTTGTGTTCCCTGGACCTTGAACTTCCCAGCCTCCAAAAGTGTAAGAAATAAATTGCATTCCTTTATAAATTACCCCATGCTAGGTATTCTGTTATAACTAACAGAAAATGGACTAATACAGTCAGTAGTTCCCAAACTTGTCTGCACATTGAAATCACCAGGAGATTTCAAACAATACCCATGCCTGCATCCCACAACCCCAAAGTTGTGATTAACTGCTCTGGGATCCAGCCTGGGCTCTGGAAAGTCCTAAATCCACAGGTGATTCTACTGTACAGACAAGGCTGGGAACCACTGCTGTGGTGACATTTTCACTTGGCAAACAGCTTCCTGGTGAGCCTTGTCAGGGGTGTCCACACGCTCATATGCTCATACGTGTGGGTCCCCCGTTACCATGAAGTGCCCCTGGGCACACTCAGCTTAGGCCAATCTATAGGCAGGGCAAAATATATATATATATATATTTGCTCTGTTTGCCCCTTCCCATGTTCAAAATTTTCCAAATTCCAATATCAAAAAATACCTTAATTCAAAGATTTAGAGTAGTGAATCTTGACCTGATTTTATATTAGCATCACCTGGGGAGCTTCTAAAACTAAAGATTCCTAGACCCCACCCCCAAGGATTCTGTTTTAATTGACTGGTCCAGTGCAGGGCCCCGACATCTGTATTTTGTTATAATTTCCCAAGTGATCCTAATGTGCAGCCAAGTTAAGAACCACCGGTTAGAGTAGTAATTCCCAACTTCAACCTGCATCAGAATCACCAGGAGACCTTGTTTAAAGTGCAGATTCAAGGCCCCTCCCAGAGTTCTGGTTCAGAACTTGACTTTCTAACAAGCTCCCAGGTGATGCTAATGCTGTTGGTCTGGGATCACATTTTTGAGAACCACTGGGTTAGAGCTTCCATGGGCCCACTTCTAGCCACTGAGAGCTCTATTCAAAGGTATTTGGCTCTGGAGAATTTGAGCCTCAAGACCTGATTTCAGAATCGCATCACCTCCTGTGCCCTTGTCCAGAGACCCAACCCAGCTTCTTTTCACCATTCAGCATCAGGAAAAGGAATTAAGAAAGGTGTGACTAGAAAAGCAAGTGAGAAAGACACCTTTCCCTCAGCCCTGCCCCCCTTCCCCCCCTCCCTCCTCCCCCCATGCAGGAGGCCAGAAAATTCCCTCCAGAGATCACTTCCTCTTTGAGGAGACTCATAATTACCCACAATGATCACAACACCATTCATTTTGCCCTAAAATTAATACATCACGTTGAGAATGATATCGCACTAATTCATCACAAGATTTATGAAACTTGCACTTTTTCTAATGAGATTTATGCAAATGCTGCTCTTGCCACTATTTGTGTTTTTAAAAGTTTTGACAGGGAAGTGGGGTTCCAGCCCAGTTGGCAGAGGCCCTGCCCCCATACCCATACCCAGGGTCCCAGGGTAGGGATGGGGAGCTCCAAGGTGGATCCTGCCCTTGAAGGTTCCCAGGTGAGCAAGCACCTTCAGCCTTCCTGCTCAGCTCCTTCCTCAGTCATGTCTCTCCCTGGGTCTTGCATTGGGCTCACCTGCTGACTTAGGTGGGGAAGCAGGTGTAGGTGGTGGGGCTGGTTCTCTCTTAGCTCATCAGAGGCCTTCCAGGTGCTCCGTCCCTAAGAACAACTGTGGATGACAGCATGCCACTAGCCAGGACAGAGACTCACATGTGAGGCGAGCGAGGCACCCAGGACGTGCTCCTTCTCGAGTACTGCCCCTACACTCGCACAAGTCTGAGAGTGTCTCCTGAGCTTCTATGCCCCCAGGCATGTGGCATGCCTCATCTTAGTCCTGACCTTGCCACCATTTATTGAGTGTCAACTGTATGGCAGGAGCTATGTTAAGCACTTTGCATGTACAGTCTCATTTAATATTTACCACAAACACATGAGGAAGGTATTCCTGCACTCAAATGAGGAGACTGAGTCTCAGAGAGGTTTAGCAACTCGCCCAAGATCACACACCTAAGAAAAGGTGGAGCCAGGATTCAAATCCAGGACCATCTGACCCTGAAGTCAATGTTCTTATCCAGTACAAGCCCCAAATGATCCACAGAAGAACTTCCCTCTGCTAGGAGTTTAGTAATATTCCACATATCCAAGGGTCACATCCTACATAGGCAACTACCCAGAACATAGATGAAAAGCAGGAAACTATCCCCAAAGGCCTTGGAGCAGCTAAAAGTCATGGCACAAAACAGAAGAGTTCCCCTTTCCTGCAACCTCACCAGCATTTGTTATTCTCAGTTTTTTTAATAATAGCCAGTCTAACTGGGGTGAGATGATATCTCAATGTAGTTTTGATTTGCATTTCTCTGATGATTACTGATGCTGAGCATTTTTTCATGTACCTGTTGGCCATTTGCATGTTTTCCTTTGAAAAGTGTCTGTTCATCTCCTTTGCCCATTTTTTTAATTAGATCTTTTTTTTTACTGTATAGTTTGAATTCTTTGTATATTTTGGATGTTAATTCCGTAGGTTGTCTTGCCACTCTGTTGATTGCTTCCTTTGCTGTGCAGAAGCTTTTTAACTTGATATAATCCCATTTATTTATTTTTTCTCTTTTTGCTTGTACTTTTGGGGTCTTATTCATAAAATCTTTGCTTAGTCCTAATACCTGGATTGTTTCCCCTATATTTTCCTTTAGCAATTTTATTGGTGGGACTGTAAATTAGCACAGCCAGTATGAAAAACAGTGTGGAGGTTTCTCAAACAATTACAGCTAGAGCTACCATATGATCCAACAATCCCACTACTGGGTATATACCCAAAGGAATGGAAATTATCATGTTGAAGGGGTACCTGCACTCCCATGTTCATTGCAGCTCTATTTACAATAGCCAAAATATGGAACCAACCTAAGTTCCATTCTGAGATGACTAGATAAAGAAAACGTGATACACACACACACACACACACACACACAATGGAATACTACTCAGCCATAAAAAAGAATGAAATTCTGCCATGTGCAGCAACATGGATGAGTCTGGAGAAAATTATGTTAAGTGAAATAAGCCAAACTAGGAAAGAGAAATACTGCATGTTCTCACTTATAACTGGGTGCTAGGAAGGAAGGAAGGAAGGAAGGAGAGAGAGAGGGAGAGAGAGGGAGAGAGAGAAGAAAAGAGAAAGAAAGAAAGAAAGAAAGAAAGAAAGAAAGAAAGAAAGAAAGAAAGAAAGAAAGAAAGAAAGAAAGAAAGAAAGAAAGAAAGAAAGAAAGAAAGAAAGAACCACAACAATTCATTGAACCTTCAGAAGGAGAAAACAAACTTAAGGGGACTAGAGATGGGGGGACGGAAGGAGGGGTTTTGGGGAGGGACAGGTCAGGTAATGGGCATAAGGAAAAATCGTGATTTGTCATAATGAATGTGCTAATAATAAAAAAAGGCATACACTAAATTTCAAGCTCATTATGAAAAAGAGACATCTGGTCAGGTCTTCACATAGAACCTGTTTATTTTAACTCTTACTTTACATACAATTATTAAGGTTGCTGCCTTGTTTTTTCAATTAATAGAATTCCCAAGCAGGAACGTGGCAATGATAGGGAGCAAATAGATAACAGCTTCTGCTGCTCATGAGAAGGAAAGATCAAAAACTCTCTGAAAAGTGAGAACTTAAAATATTCTGAGCCCCTTCACTAGCGCCTGTCAGTATCAGTGCGTCCTCAGAGAATTCTACTCATGGTGACATGCTCAATGACGTGCCAGGGAAGTGCTGAATGATGGGCCATCTCTGTGTACGGGGACAGGTACCTATATAACAGACCATATGAATATTCCATGCAAGTCATTATAATTAAAAAACGATTGTGTGCTTAAAGGAATGCTTCCCAAAGTGTATTTCACGAATCATTAATTCCCTGGGAGGCTAACGGGTACTCCATGAAAAAGCATTGCTTGGCCAAAAAGGTCTGGAGAATGTTGCATTAGAAAAAACTTTGAACAGGTTTCTTTCCTCCAGGATCTCTCAGAGTCTATTACAGTAGTGTGTGCTGTGAAGCCCCACAAGGGGTAGAGAAGGTACAGCTTTCCCCAAATTTATCTGGTCAAGAAAACCTTTCTTCCAAGATCTCAAAGGACACCAGTGGTTTCAGGCAGTAATAACTGGAGAAACGTGAGGCTAGGAGCTTCTCTGGATGCTTTTACTTCAGGCATATCCTTTCTTGGGAGTGGGTGGGGGTGGGTGGCTGGGTAGATGGATGGATGGGTGGGCAAGCAAATGAACAAATGAGTAAAGGAACAAACAAGCCATCCTCATCCAAGGAGCGCATCAGCATCTCTGCCGTGGGACCCGTGTGTGCAGAGTCTGAGAACACTCCCCTAGATGATCTCTGCCTACTCCCTGCCAGGTGATAAGTCACTGCTTCATAAGGGAAAACCTGGGACTCTTTAGTTGGGTCGCAGGTGGGGGCACAGTCTGAACTGCTTTTCACTCAGACCAAATCCTGAGCACCCGGGATCATAATCATAATTCTAAGTGTGTACATGATGCCCAAGACTTAGAAAGTGCTTTTCTGGCCGTTGATTCGGGGGCCCTCCCCATACCACACTCCCTTGCAGTGGGTGGTCCAGGGGCTGCACACTGTCTCAACAGATGAGGAAACTATGACTCAGTGCAGTTGAGTGGTGTCCAGAGTCATCCAGTGTGGGCTCCTGGACCTGGAGTCGGGGGCCCAGCTTCCACTCCTGGCCCGCTGTGTAGACAAAGCAAGTCATTCCTCCTCACTAGCCCTGTTCCGCCTCTGGTGAGGGTCAAGCCAGACAACACAAGAAAAGCAGTTAAATCCCAGACATCCTGAAGAAGCTTCTAGACCTCAATGGCAGACCCCCTCACAGCGCACCCCCACACTGCCTCCTAACTAGCTGTCAAGCCTCTGGCCTGCATCTGCCACCTGACTGTAAGCACTCCAAGGACAGACACTGTGACCCTGTTCCCTGCTGTATCCCCAGAGCTTGGAGCAGTGCTGGCCCACAGGCTCAGTTAGTGTCTACGGAGCAGACAGTGAGTGGATGAAAGAAGTGGTGAGTCACCGGGCACACACAGGTGACATGGTTCCAGTGTCCAAAGGAGAGTGGTTCTTGTGCTGCTAAGAGCCACACCAGGGACCGCATCCCCAGTCTCTGCTAGGCCCGTCCCAAAGAGCACCCCGCTGACCTTGTTTGAGGGGCAGGCAGAAGAGAGCAAGAGTCGGACAGCCTTCCCCAGGCCCAACCTGCCTGGTGTCTGCCTAATTAGTTGTTTTTAATTGGGTGTGAGCGGTTTTTAATGAGGCAGAGGGCGAACTTCTGGAGTCCTAGGAGGTCCTCTTTCCATCGAAATTAGCGTCGATCCTCCCGGTCCCACGTAGACAGAATTGGAAGTGCTCAGGCCCCACATCATGGAACTGGGGACACTGGTAGATAGGAGGTGGAAACAGGTAAGTGAAGAGTTGAGGGCGGGGTGCAGAGGGGTCTCTTTTCCATTTAGCCGAGGAGCTGCCCAGAGGCTGGCCCCTCACGCCTTTGCATCTGCACTGGGGACCCATGATTTTCAGTGCCCTAGTTCTCCGAACATCGGAGGTAACTCAATCCTGGAGCTGGGGGGCAAGACTCTGGGCTCCTTCTGTCCCCTCTCTCTGGCTGGGTCTTCTCTCCTAAGTTGTTTTCTGCAATGTGCCAGAGCCTCCGGAGGCCTAGAAAGGAGGGTGGGACACATGCTTTGTCCTCTTCTGGGTCTCCTGTCCTTTACTGCAGATAGGGTCCAGGGGCTGGGCAGCCAGTGCCAAGAGGACCATGTTCCCACAGGAACAGGCTCAGAGGGCACAGCAGGATGCCAGCGACCATCTCCCGCCACCCACCAGACAAAACGCAGGAAGCGCTGGCTGCCTTCATGTCCCTGCTTCACATGGGCCCGTGTGGCACTGCTGGGGAACTGTGCTGGGCAGAGCAGTGGGGCAGAGAGCCCTGAGTGTGGCCTCCCCGGGCTGCTGTCACCAGGACCTGCCCGTGCTCTGAAGTGGGGAAGAGTGTCCTCTGGCGCCAGTGAGAATCACAGAACATCCAAGCTGGACAGTGCCTCAGACATCACCAAGTGCCCTCTAGGTACAGGGACACTGAGTCTCAGAGGCAGGTAGTGTCTTGTCAAGGTCCCCTATATAGTAATGGAGTTTGGACTAAAATCCCACTCTCCTCTGTTGCAATTCAGTCTTTTACCTCACCTTTTCCAAAATACGTGTCCCCTTATCTGCCAAATTTGCTGATACCCTCTTCCTCCCACAAATCATACAGATTATATCATGACAACCTCAGAGAACAAAAATGTGAAATTTCTAGTTGCATCACAAAGGGCTTATAGTGTAACATTTGGTTAGGTTACCAAAAAAAAAAAAGCAGAGCCCACTCCTCCAAGAACAGTGAAGTCAAACCAACCACCACCACTGTGGTTCAATGAAAGCCCATAGCTGGTAAACAGGTGCTGAGGTTAAGGTCAAGGTAGGAAGGTGCTATTTTGTTGGAATTCGACTATGTGCCCAAGGCTGTGCAAGTGGGTCTACTTGACTTGGCATCTCAAGGTTTTCTCGAGGCAACTACTGTTTCCTAGGGGTGTGCCATGGGAAGGGAGCTGGCGGGTTAGCCACACTGGACTAGAGGCAGCACGGCAGAGGAAGTCTCAGGGAGCACAAGCAAGCTCAGCCAGGCTGCAGAGAGCGAGGCATGGTGCCCACAGCAGCCCCTTTCAGAGGCCCAGCCAGAACAGAAAGGAGCCTGGCTCCTCCCCAAAGCCCTTCTCTCTCTCCACCTTACAGAATCACAGAGGGCAAGGAGGAAGGACGGAGAAACTACTCCAGCATGGTCACTGCCCAGGGGGCACCTTAATAAGCTAGGTGAGTGAGCTTGCCGGGCTGCCAAAGCCTCCCCCAGCCCCATCACACGGCCAGCTAGTGTGCAGGAAGGAGAGTCTCACGGCGGACCTCCATCAATGAATCGCCACCCAGCTGTGGTCACATGACCCGAGGAGCTGGGAGCCTCACTTTCATGCACATAAGCAATGCATTTGCACCCCTGGCCACTTGCAGTTCCAAATGGCACCAAAAGTCTAGGTTGCTGGGCTGGGGCTGAGACTGATCACTTCCACTTTTTTCTTTTTTGGTGGCTAGCCGGTATGGGGAATCCGAACCCTTGGTTTTGTAATACCACACTCTAACCAACTAAGCTAACCTGCCAACCCTGCATCCACTTAACACAGCACTTAGGAGTGTGGGCTTTGGAGCTACATGTGCTTGGGTTTCAATTCTGGATCTATCACTTTTACTAGGTGAGTGACCCTGGGCAAATTACTTTGCCTCTCTGTGCCTCAGTTTCCTCATTTGTAAAATGGGAATAATAGCAATACCTACTTCACAAACTTGTGAGAAATAATCTAGTTAACATGTAAAGCACTTAAAAAGTACCTAACACCTAAGTCCGTGTTCAATAAATGTGGCTATTAATATCATTTCCCAAGTAATTCATTGATTTCATGGTTGCCTGGCCTGGGCTAGGCTCTGGCTGTCCTTAAGGAACCTCATTCACGTAGCCCTGGCTCAGCTACCAGCTACTGTATAACTCTGGAAAGTCACTTGGCCTCTTTGGGCTTCAATGTCCTCCTCTGTAATATGATGATCTTCCATTTTATCAACTAATTTACTCATTATTCACTCACCTTCTGAGTCATTCGTTACTCAATTAACATTTATGGAGGCTCTATCATGTGGCCTCAGTATGTGTGCCAGACACAAAACTAGACAGGGAGAATCAACCAGAGTCATAAATAGCAAGAAAACAATTCCTGCTCTCGAACAGGTCATGGTTTAAAAGGTCTTGATTTCTGATTCTGACAATATGGTGTAGGTACCTGGATCAAATGGAAAGCTGAAAACGAAAATAATACCAGACAGAACATTTTTAAACTTCTTACATGGATAAATTAATTGATAAGAAAACAAGGAACGCTCAGCCATATATTAAGTGAAGAAGAAAGCCAGCGAGTCTGGGTCGTTTGCTGAACAGGTAAAGCTGAGCTTTCATTTCTACAATCCCCAAGGCTCAGAAAGGAAGAGAAAAGGCCCAGGGGCCTACTCTTGCCCCACCCAAGGTAGAGAGTCTAATAAAAAACTCTCCCACTAAAGCAAAGACCCCAAAGAACCACACCCTTATTGTAAGGGTGAACTAGAAAGAAATACATACCCCCCACATAAACAAGGAGTCTAAAAATAGGAAAGAAAATTATCTCTCTGAAACTGTGGTGCTAAATAGACAGGAAAATATGGCCCTTAAGGATTCAAAATCTTAAGGTGGCCCACATATGCATTTACAGCCCAAATTCATATTGCCTGAGTGTCTAAAAGTCTTTCAGTAAATAATTTAACTTTAAGTAGTCCCAGACAAGTAGTAAACTTAAGTGCTTAACATAAACAAATCCAAATCCTCACTGGGGGGAGGGACCCATCTTTAATCTCAGGTCTTAAAGAATCCCTTTCCCCACCAACCAAATGAGTAGTTCACAATCAAAGTTCACACACAAGCACACACACACAATAAACAAGAAACCATGAACAAAAATCTGAAGAAAAAAATAGCATAATTAGACCCTCAAATATTTCAGATATTGGCATTATCAGGCTTAGAATATAAAATATGTTTACTATATTTCAATAAAAGAGAGGCTTGCAAATATGAGTAAAGAGCAAGAAAATTTTAAAGAGGGATCACATAAAGCTCCTAGAAATCAAAACATAATCATTAGAATTTCAAATCTATTGATTTTGCGAAAGACTAGACATAGCTGAAAAGAGAATTAGTGAATTGAAGATAAAATTGAAGAAATTATCTGGAATACAGCACAGAGAGTCAGAGATAAAAAAAATATAACAGAGAAGCTAAGAAGCCTACGGGATAAAATTAAAAGGTCTAACTTACGTTTAACTGAGATTCCAGGAGGGCAGAAGCAATATTTGAAGAGATAATAGCTGAGAATATTCCAGAATTAATCAAAAACTTCAATCCATAGATTCACAAAGCCCAATGAAATTCAAGCAGGATAAATAAATAAAAATTTACATCCAGACATGTCATAGTAAAACTGCAGAGAACCAAAGAAAAGTAGAATATCTTAAAGGAATCAGAGAAGAAAAGCAGGCTACCTTCAAGGAACCAGTATTTAAACCAGGAGCCAATTTCTCAGTGACAGTGGGTGCCAAAGTCGATAAATTGATATTGTCAATGTACTGAGGTTACATGCCAACCTAGAATTCTATATGAAGCAAAAATATCTTTCAAGAACAGAATGAAACAAAGACATGTTCAGGCTAAATAATTGGTCTCTTTAGGAATCAATGAAGTCACAAGCTCAATGCCCCCGGCGTCAGGTAGGAAGCAGAGATGAAAGTTCAGATGAGGACCATAGTGAACTGCAGGACACATGTGTCCCATCTAAAGTGGACAGCTTTCTCAGTTCCAGCCATTGCTGCCAGATGCAGTCAACAAAAACAGGAAGTCCATGTTTTGATAGAAAATTTTCTGATGTTTGAGTGCTGGCAAACAACCCAATGTTTAAAGAAACTCCGAGTGGGTCCAACACATCAAGGCTGGGAGTACAGTGCAACAGAGGCATCACTGGTGACATACCGGCTGGGGGAGACAAGAGATTGGCTAGTCAGTCTCAAAGGAAGTGGTGTCAGAGTGGTCAGCGCAGCACTGGAAAAAGCTCCACAGCAACACCCGCAGCTCAGGGAGGCCCAGCAGCAGGCAGCCCTCGATCCTGTGTGGGAGGGTCCCATCTTCTTCTCTGAGAACTGTTCCCAAACTCACAGCATCCTGAGCTTAGGAGAAAGCGTGAGGCCGAAGTTCCTCTGTCTGGAAGGCCTTCCACCTCCTTTCTCCTAGCAAATGCCTTTTCCTCCACACTTCAGCCCAGGCATCTCCTGGGGTGGCGTTGGGGATGGGGGAAGCCTACCCTGACCTACCCCCCTAAGCTGCCATGCTCAATGACAGACTTAGCCACCTGAAATAACTGTCTGTGGCCCATCTCCCTACTCTCCTGAGGGCCTGGCCCCTTGCAGGGCATGGAGTTGGCACCCAGTGGACATTAGTTGACGTTCCCAGAAAGGTACAGAGAGGGGCAGGGACCATGGCCTGGGGAATGCAGATACTTCTGCCTTATGTATGCACCAACTCTCCACCCTAAGCACAGGTGGATATATTATGCAAGGGCCTCTAGGCTGGATGCATAAGTGATCATAAAAGCATTAATAAGCAAAAACTGAGAAGAAAGCAGGCTGTTTTTATGCATGGGGTGGGGAAAGGAGAGAGGAAAAGGAAAACAGCAGTCAGCCTGAGGATGATGACTCAGTATCCTCAATGCCCCTTAGGGTCTGCCAGGCATGGGGTGTTGGGGTGGACGAGACCACCTGCACCACGCTTATGATCTGGGGGTGGAGACGACTCTTAATAGATCATCGTACCACAAATTATTTCCTTACAGTGGTGATAAGGGTCCTGTGTAGAAAAGTGAGCAGCTGGGCCCCACCCCACCAAGTGAGATTTAATAATTCTTGTCAAATTTCTTTGTGTTTTTAATAATTATTTGATTTATTTTAATTTTATTAAATAATTAATTTACATCATTCAAAATTCAAAAGGTACAAAAAGCTCCCCACCCACCCAGTCCTTACCTTGCAAGAACCGTTTTCAGTTTCTCATGTATTTTTCCAGAGATATGTTTGTATTAGGCACTGTATAAGCAAATATGTGTATATGTGTGTATATATATATATATATATATATGCATACATTTATATATACTTTCTTTCTTATACAAGTGGTCATCTACAGTCCTGCACTTTGCTGTATCTCTGACAGTATGTTTTAGAGATAAAGGAAATGACACGTGAACTTGGACCTGGAGGATCAGGTGGAGTTCAGTAGATGAGAGAGGAGAGAGGACCCTTCCAGGCAGGGAGAACAGCTTGTTCTAGATATACCTCAGGAAGGTGACGGAGGGGGCTGCTCCTGCCAGCAGGGGACGGGGCATGGAGCACATGCCTTGTCCAAGGTTGCATCCCTCCTAGGGGCAGTCTGTGCAAAGGCCTGGCCCAGCTCAAGGCCCACTTCCTCCAGGAAGCCTTCCTTGATGGCCACACCCTCTTCTGTATCCCTCTCCTCTGTACTCTCAGAAGCACCTGGAGTCTCTACCAAATAATTTGTTAATTCAGTGATTCACACCAAAACATCCTTAGATGCAGAGAAGGGAACTTGTATCTCTGTAAATGTAGAGCCTAAAGAAGCAGACCCCAAAGATAAAATTAATTCAAAACCTTGTGTTTAATATTTTATTTGTTTGCATCTTGATTCACTCATTTATTCATTCAATAAATTTTCACAGAGTGGCCACATAACAATGACAGGACAGGCCTGGCTCTCGTCTTCAAGGAGTTTAGGATCAAGTGGCCTGTCTTGAAAATCTATGTATATCCTCCATAACATATTCATGCTTATTTTAATATAAAATGTTTCTTTCTCCATCCCTTTGTCAAATAAAACCAGTACTCCAGGAAGATGAGTCAGACTTATCTGTGGCTTCTTGTGCACCAGCTGAGTCCAAGTGTCCCTGTGTGAAAAACCCAGACAGCACCTTCTGTTTACTCATGGCTTTCCCATGGAATCAGAGCATCCTGGGGGCAGGACAAAATCAGCCTAGAGCAATGGACTCCACACCAGTCCTGACCACCCAGACAACAGGCCATGTGCCTGCCCAGCAGCCATGCCCACCCAACCCCACACTGCTTCTCTGCCCATACAACCCAATTTGTTCAGACAGCCAGTGGAGGACTCTTGACCCCAGAGAGGTAGGGCCATCTCCTGGCCTCAGGACATGGATCACGGTTGGGCTGAAGCAGTCAGGCCATCTTACTACCCTCTGCTCATTCTGGCCAGTGAGATGAAGAAGAAGTCTGCTTGGGAGCAGGTGGGAATGTCTTCTCAAATAAAGAAATGCTTTTAGCTCCTCCTCCTTTGCTCTTGCCTGAACTGTCAAGGTGATGCCTGCAGATATGGCAGCCTGAGGACTAAAGGTCAGTGTAGGAAGGATTGCAAAAGACAGAATGAGCCAGCTCTCTGATGGTGTTGTCCATCCACTGAACCAACCAACTCCAGCAACTGACAACCTTTAGACTTCTTTTTAGAAAACACACAGCCCTGTTTGTTTACACTACTGCCAGCCAATTTTCTGTAACCTGCAGCCAAATATACTCCCAAACAATAGAGTTCTTTACAGTGCACATGAACTTTTGTGTAACTTATTCATTCAGTCCTCACAATGGCTACAGATGAGGAGTCTATCAATGCATAAGAGGTCCATACCTATTTGTAATAAAACCCCAGCAAACTAAGAGCAGAAGGGAACAGCCTTAGCTGGATAGAATTTATATATCAAAAACCTACAGCAGGCATTATACTTAATGGAAAAACTTTAGACAAAGCCCTTTTAAGATCATTAAGACAAGGACGCCTGCTATCACTGCTAATGCTTACAGATGATACACTGGGTGGTCAGAAGGCATCCCCAAGGTCACTGCCAGGAGGTGGCTGAGTAGGGCTGCTCAGTCCTGCACTCTGCTGACCCTGCACTCTGCTGAAGGAGCTGTCAGACAGGACCCACCGTGAGTGCCACAAAAGCCCTGGGGCCCAGAGAGCGCCAGTGCCTCACCAGCAGCCACACCTGCCCTACACTGTTCAGTTACTCTGCGTCTGGAAAAAGGTGATCTTGAGAGCCCCTCTCCAGGCTAGAACAATGCCCCTCACTGAGCTTCCTGCCTGCTGCCTCTGCTTTCTCCTGCTCCCCTGGGAGATGGAGGAGGAGAGAGGAAGATACTTGGCAGGTGTCTTGCAAGCACCTCGGCCTCGTCTGCTTATCTGCGTCCCTGCCACCTCGCCACGGCAAATTGCTTGTTGATAAATGAGGCTATTTAAGAGCGAGTGATGCTGGCATTACAGTTATTAATGAGGACGACGTGGAGAGACGTGTAAGAGTGGCCAACTGTTCTCATATCCTCCCACCTGTGAGTGATGGGCTGCTGTGCCTCAGGCCTTTGCCCCCACCTCCCAGCACAGGCCCTGGGACAACCACAGCTGCACTGTGGTCATGGGAGGTGTGGACAGCAGGAGGATCCTAGAACCATGATTTCCACAGGAGCACTCTGGCCAGAAGACAAGAGCCAGTACCTCCTCCTGGGAGCTCAGACAGTGAGAATAAAAAGATGTGCATGTGAGAAGGCACACTTGTGCGTATGTGTGCACATGCATGTGTGTGTGCAGAAGAGTGGACATGGAAACACAGGTCATGTGTGTGAGTGTGTATGTGTACCAACAAAGTGATTTTTGCTTCATCCAGTCCCAGGACAGGAACTTAAACTTTCTACACCTCACCTGTAGAATGGGTATGATAATCTCATCCACCACAAAGATCACTGGAAGGATTAAATCAGCTAATTCCATTTAACGAGCTGAGAACAGGGTTTGGCCCTGTGAGGATGGAGAAGGCCTGGGAAAGTGTGAGGAGTTTCTCTCTCTTTCCATCATTGTAGTTATTAAGCTGAACTTGCACTTGGGAGCGAGTGATGGGGAGGAAGTGCCAGAATGAAAGAAGAGAGATGGCACATACCTGAGTTCATGAGTGACCCTGGGAATAGGGCAGAGGGACTGGCAGAGAGAGGAACAAGGTAAGGGGCAGGGATGAGACGCGGCTGGGATGCACCAGGTACGGCCACACTAGTTGCTAAAATATGGTACACCATGTGCCTGCCAATCATAAAGAGCTGCTTGCTGCCCCAGGCACTCCACGCCCGGCTTCCCTGGCCCCCTCCCCAAAGAGCTCCATCCTCCCCACCAGAGGGCCTGTGGGAGCAGCTCCAGCCCCCGGCCAGCATCTGTTCTGCTCAGTGGCGTGTCCCTTGCTGGACAGGCGAGTAAGCATGTAGAATATCACTCATAGAAGGTGTGAGAGTGATTTCAGTGCCTCAGCAGTGCAGTTAAGCCAGGGTGGGTCACCCAGTCCTAAGCACCACCCCAGCATCAAGGGAGCTTCCCAGAATGCAAAAGCCCAAGCCCAAGCCCCAGCTGCAGCCCTGCACACATCTGGACCACTGCTGAGTTACTATTTAATGTCAGGCCCCTGCCTCCACCCACGTTCAATACCAGGAGGGGCCACTGGACAGCGTTGCCACATCTTGAATGCACCCCTCAATGTCCTTTCTATTAACACTCACGTGATCAATTCCTGCTTGAGATTTACTCCCAGGGAGAAAAACTGCCTCTATAGATTAATAAGCATGCTTTCTGTTGCCGGGAAACACTTCAGTGTACTTCCATTCTGGATTTAACTATCAGAAAACTTAGGGCCAAATGCAATGGCCCAAATGTTGTAATCTGCTCATCTCGGGTCCCTGACACCACCTAATCCGTCTGCTTCCTCTGGATATGCCACAATGTTTTGTCCTCCCATGTCTCCAGTCCCACTGGGCTTTTCCTGCTAAGTCCCCCACGTCCTTTTGGAGGTAAGAGTTAAACAACTGGGCCAGCAGCATCAACCACTCACCTGACCCCTCCACCTGCCCAGCAGCCTAGCCTCCCTTGGTGGTCCTGAACACTGAAGCTCCTCCCCACTGGTGTTCCCCCATGGTGGACGAGGTAGCCTCTCCCTTTCCTGTGGGGTCTGTCACAGCCCCAGATGTCCACCATGTCCTAGAGGACAGGAGGCTTCCCAAGGGGACAGAAACTCCTGGCATCAACTTCAAAGCAGTCCTGTGGCTGACAGAAGAAGATAGAGAGGTCTCTCTCCTGGGGTAGGGGTCCAGGTGGGTGGGGAGGTGTAGGCTCGCAAGGGATTCTGGGATCTGAGGTTCTTTATGCAGGGAACTCTACTTTGGCTTTTTGGGGGGGGTTTCGGCGGCTGGCCGGTTCAGGGATCTGAACCCTTGACCTTGGTGTTATAACACTACGCTCTAACCAAGTAAGCTAACTGGCCAGGCTAGGGGAACTCTACTGTGGAAGTTCAACACTAGAGGAAATAAAGAAATGCAAAGAGAGAAAGGGTGGTGCAAGGGAAAGAGAGAGAGAAGAGGGGAAAGGAGGGAGGAAGACAAAGAGCAAGGGAACGAGGAAGAGAGGAGGGAAGAATATAGAGGAGGGAGGAAGGAAGGAGGGGAAGGGTTTTGGCAGTGGCCCTCATGCCTGGAAGCTGATCAGCTGCTGGAGATGAGACCGTGGGGTGGGGGTGGAGGGGTGGGCACAACCAGGACTTGGCCCAGCCCCCCATTACAGAGGGCCTCAATGAAGCTCCTGCTCCTCTGGGGACAGTGGGTGGGAAGTGGACTCACACTCTGTCAGCCCCTGAGACCCCACCCCTTGCAAGGAAGGGCCACCCTGGCTCTCCCGACCCTGCTGAGCACTGAGCTGACCTAAAGTCATTGAGATGCCTCACAGGCCCACTGCTGCAGGCTGGCGGAGTTGTTCTCCTGGGAAGGTGAGAGGATCCCCACACAGAGCCATACTCAGAGCTGCCCCAAAGGTCCCCACCACAGCCGCCTCCCAAGACTCAGCTCAGGGAGTTAGAGAAAGCGAGGAAGCCCCTGCGTGTTCGGAGCTTGGCTCAAGATGGAATCGTGGAGGAGACATTGATCCAAGAAGTCCTCTCCTCCCATTTGCCCTATCACCAGAACTTTCCCAGCTTCCAGTGTCTAAAAGCTTTCCTCCCTGACCTTAATTGTCCATTGTTTAGAAAGAGGCTGGTGCTGACCATCTGGATGGTGCCCAAGCGGAGGGATGTGGCAGGTCAGGGCCTGGCCCAGGGCAGTGGGGATCCGCATGACCCTGGTTTATCTAATATGAGCTCCAACAAGAGGTGCTATCTGATACTGCTTCAAGCCTTATCCCCTTCTGTTGGGTCGTATGGGGTCGTCTGCCCCCCCAAACACACACCCATTCCTTCCTACTTTCCTGACTCCCATGGGTGGTTGAGAGTGGGAAGCTGGATGCCTGCCGTGGGCCTGTTTCAGGTAAGTCCCCAGTTAAAGCCCTCACCCCTTCACTGGTCCCCTGCTCTGCAGCCTCTGGTGGCAGAGAACTCTCTGCCTTTAAATATATCTGTTTATCAAAGAACTGCTTTGAGGGCTGACTCAGGCTGTGCTGGGGCTCTGCAGACACCCAGGAGAAACCAGTGTACCCACAAGTGGAGCCAAGTTCTGGGTCCCCAGCCAAGAAAATGGGGCTGCCACAGGGCCAAGCTGGACAGTGGGGCTGGAAGCTGGGGCTCTCCAGAGGTCTCAAAGTCCCCTCCCCCAACCTCAATCGCAGTCCAAAGTTCCTGAGCTGTTGGGCTATGGATTTTCACAAAACCATCTTGACACGCCCACTGGGATGCCCAAAGCCATCATGTCAAACAAAATTCCCATCTTCCTCCAGAGTGGTCCCTAGAAAGCATCACTACCTGTCTAGCTCCAAAAGCCAGAAGCTGGGAGCAGTACTTAATTCTGCCATTTCCCTTACATGTCAGCCTAACAGCCAGCCCTGCAGCAAGAGCTGTCCCGTCTACCCCCCAAATATACCCCATCCATGTCCTGCTCCCAATCTGAGCCAGGACCATCACAACTGCCTCCACCTGGGCTCCCTGCACTCATGCTGGCTGCCCTAACCTTCTCTCCACTCAGTGTCCCAACCCTGTTCTTGTCCTCCTCAAACCCGTCAGTGGTTCCCAGGGCTGCAGAACTCAGATGCCCATCCCTAACGTGCCTCGTGCAGGTCAGAGCTCCCTCCTGCCTCTCTGCCCTTGCTCCTCTGTTCTCCTAACTGGGAAAACTCCCCCATGTCCCTCCTGGGAGACTCTCCTGATAGTCTTCAGAGCGACCTGCACTTGGCCCACCTTTGCGAGGTGGTTGGTCTTGTTCCTGTCAGTCCCAGGAGAGCAGCGTCCATGTCTTGGTCACCACTGTCAGCCTAGCACACATGCTGACACACAACGGCATTTCATAAATGCTTGTGGAATAAACCTGCAGAAATGACATGACAGCACTCAGGAGTAATGGCAATACATACAGGAGGGGAACACACTACGTGTCCTGCCTGGCCAGCTGCAGCAGTCATGTATTTAATGCTCCCCCATATTCTCACACAGCCCCTCATTTCCCAGCTCTCTGGCACATCAGTGGGTCTGACCAATGGGACACAGGAGAAAGTGACATGTGTCACCTCCTGACCGAAGCGTGGAGGAGCAGAGGCGTGTGCCCCACTCTTCCTTCCTTCACTGCGGTGGATTTGAGGGGTGATGTGTTGGAGCAGGCTGGATCACTGAATCACCACACGGGGGGCAGCTACCCAGAGAGTCACCCAACTTGCATTTTATATGAATGAGAAAGAGGCCTCTATTGTGTTGACCCCAAGATGGTACTGACAAATACATTATCTCAGCAATGTCTCTGTCCAGTGGCTCCCCAGATCCCTATATCAGGTCCTCTCATGGACACATGTGCGTGTGCAGGCACACACACACACGTACACACAGACACCACCTCCCTGCACCCCTTTTCCAGCACCCAGGCACTCCTCTTACCCATGCCTGGTTACCCCAGTCCTGATCCTCAGCTGGCTCCCTGACCTCTAACTTACTGACCCCTGGCAGACCTTCACATGAATCACAACCCAGGAACCTGTTTAAGGTGGGAAGCTTCCCAGGAGCACTTTGTTTTTTGGACAATCAAAAGTTTAAGGACCCAAAGGAATGGCTCCCTGATGGTGGAATTTTTGGCATAGACAGGAGCAGGGAAGCTTCCTGGCTCAGGAGAGCCTGTCATGGTCCCTCTGAATCCACTCTGCCCCTCAAAAAGTTCCCTGCAGATGGCAGGCTCACCCTGGCCTCAGCACCTTCCCCACCCACTCCCGCTGTCTTATGGGATTCAGTTCATCCCCCACCCCCAACTCCTTAGACAAACCTCCCGAAGGCTTCCACCCTGTGTGCTCCCCAAGGAACCCTGGGGGAACTCCCTCTGGACAAAGGGAAGAGAGAGGATGGAAGAAATGAGCATGAGGAGCCCCACCACATCAGTCCTGCCTTCCCCTCTCCTTCACGCGGGCAGGTGAGAGATCAGTCTGGGAAAGAGAGAAGCATATGAGTCTGGGAGACAGCTATGCCTGGGTTTGAATCCTGCTTCCTTTACTTAATTGCTGTGTGACCCTGGGCAAGTCACTTAACTTCTCTGAGCCTCACCTATATAATGGGGTCACTGATTCCTTCTTCTTAGGGTCATTCTGAGGACTAAATGAAGAAACACACGTGAAAGTCCCTACCTCGAAGTGGACACTCAGTAAATGGTCACTCCCTTCCTGTCCTCAACCCAAAGCCATAATGTCACTGGTCATGTGATCAGTGAACAGACATAAAAAATGACAGACAGATAATCCAGTTCATTGCCTGTTCAGTGTCTGCATTCTTATAGAAAAGGAGAGGGAAAAGTGTCTTTGTTTTGGTCAAGTTGTTTGTTAAGGAGGGGCTGTAAGAAAATATGAAAATGTTTTGATTTATAGATTTCAGGCTTTGGGGATGGGTTCTTAGATTTCTCCACAGCTAATGGGCTTACAGATGTATTACTGAACTTGGGATGACCCTCGGCTATGGAGACCAGCACCAGAGACCAGTGAGAAATAGAGGGGGAGGGGGAGGCATCCAAAACTCTCCCCCAACAGTATACAATGAACTACCTGGGACCACATGTGCCCAGCACAGTGACAAGTCTTGGAGATGAACATGAGTCTGGTGCAGGAGGGGTGGAAAACAGACCCTGGTAAGAAGCTCTGTCACACAGGGATGTCCAAGGTACTCCAGGAAAACAGAGGGGGGCCACTCACTATGACAGGGCTAGGTGGCCCTGGGAGTCCAGGAGGACAGAGCCTTGGAGGATAAGACGGGATTAGCAGGAGGCAGAGGGAGAAGGGAGGGCATTTGTGGCAGAGAGAACCATAGGTGCAAAGGCCCTGAGGTGCATTGTTGCATGACATGTCGGGGGAACTGTAAATCCCCAGGCATGGCAGGAGTACAGGGGACAAATGATGCAGGGGTAGCAGATGAGGCTGAGATTCTGAGAGGGGTTGGCAGGACCTAGATCATAAAGGGCCCTGCATGCTGGGCGAAGAAGCTTAGGTTTTATCCTGTTGGCAATGGAGGGCTATGAAAGGATTTTAAAGTAGAAGGGTAACTTGCCTCCATTTCTGTGTTTAAAATGATTCTCCTGGCAGTTGTGTAGAAGATATATTTGTATGGACAGACACTGAAGGCAAGGAGACTGGCTGGGGAGTTATTATAGAAACTAGGCCATGGATAGCAGATCACCTTCATCTATGTGCTGATTCTTATACATTGGAAGTAGCTGCCTGGGACACTGTGTTGAGAAGAGAAAAAGTGTAACAATTGCCTAGTAATGTCTGGCCTGGACATAGGATAAGAAAAATGTGCTATGAGTGCCAGAAATTTGCCAGTGTGAGGCTTAGCGGAGATGGTAAGAGCCCAGGAGAGAAAGAAACAAGCAGTGAGAGACATCTCAGCAGTAGAAACAGCAAGACCTAGTGATTAGTAAACACGCTTAAGGACAAGAAGGTTGACATGCAAAGTTCTGGCTTTGGCAACTGGTACAACTAACAGAATTTTGACGGATAGGGAGGAGACAAATTCTGGTTAAGACGTGTGTTTGAAGTGCCTGAGGAATACCTCAGGTGAGGTCCAGGAGACAGGTGGACAGACACATTGAGAGCTCTCAGGATAGGGACAAGCTGGAGGAGATTTATCAAGCTGGACCTTGCACATGGCAGCTGAAGCCATGGGAGAGGTGAAGTTCAGGGAAAGCGTCGTAGAGAGAGAAGGGAAGGGAGCAAAGACAGAGGCCTGAGGAAGACCAACATCAAAAGAGGAGTGTGGGACGAAGGCCGAGAAGGCACGATCAGAGCACTGGGAGGAGAGCCGTGGATAGAGCATGAAGAAGTGCTGGGGGTCGGCCATGTGGGAGGTCAGACAGCAAAGGCTGAAAAGCAGATCTCTCCGGGATCTCATCCAAGGTCAACAGTAAAACTGCCCCGACACTTCCAGTACTCCTCTCAGTCACTATGCCTTCCCCCAGGTTCTTTCTGAGAACACTCTCCCTCTGAAGAAGCCGTGAGAGGTGGGGTGTCCAGGCTCCTGAGGAGGAGGGCACAGGACAGGCTGGTGCGGGAAGGTGGGTGCTCTGAAGTTCCTGGCAATATCTACTGTGAGTTCACACATGTGTTTGCTTGATAATATTTCTTTATTCTATATGTCCAGGTTCTATATACTCTTCTGTGTATGAGATATATTTCACAATTGAAATCAAAGTAAAATAAGTTTAAAACAGGAGCGAAGGGGACAAGACCTATCAGACAAATCCTCTCTAAGCTGCCTGGTCTTCCCATTCTCTGTCCCCTCAGCTAAGTCAGTGGTTTTCCATTTGCACCTGAAGTGTCCATTCCAGACCCAAATCTTTGCAGAGAATCCTAAGAAGCAAATCAGAGCTGGGGATACTTCTTCTGCCTTTCTTGGCTTCCTACCCAGCCAGCTGCTGTGTGACCTTGAGCATGTCACCTCCCTTCTCTGAGCCCTGGATTCCTTATCAATGCAGTGAGAGGGTTGGGCTAAAGACACTGAAAGGCCTTTCCAGACACAAGTCTCAAATTCTCCCAAACTGCCCACTTGATGTTGCTGGGTTCAGGATGAGCAAAAAACAGGGATGCAAGGCCTCCCGTGTGCATGTGTGTGTGTGAATGCACGTGTGTGCCTGTGTGTGTGTGGCCCGTGCACACCCTGCGTTAAAGGCCCAGCATGAACAGCAGCATCCTGCATCCGCCTGTGTTGTGATGCCCTGTTCAAATAGCCCCTCCCCACCGTGGGCCGTGTGTTTGTGTCCCATGGTACTCAGTTCGCATCAAACAAATCACCGCTGGTTTGAAAGCTGCTAGTGAGGTGGGGACTTCATGAGAACAACCAGAAGGGCGAAGGACCTTGGAAATCATCTCAATCACACTCACTTTGAAGAGTGGAAACTGAGGCCCAGAGAGGGCAGCCAATCTGCCTAGACTACACAGTAGATTGGAAATGGAGCCAGAGCTAACCCCAGGCCGCCGACTCGCAGGCTGACATTCCTGACACCCACCTCCAGGCTTCTGGACCCCAGGCACGGAACCGGATCTGTTCTCCCTGCCTTCCAGCCTCTGCCTCAGGTCCTGCGCTCCGGAGCTGCTGCCTGCAACCTTCGCCTCCTGTCAGAGATCTTTTCTTCTTTTTCCTTCGTACTCCTGCCCCCAGCCCGCCACCCCTCTTCAGGCAAAGCCGGGAGGGCGGGGACCCCTTGGGTGACGGATGGGCCGCGCACTGTTTTCACTTGTCACGCAGGCATACAGGATGACAGACCTTGGGAACTGGGCATTAATACTGAAGATTTATAGTCAAATCTGTCACGCCTGAAGGCACTTCCCCCAAACTTGGCTCAACCTGAAGGTCGCTTTTCCGAGGTGATAAGTGCAAAAAAGATGTCCTCACCCCCTCTCCTGGGCCCTCCCCTCCTGGGAGCCAAGAGCTCAGACTGCACAGCAGGAAAGAGAGAAAAGGAGGCAGGAACAGGAATTCTCCAAACCAGGAGTCTAGAGCACCCCCACCATGCTCCTGCCCTTCCTACTCCTCCCTCGGCACCATGACCCTCAGATATGTTCAAGCGTGGCTGGCAAGTGCCAGGGAGGGCCTAGGAGGGTGGGGGGCAGAGCATGCTTCTGGGGCTGCTGTCGTGTCTGGCAGCCATCTGGCTTGGGGGGTGGTGAGGGGAAGAGAGAGGGATGACCCAGGCAACATGGCACTGCTCCAAGCTTGCACAGTTCAGAACAGAATCTAATTTCAGGCCCTACCTGAGAACTGAAGCTGTCCCAAAGAACCCAGAGAGGCAAATAAGTCACCACTTGGGTCTTCCTTGTGAGAAGCAGAGGCCAATGTCCATCCACTCATCAAATCCTTACCCAGAATCTTCTAGGATTTCAGGATGGAAGAAGTGAGAGGGGACTTAGAGACTGACCAGGCCAATGGCCCCATTTTACAGATAGAGAAACTAAGGCTAAGAGAGAAGTAAGAATCCAGGTCCCTTCATTCATTCAACACCACACTGGGGCTCCCCAGCCAGCCAGTGCTTTTGACCCACTGCCTGCCATGAGCAAAGCCCTGTGCACAAGGACAAATACGTTCTCTCAAGAAGGAGACAGTCTAAGAGAAAACACAAGACTTAGGCACGTGGACCCTATAACCACAGTGGGAAAGTTAAGAACAATGACCACAGCTAATACATTGGCTCATCTCACTCTCACAATGTCCCTAGAGTATATGTTATTTTCTCCATTGGGGAAAGTGAGGCACAGGTCTAACGGCTGCTAGTTGCCAGAATCCAAAGCCCATCTTCTGACCACCATAGTCTACTGTCTCCCAGGAAAAGGCAACATGGCAAATGCCATTATAGACAGGCCTTGTTTAGCTGCCAAATGTTTGGCCAGTAAGGGCTAGACTCTCCAAGTGGGAAAAGGCCTCCGTGGGCTGGGGTGGTCTCTGAAGACATCCTGGAGGAGGTGGCAGAGGCATTAGAATGGAGCCAGAGTCTTAGCAGGGATACTGTCCTAATAGGAAGCCTCGCAGGCTGACCTGTTTCAAACCCACTCTCCAGGCTGGTAGGCACACATTCAGATCCCTACCTGAAGGACTCACCCTGGGGGACTCCCTGGAGATGGAGGCTGCTGGATCCTGTGCAGAACAAGCTGACAGGGTGGCATGCAGCTTGCTGCAGTGGCAGCTGGGGCCCCTGGCACTGTGGTGAGGGAGTGGGAAGGCAGCAGTGCCAGCACCCTGGACTCCAGAGCCTGGCACGAGAACGGTGCCATTCCTGGGTTATAGATGAGCTAAATTAACTGTGACGCTCATTAGTGGGAGCTCCTAATTAGTGAAAATTAATATTGGCTTTGATAAAGATGTTGGTGCCAGCTCTCTAAGACAGAGGCATTATCGACCTTGTCAGCCAGGCTAACAACTGGGTAAGTGAGGTTCCAGGGGGCCTGGGAGAGGACAGCGGGTCACCAGGGGAGGGAGCAGGATGCTTCCAGAGCTGTCTGGGGGCAGGGCTGTGGGCACTCCTTCCCACAGCTCACCTGACCCACCAGCAGTCATTCTGCAGGGACCTCCGACCACACACAGAGCTCCCTTGGGACCCCCAGGGAAAGCAGTCCTGGCGATGGCTGGCAGGTGGGCCAGTGAGACTGCTCCCCACAATAATTATCACTAATAGCGTTTGGCTTCTTCTGTGCCCCAGTCAGTGTAACAAATGCTTTCACATGTATTTAATGCTCTCAAGAATCCTGGATATAAATGCTTTTTAATCTCCATTTTACAGATGAGAAAAACTGAGGCTTGGAGAGGTTAAATAACTTGCCCTGGGACATCTGGGTGCCAGGATTTGGACCCAGGCAGTCTGACTCACTGGAGCCATGCTTGTGACCTTGGTATTACCCTGCCCGTCTCCTTGGCCCCACCCCCAAAGAGGCAATCTGGAGGCCAGCACACCACAGTACAGCCAGCATCCAACACCAGGCCTGGCTCACAGTAGGTGATCAACAAATGCTTATGGATGAACAAATTAATAAACAGGGGCTGCTCTGAGATCTTCCAGAGTGTTCATATTATTTACTTTTTACATTTTCCTTCTCCACCCATTAATGCTATTGACAACCTGCACTCCAGCTTGGGGCCACTGAGTAAGTCATTTCTCTGGAACTGCCCAGGACAAACTCTCCAGACTAAATTCTAGAACACTGCCTCTCCAGCAGGGATGGCACCCAGGAGCCTCACCTTCCCAGGAGGTGACTGGAGGCCTGGGGGCCTTGGCTGTGCCACTGCCAAGTGACCATCCTGGGGCCTGGCCCCTCGAGCCACATGGGAGGTGACCAGGTAGATGTGGCTTCCTTTCACCCAGTCCTGACTCCCCAGCTAGAGACCCTGAGTCTTGGCCCAGGTAATGAGAGAAAGTAACAGATATATCTATTTTTAATCCAAATAAAGGGAAAATGTTTGCCATCACAGAGTTTATAAAAATAACAGTGCATTATTTGGGCATTAATAACAATAAAGATGTCAAACTGTCAGATAAGAAGTTAATCTCATTCTGAGTACAATTAAAGATGCTGTTATCCCACCACCTGGGGCCACTTTGGCTTTCACCACTCAGCAGGCCTAACAGATAACAGGGCCACGCTGGAGCGCTGGGAGCCTGGGTTGGCACCACAGCCTGCTCCCCACCACTCACTGCCACCTCCAGACCTCTCCCTCGGTGACCCCAGCACGAGAACTCGGGCCCCACATCACTGTGGAGTACCTGGCAGGACCTTCAAAGCCAAAGAATGAGGGCAGAGCAGCTGGGCCTGGGTCAGGATATCCTCCACTCACCCACACATGCCCTCCACAAATGAGTCCTGGAACAGCGCTCTGAGCAACAGAGGGGACCCTGTGCTCGAGTCCCTGACAGTCTAGGGTCAGCCAGGAACAGAGAAATACTGTTAGTGCTGCACATGAGAGAATTTAAGGCAGGGAGTCAGTCACAAGGTGACAGAGGAGCTAAGAGGCCAGTGAGGAGCTGCTGTGACCCAGAGATTAGCAGCAGCAGGAAATCACCACTACCAGCTCTGCGCTGGAGGGACAAGGGAGGAGGTGGTGTGACACTACTTTCAAGAGCCAAGAAAGATACTGCCACTGGAGCCACCACCCAAGGAGAGAATGAGGGGGATAAACACCCTGCCTTCTCCTGGCCTGTCACTGTCCAGCCTCCCGCTGGGGCCTCACATTGTCCAAGTCTAGGTGGAAGCCAGCAGACATGGGAGTCTGGGCAAGGCAGCCCACAGTCAGCTCCCTGCACCTCGGTGCAGAGCTGGAGGTGGTCAAGAACGACTCTGACCACCACTTAGTGAGCACCAAACCCATTCCGGGCACTGTGGGTGTGGGGAATAAAAACGTGAATTAGAAGTCATATCGAGGGCTGGCCTGTGGCTCACTTGGGAGAGCGTGGTGCTGACAACATCAAGTCAAGCGTTTAGATCCCCTTACTGGTCGTCTTTAAAAAAAAAAGAAGTCACATCGACCCTCAAATCAGTTACTGCCTATTGAAGGAAATAAACGCATACATGGGTCATCTCCATGTAACACAGTAGGTGCTGAGCTGTATTACAGGCCATGAGAATACAGAGGACACAGTCCGAGGAAGGAATTCCAGGAAGGCTTCCTGGAAGAGATGGATGCAGGGAAGGAAAAAGGAAAGGGAACCCAAGACAGGCGCACCAGGCAGCAGGAACTACGTGCACAAGGCCCTGAGGCAAGAAAGAGCAGAGTGCGGCCAGGTCAGAGGTGAGTGGGTTTAGGGAAGTATTCGTGTGGGCATGTGCTGAGTGGAGGTACCCTGGCCCTCCAGTGCAGCTGCCAGGGCAAGCTGGGTCTGGGTGTTGGAGGCCCAGGAAGGTGGCTGGGCTGGGGACAGCGATCTGGGACTCATTGGCTTGAGGAGGCCAAGGGCTAATGGATGGGGGGATCCCACCATGGAGAGCAGGTGACGGGGTCAAGGGACACATTCGTGGGAAGCACGATTGCTGAGTGGGATGAGATGAGAAAGCATGGTCACAGAGGTAGGAGAGAGGCAGGAGGGGACCTGAAGAGTGCTATTTAGGTCGTGGGTGGTGTGCAGGGTCAAACACAGGGGAGAGTCCCAGGAGATGAGGTCTGCGAAATGCTCACCGACTGCACAAGGTGAGAGCCACTGGCTGGCCTTAGTGTGTGCCGTGACAGCAGGGGCGTGGTGGAAGTAGAAGTCAGGCTGCCGAGGGTGGTACATAAACCAAGAGAGGTCGAGAGCTGGCACATGTACACCACCCCAAGAAGAAGCTTGGCTGTGCGACCCATAACATAAAAATTCTGCTCTTCAAAAGACGGTGCTGAGAGAATGCAAAGACAAGCCACAGACTGGCAGAAAGTATCTGCAGATCATGTATCTGCTAGAAGACTCAGATACACAGGTCCTTTATCTGTATGCGAAGAACTCCCAAAACTCAACGATAAGAAACGAACAAGCCATTTTTAAAGATATGGCCACCTCACCAAAGTAGATATAAGGATGGCAAATAAATTTATACATGAAAAGATGCTCAACATCATTAGTCATTAGGGAAATGCAAATTAAAACCACAATGAGATACCACTACACACCTATTAGAATGGCTAACATTAAAAATGCCTCCCATAACAGAGGTTGCCAGAGACTTGGGGGAAGGAAGCATGGGGAGTTATTTATTTAATGGGTACAGAGTTTCTGTTTGGGATGATGAAAGTGTTCTGGAAACAGATAGGGGTGATGGTTAATTGTACATTTAAAAATGGTTAAAATATCTTATGTATATTTTACAGTTAAAATTTTACAATTAATATTTTACAATTAAAATCTTACAATTAATATTTTACAATTAAAAAAAAGATCTCCCATGCCACATGCTTGTGACTGGAACTCTGCAGGTGGAAATGTATAGCACAACAACTTTGATAAATCCTTTGGCGGTTTTTTAAGAAGTCAAACACACACATGTGATTCAGCAATCCCACTCATATATATTTTCCCAAGAGAAATAAAAGCATGTGTCTATACAAAGTACAGTAATGTTCACAGCAGCTTATCTGGAATAGCAAAAAAAACTGAATATGACCCAAATGTCTATCAGCGGATGAAGGGATAAACAGTTTGTGGTATATTTTTACAATGTGCTATAACTCAACAATAAAATGGAATTAGCTGTTGATATATGCAACAGTATGAACGGATCTCAAAATAATCATGCTGAGTGAAAGAAGACAAAAAGAGTACATACAATATGATTGCATTTAAATGAAATTCTGGGAAATGCAAACTAATCCCTAGTGACAGAAAACAGATCAGTGGTCACCTGGGGTTGGGGGTGGGGGTGGAAAGGAAGGACACAAAGGGGCATGAGGAATTGGGGGTTGATGAATATGTTCACAATCTTGGTTGTGGTGATGGCTTCATGGGTGTATACATATGTCAAAACTTATCTACAATATGCCTTAAATGGTGCAGTCTAACATATGTCAATTGCATTTCAATAACACTTTAGAGAAAAGTTTTGGGTTTCTTAAAAGGGGCTTGGATGGAAAGGAAGGAAAGTTAGTGGAGGGAGATACAAGGGGCAGGAGGGTGTGTGTTAGGATGAAAGGGACATGAACCTGCTGGGACTCTTAGGGGGTAAGGCGGCTGCTGAGCCTTCCTCAGGCCCACAGAGAAGGAGCCCAGGAGAAAGATGACCCCTAAGGCCAGTGTGCGGGAGCCCACGTGCTGAAGGCTGTGAGGGGGGAGGCAAGGGACAGAGGAGTGTGTGGAGCAAACTATCTGTCCCCCCACCACACCCACCCCTGGCCTCTTGCTGGGCCAGGCAGTGGAAGGGAACAGGGACTATGCAGGGGAGCTCATTTATTACAGAACCAGTGTTCTAGGTAAGAAGGCCAAAAATCACCATAAAGCAAATGAGGATTCCCAGAAGCCAGAGGCAACAGACACCCCTTCCAGCCATGGGTCAGGGAGGATTTTGCGGAAGAGCACCTGGCAGGTACAAGGTGGGCAGAAGCCAGAACTGAACAGGGCAGGGAAAGTGCAGTCTGGCTGAGCTGCACAAACAACGCTCCCTGGAGTTGTGCATCTCGATGGCACCAAGAAAGTAGAAAGGATGACAGCAGATCTTTTTAGGGGAACCAAGTCTTCACAGAGGCTGGAAGGGTCATGGATCCAATCACAGATGGCCTGGTCTGATAGGCTAAGGAGCCTCGGATTGATGTGTGGGCCATGGGAGCCACTGAAGTCTTTTGAGCTGAGGAGTGACACTGTAAGAGCAATGCTTCAAATACCCTGCATTTACCATTCTCAAGCACCTGCCATGGCTCACCACTACCTAGGCTCAAGTCTAAGTGTCAAGCATTTGGTTTTAGAGCCCCAACACTGGGGCTGTCTTTTCTGCCATGACTCCCTTTTCCAAACCCTCCCCTCCAGCTGAACTAGCTGACCCACTCTTCCGTGGGTGCTCTCTGACTCTCCTTACAGAATCCCCCCACCCAAATGCTGTCATTGCTCCTCTGAGCTAAACATCTACCCACTCTGTCATTCACTCACTCATCCATTCAATATTTATTGAAGGCTGATTGTGTGCCCCGCCCTCAGCTAGGCAGTAGGGACACAGCCCTGAAAGACAAAGTCCCTGCCCTCATGGAGCTAGAGGTGGGGGGTGACGGAGAGTGGGAGACAGACAATAAACACACAAACAAATAATGCTTTCAGATGTTAAGTGTTAAGGAAAAAACAAAAGAGGGTAAAGGAAGAGTAAGGGGCTGGAGGAAGGGGCGGGCTACAGTAGAGACGGTGGTCAGGAAGAGCTTCCCTGAGAAATGAGCAACGAGAAGGTCCCCGTCTTAGCAAACTCTCTGCAAAGACAAAGAATGTTCCAGGCAGAAGGAATAGTGAGTACAAAGGCCCTGAGATGGGAATATTCTTGGCTTGTTCAAGGACCAAAGGCAAGTGGAGTGGCTGAATGAGGATGGGGGAGGGTGATAGGAGATGAAGTCAGAGGCAGGCAGAGGCTGCGCCAGGGAGCTCTGCAGGCCAGGGGGGCAGCCTGGGTTCTAGAGTAATAGAAGAAAAGGTCCTGGAAGGGTTGTAAGAAGGGAAGGGTCCTGCTGATTTACGATTTAAAATGATCACTCTAACTGCAGGGTGGAAGATAGACTGGGTGGCTATGGAGGGACAGGGGCAGATGCCAAGCTTCCTCCTCCTTCCTGGAGGAATCGCTCCTAAATACCTCCTCGTTCACTCATTAAGGTGACCCTCAGTGAGTGCCAACAATATGCCAGGACCCGGCCAGCCCTCCCACCTCCCACCTGGGCCACCCTAGGGGAGTCACTGTGCTCCAGTCTTGGAAGGGTGCCATCCCGTAGTATGTGCTCAACGACTGTCCGTTATCATTATCCTTATGTTACTCTGTGTCAGTGATGAATCCTCTCCAAATATCTTCGTTGTAGCTTCCATTTATTTTGGACTCCATCGTAAACTCCCGTGAAAGACTCTGACCTCTGGGGCTAAATCTTTTTATGCAGGTGGTTGGCTGTAGCTCCCGATAAGTGGAAAATTCCTTCTAATATTAACTGTAAACTTAAAACTGCCTTAAAACCGAGTATAGAGCTCTGCTCGGGACACTCGTCGGACAGAAGATGGAGGGGGAAGGAGGGGAAGAGAGGCCTCTGCACAGGGCAGGGCCTGGTCAGCAGGGGCAGGGCATGCGCTGTTGGGGGAAGAGGGCATAGTTGTAGGCCAGGGCACCCATCCTCGCAATAACAGCCCCCCTTTTCCCTCGTGCCAGTAAAAGGAAGTCCTGGGGACTGAGGAGACAAGGCCCAGGGAAGGCAAGGACAGGTGTGAAAAGAAAGATGAGCAGTGGAGAGAAGGCAGGAGGGGAAGGAGGAAGGAGGAGAGAGGGGGAAAGGCACACTGGTCAGGAGATGGCAGAGAACATAATAACTGGGTCCATTTGAGCTGAGAGCAGAGGCTGAGAGGATGACAAAGTCACAGTCCCTCTCTTGAGGACAGCCCCTTCTGGGGAGGAGTGAGGACGAATTTGGAACAAATGACTGACCCAAGGTGCCAAGTGTGGAACAAGGTGATGTAGACAGGAGTCCAGGTGCCCAAAGAGGGAGTGGCCAGTGCTGCCCGATGGTGCGCAGTGGTAGCCCAGACGGGGCTGGTGTGCAGGGGGCAAGGGAGTGAGGGAACAGCCTCTTTGCCCGTCCTCTTCATTCCTGCCTGTCAAGGTTCTGCCCAGCATCATCACAACCTGGCTTAAACCCATCTCCTGCCTGAGACCTCACCCTGGACAGTGTTAATACAAGGGTCTGTGCTGAGCACTGAGCCACAAACACACACACATATCTACTCCTCTAATCCTTGGGAAAGACCTGCAAGGTTAGAATGCAGACCCTGATTCCAGCACATTCCCAGGGTCATACGCAGAGACGTCAGAGCAGAGATTTGGGGCTGGTCTGACTGTAATGCCTGTGCTCCTTCCACTGGGGACCCCCATGTCTGTGACTCTCTCCTGTGCCCACCCCCATCCCTCTTGTTTAGACCTCATTATGACCCATGTCCAGCCAAGTGGTCACAGTGGAGAAGTGTGACCCTCCCATACCAATAGGAATCCTGGCAGATGGTGTCACAGGGTCTACTGAGCATCTTCAGTGTCCAGCGGGTACTCAGGAAACACTGTAGAATGGAGCAGAAAGCCCACCAAATGCTGATGGTGCTCACTTCAAGGCCACGCAGTTCCCCTGGGATTTTCAATTTCCCCAGAGCAAAACCTGCCAAGGTGCACATGAGCATCGCTGGAGAACCTGCCCCAAATTCCCATGCTTGGAATCATCCAGACATGGTGAGTGGGAATCTCAGGGACCTGCCCCTCCAATTCTGCGATCTGCCTTTGCTGCTCCCCTGTCGAGGAGATCCTGCCTCATGAAAGTCCCCACTTTGTTCCACAGAAGGTCCCATGGGGAGGAAAATGGGTCCAGAGGCTGGAGCAGAGGGAGCCTCTGATCCACAGCTGCTGGCAGCCCACTGCAAACTACTCTTCCACCGGCTTCCTCTTTCTGACCCACAGTAGTGATTTTGTCTGTTTGCACGTGTGTGTGTGCATGAATGTGCATGCATGTGTGAATGCATTGTGTGCACAAGTATGCAGGTGCACATATGTATAATGCCTGCACACACGCATGTGTCCACATGTGTATGTGTGTGTAATCATTTCCCAGGCTTTTCTTCTCCAGAAATGCCTCCATTTCCCTGAACCAGTTACTGAAGGCGAGTCTCAAGTTTGGCTTAAATGCGATGCTGCTGCAGGACCAGGCAGGGCCAGGAGCTTTGTTGGAAGAGCTAGAGGAGCTGGGGACGGTGGAGGACAGGGGCCAGGTCACAGGTAGACAGCAGGGAGCATGTGGGCTGGGGCAGAGGTCAGGGCTGGCTCATCAGGGTTTGTTTCCCCTGCACTTCCTCTCTGAGAGAGAGTAAGCAAGGATCCAGGCTGTGGTTTGAATGTTTGTCCCCTCCAAAGCTCATATTGGAACTTAAGCCCCAACATGGCATTTGAAAGGTGGGGCCTTTAAGAGGTGATTGGATTGTGAGGTCTATGCCCTCATGAATGGATTAATCCACTCAGGGATTAACAGGTTAATGGTTTAATGGGTTATCATGGGAGTAGGCTGCGGGCTTTATAAGGAGAAGAAAGCATGCAGAAGTGCACTCTTGCTCAGCCCTCACCACGTGACACCCTGGGTCACCACAGGACTCTGCAGAGAGTCCCCACCAAGAAGGCCCTCCCCAGATGTGCCCCCTTGACTGCGGACTCCCCAGCCTCCCAAACTGCAAGAAATAAATTCTTTTTTAAAATAAATTACCCAGTTACAGGTATTCTACTACAAGAAACAGAAAACTGATTAAAATAGTGTGTATCCCTGTGCCCCACAAAGGGAGGCTAAGGAAACAAACCACTGGGTAAGACACAGGGGCATTTGGAACAAAGGGACCCAGATAAGGAGGAACTGATGAGCAGGGTGGCAAGGCGAAGGGTCTAGAGGCACTGGCTGGGAGTCAGGAGGCCGGGGTTCTCAGCCTGCAGAGTGACCATGAGATGCCACACTCCAGCGTGCTCAACTGCAAAGTGGGGATGACAGCATTAGCCAGTACACGTAATGCACTCTACACTTCCACACACCAGTGTGCAGTAGGTATTATAAGCACCCCCACTTCACGGATGAGGAAGTCCAAGCACAGAGAGGTTAAGTAACCTGCCTAAGGGCACACAGATGGTAGGTGGCAGAGTCAGGCTTGGAAACCCAGCAGTCAGAGCCCATTCTCTTCACTGCTGTACTGCACTACCTCCCCACGCAGCCTCACAGCCTTGCAGTATTAGGGATGTGTTAAAGGACTTTGTCAAAGGCGTGCATCGTGGTTCTCAAAGGGGGGTCCCCAGACTAGCAGCATCAATATCACCTGGAAGCCTGTGAGAAATGGAGACTCTCAGGCCCTACATCACATACTGAATCAGAAACTCTGGGGATGGTGCCCAGCAATCTGTTTTAGCAAGCCTTCCAGAGGATTCCGATGCAGAATACAGTCTGAGAACCACTGGCATATGTTATCCATCTACAAAATGTTCAAGTTCACATGTGTATGTTTGTATACTTAATGCACTGAACTTAGGTGGGTGCTCCCAGCAGCCCAGTATCAGGCTCTCCTTTGAGCTTCCACTCTGGGGTCTCCAGAGCAGCTGGCTAAGCCATTCTGCCTTGTGCCCAGCCCCTCCTCACAGCTCCTCCTACCATGGTCCACAAAAAAAAACACCTTTGGCTCGACAAAAACAACCAAAGCTCGTGTCCTTCAAGTAATGATAACCCGGAATGGAGCACACACATCCCTGCAGGGCTCACAAGTGTCCTTTTGCTCTCCCTACATTCCAGCCTCCTAATAAATAGCAGCCTCCAAGATGGTCTGTCCCCCCATGGGTGTATGCACACATGCACACACACACATCCCTCATGCTGCCTTGTCTGTGGGCTGATGTGCTCCATGTGGTCACTACAAGTGCATGGAAGAAGCAAGGTATGAAACAAAGGTAATGTCACACATGCACACACACACTTGCATGCAAGGGACAAAGATGTGTCCATAAGCAGGGCATCACCCGACAGATGCATCAGTACATACACACAAATGTAGGCAGGGGCACACTCACATGCACACATGTGAGCAGAGCACATGCTCATATACACATGGGCAGGGACACACATATGTGGGCAGGTACAAATGCTCTCACACATGGTCGGGGGCATACTCACATGCATGCACATACATGAACAGGGACACACTTCACATGTGCACACACAGGCAGGGACACACAAGCACACACACTAACAAGGACATACACTCACACGTGGACAGGGACACACATACGTAGATGCACGCACGCACACACACACACATGGATAGAGTGCTACCCCTTCAGGAGGTGGCCCTGGAGGGGGCAAGGGGAAGCAGAGTCCCTCCTGCTTTCCCAGAATGTCCTGCCATGCTATGACTCCATCTCCGGGGTGTGGCAGCAAGGGCTGACCAGCAAAGGGGGGACGTGCCCGCTCCTCTGAGACATTACTTTCTGAACATCCTATTCCTCCCACCTTCGGGAGGAAAATTATGACTTTCCAGGGGGGATATTTTTTTCTTTTTTGTGTTTTTTTCCTCTCCCCTTGTTCAGCACCCGGCACTAATTTATGACTATTTTTCCAACACCACTGAAGTAAGAGGGTAATGGCTTTCAGCCGTTTGCTTTCTCTCACCTGTCACTCACTGCCAGCTACCTGACAGGACTGCAGACAATGTTCCAATCACAGGGGCTGTTTTTTTTCCCAGGGAAGCGAAGAATTCATAGCGGCCGTGGGGAGAGTTATTTCATTCCTGGACGGAACAACATCAGGTAAACAGCTGTAAAAATTCATAACCAGCGGGGATGCCTCTGGCCAAGGGGCAGGCACATTGCTCACAGGCCCCCAGCTTGGAGCTGGCTCAGCTGGGGGTCTAGAGAGCTGGGTGGCACTGGATGGCTCGGGGCCCTCTGTTTCTATCACCCAGGCAGTTCCAGCCTCTCGACCTTGGGTAGGTCACACTGCCTCTTTGTACCTCAACTGCCTCAGCTGCTACCTAGAGAGAATGTTCTTTTTCCTCAGGGCCAGGGGATGACAGCCAGGCACGAAGAACAGTGGTCAACAGCCCAGGTGCTCCTGAGAGGACTGCCTGTCCCCAGCTGAGTGACTCTGGGCAACCTGCTGAGTCTCAGTTTCTCATTCAGAAAACAGAGATCCTCTGTACCAGTACTTCCCAACAGAATTTGCTGCAATCGTGGAAACATTCTCTACCCATGCTGTCCAGTACAGCAGCCACTCAACATACACGGCTACAGAACACGTGAAACATAGCCAGGGTAAATGAGAAGGTGAACTTTATATTTTTAATTTAATTGTAATTAATGTGCATTTAAATAGCCAGTACAGGAGGTGGCTAGTGGCTCCTGTATTGGACAGTGCACTACTCTCTATTTGTCCAGTATCTCATACTGAAAAAAGTGGAGACAAAATCATAGAGGTCTCATCCTAAGTTTTTGTGAGTGTTGACTGAGACAATGCTCAGAAAGTCTTGGCTTCTAGCTGGCCCTCTGTAAACGACAACTCTTATTAATTCTATGGGACACAGTCAGAAGGACAGGAGGGAAGGGGATTTGAATTCAGGAGTGTCAGGGTATAAAGGGACTTTACATAACCAACTCTCCTGTCACAAGTTTTCAGCTTAACTGGTGAGATCTAGCTGCCACCAGTGAGGGGCACATGGGAACACATGACCTGGGCCAAGATTCACTCATCCACGAGGGATCTGTTGACCTGTGCTGCCATGCCCCTCCACTCCTCTGTCCCCATCCCCACCCCACCCCCACACCCAGAACTGTAAAGGTGAGTCATTCGCCCAGGCTGAGTGGAATTGCTTCTGGATGAGACAAGTTCTCATCACACAGAACTGGTGGCTCAAAAAACCCCTCTTCCCCAGAGCCAGAACATCCAGGAAATGTAAGATTGGTGGGGAATGACCATGTGCCCATCTCTAGGTCCCTGCAGACAGGGACACACAGACAGGCTGCCCTGTCTTGTTTCCACTGTTTATTAGTTCCATGCGCAAGTTCACTGTTCTTTCTGAGCATCAGTCTTTCATCTAGCACAGAGAGATAAATACCTGCCCGACAGGTCGAACATGAAGATGCCTTTGACTTCAGGGTCCTGGCTATTGGACATCCTGAGGACTTTACACCTACAGTGCTTGGTAACAATAGAGTCACCAGCCTAATTTTTGGACAAGAAAACTGGCAAGGGAGCTGGCCAACAGGTAAGAGAATACTAACTTCCTCCACCCTCCAGCCTTCCCTGCCACTCACCCCCTCTGCCAGAGCCCTGGGGACCCAGAGAGGGCATACTGAGAAAGGAGCCTCCCTGCAGGTAAGGAATGGCAGGCGGAACAGGAGGCGTGGCCCATCCTCATTCCTCATTCTTTTAATGGACAGAAGACTGGGCAGAAAATAATTAGATTTCAGGAAAGGAAAAGGCAATACTTCTTGCCAGCAGGACAAAGGCAGGCCAGGATTTTCCAGCCTTGACGGTGCGCCAGGCTCTGTGCTGGGCATATGCCACATGTCATATGTCACCTCACCAAATGAGGGCACCAGCTGGGAGCAGGGACAGCCACCCCAAGGGCTCCTGGGCAGTCTGCCCCCTTGATATGGCCCCTGTTATAATTTCAGAACGTGGCCTCTTTATTGCCATTTCTCAAACAGACTCAGATATTTATATTTTTGGAGCTAAAAAGCAGTGGCAGTTTTCTCATTGACATGTTTCTAGTCAATAAAGTAGGTAATCTAAATTGTGAAAATAGACATTCTCTCCTCCATGGCGTTCGATGAAGCTATTTTCATTTTAGATGTGGAAACGCAGCAGGTGAGCATTTTAATTTTCCTAAATTGGCCTTTAGGCAAAAGAAGAGGTTGCTCACCCTTGGATCTCAGGCTCTCTGAGGTTGGAGGCCTGCCCCTCAGGAGCACTCCCACGTGTGTCTTCTGGTCTTCAAAGAGTGAGGGGGGACCGAGTCGGGCTCAGGCAGACCTAGGACTATCAACACCTGAGCAGCCTTTTGCTTTTTGAAAGCACCTGTGCAGGCAGGAGCAGGTGAGGGTCCCCAGGTGGAAAAGGAATTAGCATCCCAGCCACTGAGCACCTGGTGGGGGCCAGGCCCTGTGCTCACCATAGTCATTACTTCACAAAACTATCACACCAGCTCTGCAGAGCATGCTTGACCGGCCCCATTACACAGATGAGAAAACTGAGGCTCCAAGAGGTTCACTAATGGCCTGAAGTCTGCATGCATCAGGGCAGAGCTCAGAGCACTTTCCTCCGGGTACATGGCCTCTCCCACCACACTGTGAGTGCTCAGCCTAGAGCTGGGGACCGGATGGCTTGGCTGTTGAGTCTGTGAGGACAGCAGTTTCACTGGCTTCAGAAGCCACACTCCTCTCCCCTCCCTGAAACCCCTGCTTCCAGCTGACCCACAGCTGCAGCAAGATTCCCTCTGAAGCACTGGGGGGGGGGGGGGCTGAAGAAGGACGCCGTTCCTTTCTCCTTAATTGACTGTAAATTGCTCCAGAGCTTTTAATGAAGACCGTCAGGAGTAATTATGTCCACTGCTGCGCAGCCACTCTGTGTAAACACAAAAGGCGGGGCTGGGGACAAGCTGTGCTGGCATCTTGGTGTCAGCCCCACCTCTGCACCTCTTCTCCCCCAGGGCCCCCCCTTAATTCACACATCTGTTATCTGATAATAAGCCCAGCTGAGGTGGCGAGAACACAGGCCACATCCCAGACAGGGGACATGGAAGATGGTCAGGCAGGCCAGAGGCAGACCCCAGGAAGCCCAGCATGATGTGCAGAAGCAGACGCAGCCAGGGGCTGCACCAGGCCTGGAGGATGGAGGACTCACACCAGACTCAGGGAGCCAGTCCCAGAGGCTGGGAACCAGCCTGGCCAGGGCAGTGGCTTTCAGTGGGGTCCCCAGGCCACCAGCAGTGGCAGCACTACCTAAGAACTTGTTGGTAATGCACACTCTGAGGCCCACCTCAGGCCTACTGAATCAGAAACTCAGCGGATGAGGCTGGCAAACTGTCATAACAAGCCCTCCAGGGAATTCTGAGTCCCACTGGAGTCAGAGAACTGCTGATTCTCTTTTCAGGGAAAAGAACTCAATGGGAGAGGCCTGTTATAGGATGGGTAAACTGAGGCACGAAGAGGCAGCTTACCCAAGGGCACACAGCGGAGAACAGAGCCAAGCACTGCAGATACGAGCCCATGCCCCAGGGGTTAGAATGTCCCATTCAAACCTTGGCACTGATGTGGAGTGAGCTCTCTAATGCTGGACAAGTCACCACTTTTTACTCCTCTATAAAGGGGCAGGAACAGCCTTCTGGGTTGTGGTGAGGATGATATGTGTGGGGAACACGGCTTGGAGTCTGTAAGTTGCCTTCAGCCCAAGCCGCTGCCATCACACTCCGTCCTGTGAAGTGCCGGGGCAAGGGCTGCATTAAAGATGGCAGAAGGCTCCCCCTGGGCAACAGCTGTGAATGCCTGTTCTCTGGATTCCTGCTGGGGGACGTCCCTGCTGTCCACATTCTCCTGTTCCAAGCTGGCCCTCATGTGGCTTCCCCAGCCTAAGGCTGTTGTAGCCAGAATGAAAGTGCTCTTGGGCAGGACAGACAGTCATTACACACAGAGCTGGCACCACCCATGTGCCACACCTGTGCCAGGCTCCCAGGGGACACTGTCAGGCTGGTGCACATTCCAGGCAACCCCAGCTGAAAGACTTCAAGACATGGCCATGGCCCTCAGAGTTCAGAGTTTGGTCCAATCCCTATCTCCACCCAGATGGTCCCCTAGAGTCCCATGCGGCTGCAGGGGTGGCGGGAGCAGCAATTGATTAGGACAAACACTGGGCTGAGCAGGGGTAAGTCGAGCCACCAGGGCCCCATGGGGGGCTTTGCTCCCCTGAGCTCATGCCCTATGTGTCACCTCCCCAATAGCATGCCAAGTCTCCACACTATGGATCTTTTCTGATCTCCCAGAGAGTGTGCCAACCTACCAAGGTGGTGTCTTCAGTGACAAGGCTGGGCTGCCCCTGGGGTTAACAGGTGTCAGAAATCAAAGAGATGTGTCTGCTGGTTCCAGCCCGTTCACCTCCGCTCTTCCCAGGCTGTCCAAGGCAGCCTGGAGCCAGAGGCCACACCAGGTGGGCACCACTCCCCCCACCCCACATTCTGGGGCAGCACAATGAGAGAAACAAGGCTAGGGAGAGCAGGGTGGGAGGGCAATGATCAGCACTGCAAAGAGGCTGAGGCTGCATCTTGGCTCCCAGATGGGGCGAGCAGAGTGCCCGGGCCCCATCAGCACAAGAGAATGTGGGAGACAAACGCATGTCTCTGCTCACTAGGCCTGAGTTATCTATAACATAGAGTTTCTCTAGAGAGCTCATAAAGCAGCTGATGCGGCAAGGCAGGTTCAACGCTCAATAATCCGTCCACCTCACTGCGGCCGGATGCTGGCATATTCATCTTGAATCCTAGAAGGTGCAAGGGCTCCCCCCACACACAGTCATGGTGCCAAGAGAGCCCGGGAAAGGAGGGCCCACAGGCAGCACTGTGACACTGGGGCATATGCCCTCTCCACTGACCAAGGGCAAGGGGCCACAGGGGACCAAGCCTTGAGGCTCTTGTCACCTCCATCCAATGTGGTATGAAGGCAAGTAAGGAGGCAAGAAGAGAGGCCAGAGATGGTGGGTGAGGATGCCATACCAGCCCCAGGGCCAGAAGGTTCTCCTTTCCACCCACTCTGATCTGTGCCAAAGAGGGTAGAGCATTAGTTATGGATGGAGAAAGACCCAGGCTTGAATCCAGCTCAGCCACTTTATGACTGTGAGACCTTGGGCAGGTGACAAACCCCTTTCAGCCTCAGTTTCCTCATCTGTAAAATGGGCTTCATAACTACCTCCTTCATGGGGCATTGTGAGGATTAAATGAGCAAAGCATGCAAAAAGTCTTTAGCACAGCAGCTGGCACACAGGAGGGTGACCAGGAAGGTGAGTAGGAGGGCGAAGTCTGACCTGAATGCTACAAGAGCTGAGCACCTCTAGAATGAAGAAGGGCAGATTGGGGGACAGGCCTCTGCAGACCCTGGACAGCCATCATGGGAAGGGGGACAGACTGACTCCGGGGAGCTGTGGGGCAGACAGGATGGATGGGGACTAGCAGCAGGAGGCAGCCAGCCTATTGGTAGGCGGTACTCACTGTCTGGCGAGATAGGAGCAGTTGCCCACCGCTGCAAGGGCCACTGGTGCCTGCACCACCTTTCAGCCGGCAGCTGTGCTGAGGGGACTCATGGCCAGGCTGGGAGGTGGGGCCAGGGGCCTGCGGGCCTCTCCCACCTGGAAAGTGAAAATGTCTCTTGGAAGAGTAATGCATAAAACCGCACCAAATATTTATGTGTCGGCACAGTGGGTTTTGGCCACATGGAGCATCATTTCTGTCCCCAAGCTGCTTCTCACCTAGCTGGGAAAAGCACTAGTCAACAACAACTAAAATAATAATAGTTAACATCTATTAGGGCTTACTATGTGCCAAGTACAGTTCTAAATACCTGATTTTCATTAACTTCTTTAGTCCTCACCACAACCCTACGAGTAAATACAGTGTGATCATCACTCCCATATTCCAACTAAGTAAACTGAGGCAAAGAGAGGTTAAGTAGCCAGTCCACATTTGCTGAAGATGTGAGGAGAGCTTCTTGGAAGCGGAGGCTCTTACAAACTATTCAATAACAACAGCATCCACCACTTGGACAGTGGTTTTGTTTTCAAAGCTCTTTCATAAGCTCCTTGTGAAGTTAGCTGGGCAAATATGATCATCTCCATTTGCAGAGGTGGAAAGCGAGGCTCAGAGTGGCTAAGGTACTTGTCTACGGTCACATAGCTAATAAGTGGTTGAGCTGGGATTAGAATCCAGGCCTTGTGCTTCCCCTCCTGGTGCTTGATGCACTGTGCCCAGATGGGGGAGAGGAGGAACGGGAAGGCACCTGTAGAGGGGACTTTCAGGGAGAGCCTTGCACCAAGGGACAACTTTCCTGGGCATCCAAGCCCTTTCTTGGTCAAGTGCTGACAAAACAACTTGATCTCCTATTCCAGGCTAAGCTGTAGCTGAACAGTCAGGCTCACAGGTCCCCTGAGGCGTGTAAAGAACAGTCAGGACAGGGGAGTGTTGACAAGTTCAAAGTCGGTTCTGTCTGTCACCGTCTCCCCAGCCAGCTGGAGGATTTTCAGCTCTTGTAAATTACACTTTAGGCTGGTTCCCAGAGAGCCCAAGTGTTCCCGGTTGGCTGCAAGCTCAGCACATCCTCATCTGATGGCACAGATGAACCAGCCTCATCTGCCAGCCCCCCACTCCTTCAAAGGGGGTACCTGCTGCCTGGCCACAGCACAGTTGGCCGAGGCACCCACCCCCACTGCCGCAGGTCACTGGAAAAGGCCGTGGACCAAGAGCAAATGACCTGACTAGTGTCATGCTTTTGTCATGTTTCAGCAGCATTTCCAACTCTGCATAGTGTGTCCAGCAAGGACACGCATCTTCCGAGTAAAAGAGAAGCGAGGCCTGGACGGGGAAATCGATTTGCCCATGCTCACACAGTGCATGGCAGAGCCAAGCATGGGACCCAGGGTCTCCCAGACACAGCTGTGCCAACCAACCTCCCCTCCCCAGGAGCAGCTGCCTCTTCACCCAGCACCTCTCCAATGTGGGCCAGTGGCCATCGAGATTTGTTCCTGGGTGACAAACTGAGAAAAGATCCTAAACAATCTTGAGAGTCAGGATAGCAAGTGCTGTGGTTTGAATGTGTCCCCCAAATTAAATGTGTTGAAAACTTAACTACCAAATTCATATGTTGATTGGAGTTGGGGCCTTTGGATGGTAATTAGCATTAGATAAGGTCATCGGGATGGGCCCTCATGATGTGACTTTATAAGGAGAGGAAGAGAGACCTCAGCTGACACACTCATGCCTTCTCACCATGAAAATGCCTTCTGCCATGTTATGATACAGCACGAAGGCCCTCACCAGATGCCAGGACCATGCGCTTAGACTTCCCAGCCTCCAGAACTATAAGAACTAAATTTATTTTCTTTACAAATTATCCAGTCTTTGGTATTCAGTTACAGCAACTGAAGATGCATAAAGACAGCAGGTTAGTAATAAGAGCTTGGATGTTGGAGACTGAACACTTGGAATGCAAATCCTGACTACTGCTTATTGGCTGTGGGACCTTAGGCAGCTTGCTTGATCTCTCTGAGCCTGTAAAATGGAAATAATAGAACAGACTTCCCATCATTACTGTGAGGATTAAATGAGATCATGCAGGTAATCTAATTAGTAAAACAAATACTAAATAATAATAATTATTATTTTTATTTTTAACCACAACAACCTATTTCCGCCATCCAGACACAATGCAAATTGCTTGCCCCTGTCAGCCTGTTCCAGCACCATCTTCTCCAATGCCCCCCCTGTGGCTTCAGCGTATCAAAACCTGACCAGTCAATGCCACCTCTACTGTGAAGACTTCTATGTGTCCCTGTGCTCAGAGTGAATTCCTTCCTTCTTGGGGTATTAGCAGCTCATGCCCCTACTTGCCTGGAGTGGGCTGGTCACTTATCATTGGTCCTCCTCCACTCCAGACAGGAGCTCCTTAAAAGCAAAGACCCACATACAAAATCCCAGAACTGTGGCTAATTGCACAGGCTTTGGGGTCAGGCAGCACTGGGTTCAAGTCTAATTTCCATCCTATACAAGCTGTGTGACCCTGTGCAAGTTACTTCTCTGAGCCTCTGCCTCTTCATCTGTAAAATAGGGGTTATAAAGACCCTTTTTCTGTTTTCTGTGAGGATTCAACAAAGCAATGTGTATGAAGAGCTGATCTAGACACAGAGTAAGTGCATAATAAGCGATAGTTGCTATTCTTACAGTTATATTTAATGTGCATGTCTCTACCCCACTACCAGCGCAGCCTGGCACAGGTGTTCAGTGCATAGCATTATCAGCATGCCCACACAACAAGTGGCACATCATCATTATTGTTAGTGTTATTATGGCTGCATCCAAAACACCTGCCCCACCCACACTCACACCCTGTCTTGAGGGGCAGACCACAGCTGGGGCTGCCACAGGCTCCAAATGTGTCCAGGCTGGGGCCTCTTGGAAGTGGCTAAAGCCCACAGAACCCACCAAGAGGGCACTAATCTGTCCTATCACACCCTTGGAGGGCAAAAGGCAGACAGGAGGCAAGGCCACAGAAGCACTCAGGCCCTCCCAGGGGCTCTGCGAGTCATCCCTCCAACCTCCCAGAAGGAAGAGTAAAATCCCGGCTCTCTGAGGGCACTAAGACCCCAAGGCTCCAGGCCCCTTGGTCCCAGCATCTGATCTCCTGGACAGATACTGGATCATCTTCTTCCTCCAAAACCTCGGCCCCCTTGCCGACAGCCCCAGGGAGCCTCTGGGCTAGCCTTGCTTCCCCTCCTTAAACACTCTGCCTCCAGATGGTGACAGCAGTGAGGCACCATGAGCCCCTTCCCCAAACTTCAAGTTCCACACTCAAAGCCCACCAATCCAGGAGGACACCCCTTCTTCTCCAGGCTCAGAGGCACCCTTAGACCACATGGGTAGAGCCCCCTCAAATCCTTTCTGCAGCTGGTGTGTGAAGTCAGGGCAGGCTTCAGTCTGGAACCCAACTGTAACTCAATGGGGACCTTGGGCAAGCTCCTCCCCTTTGGGTCTCTGTTTGTCCATCTGTAAACTGGGACGGTTTGACTAGTGGTCATCAAATTGCCCTATAGGAGGCCCTAAGGGTTCATCATGCATGGGCCCTCTGAGGCAGAGGTGGGAATAGGGGCTGTTACAGCCTCCACTGTCAGCAACCTTAACTTCCACCAGAAATGATTATCCTTCCTTAGCACTTATTACAATCTAACATTCATATAGGGGCTGGCCAAATAGCTCAGTTAGCAAGAATGCAGTGTTATAACACCAAGGCCTAAGGGTTCGGATCCCTGTACTATGCAGCCGTAAAAAAAGAAAAAATTAAACAAGGAGCAATTCTACTGAAAATAAAAATTATCATTATTATAAAAACATATGTATATTTTTCTTCTATGTTGCCTTCTGTCTGCTTCCCTCATGGAATGTCACCTCCCTAGAGCAGGGATTTTTGTCTGTTTTGTTCACATCCCATACCTGGAACTGAGCCTGACACAGAGAAGACACCCAATAAAACATTTGTTGAATGAACAAATGAATGTAAGTATATATGTGTGTCTGTCTATCTCTCTCTCTCTCTCTCTCTCTCTCTCTCTACCTACCTACCTACTAGACTTCCGGGCAAGATTACATTTGCCCAAACAGTTCCACAGCTAAAAAAGTTTAAAAATTATTGTTATTACATTGTCTGCAGAAAAAGAACATTAGTAGAAAGCTGCCGACATGTGAATAAGCTCTATCATTAACAGTACAGTACTGTATCCATGTTATTTTCCTGGTTTCTGTAACAGTATTATGGTTATGCAAGATGTTAACATTAGAAGAAGCTAGGTGAAAGGTACTCTTTGTACTATTTTTGCAACTTTTCTGTAAGTCTAAAATTATTTCCAAATAAAAAGTTTTAAAAATAAATGAAAATTAAACTCACTGGTCTAGACCAGTTCCACCTGAAACATGGTGGGGGTCCACTGATGATACTCAAGATGGTCTTGGAGGTAAAAAGAACTTTTTTCAATTTTAAAAGCTATGTATTTATTTTAATGTGAGTATGTGTAATGAAAACACAGCCAGCTTCTCAGTCCTGGGATTTCACTGTGAAATCATAAAATGGACATTTGTCTCTCTGTGGGGGTGCTGTGTTCAGCCCCCACCCTCCTATTTTTGGAGACTATCCCATTGGGTGTATCCCCCAACCCCTTGCAGCCTGAGCACAGTCACATGTTGTACACTGCTGCCCCAGACATGAGTGGTAGAATTCATTCATGGTGACAGTGGTGATCGTCGGGCCAGGTTATCTGGCCAATTTCCAGGCCAGGTCCTTTAGTTGTTGTCAATCTGAGAGCACCAAGCAGCCTTCCAATAGATCGACAGCCAGAGGCAGCTTCCCCAGTGGGCAACCAACAAGTTACCTTTTAAAAAGATATTTACAGGAATTTAAAAGCAAGTAAATGAGTTAAAATTACAGCTTACATTTTTAAGCACTTTCTATGTGCCAGACACAGCTCTAAGCATTTTACAATTCGCTCACTTCATAGTAACACAAACCCAAAGAGGTAAACTTAGTATTATTATGCCCATTTTTCAGATTAGGAAACTGAGGCAGCCAGCTAGTAAGAGGCCGAGCTGGGATTCACACCCAGACAGTCTGGGCCTCACTTTCCCCATCTGTAACATGGGAATGTTTGACTAAAACAGTGGTTTTCATATTGTCCTACAAGAGGCCCTAGGGTTTCGTGATGGGCCCTCTGAGGATCCTTCAGATGGGGGTGAAAGCAAAGGTGGGGAATAGCAGCTGTTACGCTCCCCACTGTCCACCTCTGACTTACCTTCAACCACAGATGATTATTTCTCCGTGACACTTATTACTGTCTATCACGCCCTGTATTCTTGTACTGCTGTTACCTACCGGGCTACACTGCCTCTGTACACGTGGTCAGCAGAAAAGCCCAAGCCATGCAGACAGCGCACACCAGCTGGCCCTGGGACCCACTGGACTCCTCACATCCACATCCCTCTAGTCCTGTACTTCCTGTAGCTCTGCCACCAGCTCTTGCCAAGGGTTGGCTCTGGGGTCCCGCCACCCCTCTCACCTGCGTCAGTCCTGAAGAAATCCCTGGTTAAGAGAAAAATAATTCTCACCCCGTGGTTCTCCATCCTCTCCCAAGAGATGGTTTCTTCTCTTTAAAGGGACAAGGGAAGGAGGGGATGGGAAGGAGGAACGGCCCCTTCCAGGGCACTAGCTGCTGAGACTAGTCCCAGGAAGGGTCCAACCTACCCTGGACTCCACCCACTCTGCATCAGCTCTAGCCCTGCCCACCCGGCCATCTGGTCCCCCTGAGCGTTGGCTGCCCACATAGCCCTCCTGTCACACCAGCTATCCCTTGTCTCCCACTCTGCCTGGCCTGTGGGGTCGCCCCTGCGGGGAGTTGTCAGTGCACTTGCAGGCTCACAGCTCCTCTGTCTGCTGAGACTGCTGATGCAGGGTCAACCCACCTGAAAATTGCTCTCCCTGGGTCCAGACGAAACAGCTGGGCATCGATGGAGTTTGCAGAGAAATTAATCAGTGCCGACTGGCAGGAGTGCCAGGCACTGCCTGGGCCCGATCCATCCTAATGAACCTGAGCTCCCACCTTAATGGCTCCTGACAAGAATAATTTACTCATGTAGGTGATAAGCATGGGCATTATCGCCTTAATTGTGGCTCAAGATGTTTTGGGGGTGCTGGGTGTTCTGCCTGGGGAAGTCAGCTCCAAGTCCACCAACCTTGGTGACAAATGGAGGGACAGGGACCCAAGGAGAAGAGAATCAGCAAGACATTCAATATCCACTCATTCATTCATTCATCCATTCACTCATTCACCAAGCACCTGCTGAGCCTGCTTTGTGCCAGGCACCATGCTTGGCACAGAGGATATGGAGCTTCAGTTTGCTCAGCTGTAAAATGGATATAATGCCACCTCTATAGGAGAGTCATTGTGAGTTCTATAGGAGGCTACGCATTGGAAATGCTTAACAGAGGCCCTGGCAGGAGACTGGCAATCAATAAATGATAGCTAATATTATCACTCTACAATCTTATATTATACATAAATGCTAAAATGATAACTAATTATAATGTCAATATTAATAAAATTGATACTTAAAAAATTAATAGTTCATTGTAGAGTTACACACAAAAAACCATGGTAGAACGTGCTGAGTGCTTTCAAAGACACAAGGACAAAGCTGGCGAGGGGTAGTGGGGGAAGGCTGCAGGGCTTCCTGAAGCAGGTGACATCAGAGCTGCATCTTGAAAGATGAGCAGGAACTTGCCAGGCAGGGAAGGGAAAGGGCGCTCCCGGCTGAGGGAATAGCATGGTCAAAGGCACAGCAGTGAGAAAGAGTGTGGGGTGTTGGGATGCTGGAGGGGATGGGAGGGTGACAGGCTAGGATAAAGGGTTTCACTCCTTCCTGTAGACATTTGCGAGGCTTTTGGCTCAAGGTGTTTAGAATTGGGGTGGAGAAGACTGTCCCCCTCCAGCGCCTGAGGTATGAGAAGCAGATCAATGGATTTGCCCCCCAGGACCCCTCCGTAAGCTCCTTGGTCAGCTTGGTGTCTCCAAGCCAAGTTTTATGCTGCTGCTTCTGAGTCCCTTCCCCCAGGGCCAGCCAGGGCTCAGGGCCCCAAGGGTCCCCAGCAAATGTGTCACATGCAGCTCCAGCAGGCAGCTGGGATGATTAAAACATGACCCCCAGTAGGGCATGGGCCTCACTGTTCACAAGCACAGGCACGTACAGCGTCTGTGCCGTCTTCGGGAAAATGCTCTCCTGGGCCTGCTCCCTGGGCAGCCATCCCCGTCATCACCAACATCTCCCTCCAACACACCCTGGGGAGGGTAGCGCCGGGCCTAAGTCTCCAGGAGGGATGGCATGGAGACAGCCCACAGCCTCTGCCTTGGAAGATTCCCCCACATTATCATAGATTCCAGACATTCACTTCTTCCCTAAGGCACCCCAAGTTCCAGGCACATGCCAGGCACGGGACTGGGGCCTGGGGACACAGAGATGGCCTAGTCCACCTGGAAGCATTTCATAGTCCACGAGCAACTGAGTAACAACAGCACTGTGATGGGTACTAACAGAGAGGATGACCAGGCACTGGACAAAGCAAAGGGAGCAGCACTTAATCCCTGCCTGGAGGGACCCAGAAAGGCCACCAGAGACGGTGGCATCTGGACTAACTTGATTGATAAGAGGAGGCACATCATACTTCAGGCAGCTGGAACTGTACCTGCAAAGACCGTGAGGTAGGAGCTCACCTTTCACATTTAAGGAGCTACAGGAGCCCAGTGTGTTTGGACTGGAGCAAATGAGGGGGACAAAGGGGTAGGAGGTGAAGTCTGAGAGGCAGCAGGGGCTGGTTCCAAACAGCCTTCATCTCATGTAAAAATGCTGGTTTTTATTCCAAGTGGGATGGAGACCTCCTGAGCAGGCTCTGTCTTAGTCTGAACAGGGCCAGTCCACTGCTAGGACGAGAAGAGGCTGCATCAGGGGTGAGGGCAGGAGTAGAAGACCACCAAGACACAAGGAAGCTGCTGGGGTGGTCCACGATTGGACCACGGTGACAGAAGTGGAAGGAGTGGGTGGGACATGAGAAGATCCTGGACCTATTTTCACAATAGAGCCAACAGGGTTTGCTGATGGATTGGACACATGGTGAGGGAGAAAGGGGAGAGTCGGGGAGGACTCCGAGTTTGCAACCTGAGCAACTGGCAGGATGGAGTAGCAACTGCCTGAGATGGGAAAGGCTGCAAGCAAAACAGGTTTTTTGGGAGGAAGATCAGGAGTTCAGCTTTGGACGTGATGAGGTTGAGAATGTCTCTTTAGACGCCCAGGTGGAAATGCTGAGTGGAGAGGTGGCCATTTGAGTCTGGAGTCTCCTCTGAGAAGTGGCCCAGGCTGAAGATATAAATCTAGGAATTACCAGCAGATAGAGAGTATCTAAAGCCACAAGACCAGGCAAGATCACGATGGGAGCGAGAGCTGGAGGACAGATGAGAGAGCAGAACCCCTGGGCCCCCCATGCTGAGAGCCAGAGCAGATGTGGAGGAACAGAAGAGACTGAGGGGGAGGCGTTGTCCCGGACCAGAAAAACGCCAAGTGCTACAAGGCCACGAGTTCCAAGAACTGATGGCTGGATTTAGCAAGATGAAGATTGGTGATGATCTCAACACGAGCAACACTTGGTGGAATGTCTGGAGGGAATCCAGGAGGTGAACTGGAGGCAGCACCCCTGTGGTACCTGTCCCTTATCCTAAAGATAGATGTGGCCACTCATTGCTGATAGCTACAGCCAAGGTATGGGTGATGCCAACGCACTGACCAGGGATTGAATTGCTGATCTGCCCCTGCTCCGACCTGCCCAGGCCAGGTTCTGCTGCCAATGACTGATGTTCATGTCTGGAGCAAGACACACAGGGACGTGAGGCCCATCTATGGAAGCGGGGCAATGTTAACAGACCAGAGGAAGGCAGAGCTACTTAATGACTTCATTTGGCTTCTGTCTCCTCTGGTGGGAGATGGTCTTTAAAAACAACATCACACAGAGGGAATTGAAGCCCGAGATAGGCGAGGAGATAGTAATGGAACGTGCAGCCTCAGCAAGGGATTTCAGATGGCCAGTGCCCTCCCCTCTCGCTTCCAAGGCACTGGCCCACAGCTGGGAACTGAGGCAAGAGCATAACAAATGGAAAGGCTCAGAAGTCCAGGGGTGGATAAAAGTCCCAATCTCTAACCCAGGAGAACGCGTTCACAGAAACTACATCCTGAAAGAGCCTGTAGCCAAACTCTACCTCTAATTCTTAAAAGGAACTTTGAAAATGAATTAATACATAAAAACACTTAGGACACTTCCTTGAACATTCAATAAATGCTGTCGTTATGATAGTATATTACATATGTATATAAAATATCATATATCATATATAATATGATATTTATTCTGTAAGGCTCCAGCAGTCAGAATTAGACCCAATATGTAGGAGTCCCAGGAAGGCAGATTTCGTATTAATATTAATTAGAATTCTTTATTTCTGGAACTGTCACACAGCAGAGAAATGAGCTGCCTTGTAAGATTAGGAGTTCCCCCTCACTGGGTGTCCACGCAGAAGCTGAATAATCAGCCCTGGAGCTGGAAGTTTGATTTGCCTACAGCTCTGACCTCTAGTGAGCTGATACTCTGGGCCTGGCTTGGGTTCTGAACTGGCACTGCACCCAGCTTATCGATGTGTTTGTCTGCCACCCCACAACTACCCCCCACAGGCACATGGCTGCCAGGATAGCCCACCCAGCCATCCCTGGGCCACATACAGGCTCTCCCTTCAGTAACAACACAACATTGCGGGTGTGGAGGCTCTGGAGTTAGTGATATTTTAATTGAACTTCCCAGCAATGCAGTGAGGGGAATATCCTATCCCCATGTTGCAGGTTGGAACACTGAGATTCAGAGAGCAAATGGTTAATGAGAGTCAAGCCTCAAAGTCAAGACTACTACCCCATTCCTCATGGGAAGCAAAGGGCCAGTCCCCTGGGACAAGTTGTTTCAACCCTCCCCCTCCCCCTGGCCACTGCTGGTCAGAGACCTGCACCCGTGGAGCCTGCCATGTCCACGTGAGCCCACGTCTACCCTCCAAATGCCCAGGGCCATGTGGGTGCCAGCACTCAAAGGAGGGCTCCGGGCCTGTCTCTCCTGAGGGCCTGGAAGCACCCCAGGCTGCTCAAGCCAAAATCCACTGGACCTATTTTCCAATGCCCTCTCACTGTAAGATGGGGAGGTAGAGACCCAGGGAGGTGCAGCAAGGAACAGAAAGTGGGTCCTGACTTTCAGGCCAGAGCTGTGCTGCCTCCATCCCGATTCAAAAGGAAAGAAAGAGGCCAGGAGGGTGCTGGGCCAGCTCAGCATCTACCCCTGCCCAGAGAGATGAGCACAGCTGTCTTCCAGCTCACTCAGCCCCCTCTCAATCCTACGGCCCCCTGGAGCCAGGGATCAATCCCCACAGCACCAGACAGACGCCCCTGCTGTGACTGCCAAGTGCGGCCTTAACGGGCTTGAGTCCAGAGGCCGATCAATGCTGGCGTTTGCAGAAGCCAATCAAGAGCCACAGCCAAAAGTAATGGGAGTAGGGCCTGCTGGAGGGCTTCCTGGGTGGGCGTCCAGACCAGGGCTTGTCACCGTCAGCACTGGCCAAGCAATGCCCACCCCACCCATCACCTTCCCTGCACCACAGACCTCTGAGGACTCCACACTCAGCAATGCGGGATCACAGATGGGGGCAGAGACAGCACTGCTCACTTGAGAGGAGTCTTTGCCTCCCCCAGTCAGCACCAGGTCACTTGGTGACTCACGTCTGCCTCAGTGGCCCACCTGCTTCAAATATATTCCCCCCACCACAAAGGAATCGCACAGAGGATGAGGTTAAAATGGACCCTTACAAAATCCAGCCACAAGAAAGTGTGTGAAGATATGGGAAGGGACTCTTTCAGGACCCTGTTCAAGTGCCACCACTTCCCCAAAACCTCTGCTGCCTCCTCCTGCCTCTGCTCTGCACCCAGAGAGATGACACCTCCTCCTTCCATCCCCCATGGGGATTTAAGCAGACATCCAGCTTGGTTCCTGTTACTCGGGACACTGACTGCTTTGTCCATCTGTCTAAGTCCTCTCTGTGCCCACAGCACCCAGGCCTGGCACAGAGGGGCATGCCTCTGTTTTCTGAATTCATTCAATATGATGAATTCATGCATGAACTGAAAAAAGTAGAACCCCTGACGGTGACACAGGCTGCTAACAGTTCATTCATCACCTACACTTATGTACTGACTGGGTGCTGACTGGGTGCTCACCCTGCTGGCTCCACACCAGCCATGCCCAGGTCTGGGTGGGGGAGGAGCCACAGACAAATTCCAACAAAAGAACACGGCTGTGTTACAAATCCAGCAGTCCACAAACATCCTCCGACCCAATCCACAGGGGAGCAAATAGCTCGGCAGGGTCCCCAAAGGACTTGTAACCACGCTGTCCAAAGTGTGAGCTCAGCCTTTGGAAAAGCATTCCAAAGAGGCAGGCACCTCCTTCCTGAATGGCCCCAAAAATGCGCAAACCCCAACCCCCAAATATAGCCTTACAATACTGATCTGTCACCAAAGGAGTAGCCACTTTCCACAGAGGTCTCCCCTCACAGTTCCTAGAAATACAATGCTACTGGATTGTAGTGATAGTTTCCACAACAGTTCAGATACATGCCAGCTGTGTCCAGCACCTCCTGCAAAAAAGCCTCCAGCAGTATGTGTGCAAGGGGTACTCACATGCCCCCACAGCAGCAGGGGAGAGTCCAGGCCTGCCCCAGGCTCCGCACTGCAACAGAGATTGTCTCTGAAGAACCGTGCGTCCACTCTACCACACACCCACATCAGGTAGGACATGAAGAATGCTTTAAATGACCCAGTAGTCAAGTATCTTAATACCCCTCCTCTCTCTTTCCAAGCCATCCTGCCTCATTTTCAGTACAAGCAATGCTCCTAAAAGATGTGCCATGCTGATCCCTGACGTATACAGCCTCTGTTACCCACAGAGGATGCAGAATTGAGTGCAAGAAGCCCCAGATTTCTCTACAGTGGCACCAACAAGAATGAGAGGACAGAGAGGGTGGGACCTTTTCAGGTTCTGCTGTGTGCCTGCAGGCACCCAGGCACAGGTGCCCCCTCACCAGCACCACTGCAATCCAATCCCCATTTCCGGAGAAGCTTCTGGGGCCCTAGAGCTGAGCTAGGGCCATGGGGGGCATGAGTGCAGATGTCAAGCTGCAGGGGTAGGAGCCAGGCCCTCAGCAGGGGCCCAGACATGAGGACAGAACTAGGTGATGAGACCACTTAAGTGGGTGTGAGGGGCAGGCACCAGGATGCCCTCCTCAATAGTGCATTTTTTTTCTAATGACAAAACCAGGCACAGTCAGTTCAGAAAACTTGGTAAAAGGCCACAAAATAAACTACAACAGCTGCCATCTTCCAATATCCAGAAGGGCTTCAAAAGAAGAAGAATGAGCCATTCTGTAGGAAAGAACTAGGCCCAGAAGTGGAAGTAGAGCTCCTTGGGCTCAGTGTGACAGACCCTTGACATTCAGACCTCTTCTCTGAATGGTGGAATGGGCCACCATGGGAAGTACTGAATGCCCTGTCCCTGGAGGCATCTGAGCAAGGGCCCAATGAACACCATGGAGGAGATTCCAACAATGGGTAGAAGATGGTCTCAACCTCTAATATCCCCTTCACTTGTGGGGAGGGAGGTCACCCCTTGCCACCCACCACGCCCACCAGCCCATGTGCCAACTCACCCACAGGCGTGTCCTCGCTGATCAGCAGGTACGTGTCAAAGAAGTGGTTGGTGAAGAAAGGCAGCCGGTTCACCTGGCCTGGAAGTCAGAGGACGAAAGCGTCAGCCAAATCCCCCCAGCACCAGCTTCATGCTTCTACAAGGTGACGCAGAGTAGGGCCGCAGCGGGCACTGAACCTGTGCCAGTGCCACAGCCAGCTTCCCAAGACCTCGAAGGTCACTGTCCTGCCTCAGGACAAGTGGGAAAAAACACCATCAAGCAGGCAGGCAGCCGTCAGGCTGTAGGGTCAGCAGGGCCTCTGCCATGTGCAGCTACTGAGCCCTGGTCCACACCGAGAAGTGCCCTAAGTGTAAAACACTCACAGGAGTTCAGAGTGTGAAAAAAATCAGTGTAAACTGTCTCATTAATCTTTTATATTGGTTACATGTTGAAATGATACCATTTTGGATATACTGGATTAAGTAAAATATATTAAAATGCATTTCATCTGTTGTTTTTTTTCCTTTTCTAACACGGCTCCTAGAAAATGTGAAATCCCATGTGCTGCTTGCGTCGTGTTTCTGCAGGCAGCGTGGCTCTGGGTGGAACGTGGGCTCTGTGAGGACAAGGGTGTGGCTGGCCACCGCAACCCCAGTGCCCGCACAGGGCCTGGCAATGAGAAGGCTCTCAGTACATATTTGCAGTGGGAAGGGATGGCCAGCTGGTCCCACAGGATAAATGATGATGATAATAATAATACTAATAACAGCTGTCACCCATGGGACCCCCTTCTCTGTACCAGCCACTTACATCACTTCAATCAGTCCTGATGATAAGGCAGCCGTTACATCTCCCCTTTTTACTGTGGAAAATGAGGATTAAGGGGCTGAGTAACCTGCCTTACGTATTTACACAGCTAGCAAGTGGCACAGGCCGCACAGGAACCCAGGCCTCAAAGCTACTGCTGTTAACCGTGTGCCATTCTGTGATGGCCTCGAGGTGCAGGCCAGGTCTGGGAGGGGTCAGGGTGACACCTGCATGGGCTGAGGAACTGAGCATCTACGAGGAGTCCCCCACAGAGGCCCCCGAGGCTGGCTTCACCGTCCCACAGCTTGTTCTCAGGCCTTCAGTAGGCATCTGATGGTTCTCCTCCCTTGGTCCTGCCAGCCAGGAGGCAGCAGGTCTGGCTCGTGGTGGGGCCGACATTGTGCAGCACTTGCCACAGGGGCTCCTGCTGGGTTCCCCAGGGGCCCCGAACGTGGGCAGGGGAGCAGCTCTCCCTTCCCTTGTTTCTGCTGACCCAAGGCTCCCTCAGAGCTTGTGCCAGGCTCCCAGAGGATGAGAAGGCTGGAATCAGGGTGGGGCACTTCCTCCCTCTGCCTGACATGCCTCCTAGTGGGGACCAGGCAGAGCTAAGAGACTCTGGCATCTTTTCCTCCTCCCTGACCTGCTCAGGCAGCCAGGCTGATGCCATTTCTCGTTCCTCAAATATTCTGGCCTCTCTCTCACTTCCTGGCCAGGACTGCTGGTTCTTCTGCTTTCACTTGCCAAATTCCCATTCATCCTTCAATTGTTGTTTTAGATGTCCCTTCCTCCAGGAAGCCCTCCCTGACCACTGCAAATACCCATATGCACCTACACACACACCTCCACTCTCTCATGTCAGAAACACAACAGCTTCCAAAAGAGGCTAGTGGTCAAGGGCCTAGCCTTTTTTGAAACCTCCTTGTGCCCCTTTCTAGCCACAAGATCCTCTCATACCTCAGTTTACTTGTGTGTAAAACAGCAATAATAACAGACTTACTTCATGGCTAACCTGAGGATTAAATGAGATTACATACATAAAGAGCTTAACACCATGTCCCTGGCACACAGCAAACACCTAATAAATGGTAGCTCTTATTAATTTCAGTACTAATAACGGTGATGCCTTCGCAGCCAGAGGGGAAAGCTTCTGATCCCTGCTGGGACCTTGGGATATGGATACGGGAAAGCAGGACACAGCTGAGCTGAGGCTGAAGGCTCAGGGATGCCCGGAGAATTTCAGCGGAAGGCTTGGGCTGGGGGTGGGAAACCAGAGAGAAAAAAAAATTGCCCGCAGTTGCATCACTCATTTTTAAATTTTATTTCGCATGATCTGCCAATAATCAGCCGCTGAGAGCTCCACATGGGCAGCTGGGCAGACACTCGGGACATGCGTTGCAGGCAGGACCCGTGTTCTCAGAGCAGCCTGCCACCCCCGGAGGCCTGATGTCCTTGGGCTTCCAGTGCCAGCACATGGGGACTGGGAGGGGCTGGCAGGTAGGGCAGGAAGGAGGGTGCAGGCAGACAGTAACTTATTCAGGCAGACAGTAACTTATTCTCTTAAAAACTACTTTTAGAGCTCGAAGGCTGTGTGCTCCTGAGGCAAAGCCACTGCCTCAGGAGCTTTGAGGCCTCCAGCGAAGCGGGACCATATCAGCTGTAGAAAGGAAGGGGACGAGGTCTGGGACAAAAGGAGCAGCCCAGCTTCCTGGGCCCTCTCACCATGGGCCTGCAGCACGTCAGCCTTGCCCTGAACCTGCTCCCCGCCAGCCCACACTGCCAGCTTCCTACCTGGAGCCGGTACAGTGGACAGGGGCTGGCCAGCTTTAAGTATTTCAAACACCCTAACAGGCCTGTGGGGAGAAGGGTGGGGGGAAAGCTCTGGAAGACACCGCATGGGCGCAGCAGCTGCTGAATGATGAGGATTTCCACACACGTAAGTCAGGGACAAAGCTGGGAAAGGGACAGGGAGGTGTGGAGCTGTCCAGGGACCTGATCTGGGAATGACCAAAGAGCAAACACATACTGAACACCTGATGTGTGCAAGGGACTGTTCCAAGTGCTGATGTACATATTAATTCATTTGATCATTTTGACAACTCAAGAAGGAAAGTCCTATTATCATTCATATTTTAGAGATAAGGAAATTGAAGCACAGAGAGGTTAAGAAACTTGGCCAAGAGAATGCCCTGGCAGAAGGGGGACTGGAACCCAGAAGGCCTGGCTCCTTGCTTCTCTCCTGTGCCCACATTGAATACAAAGACCATCTTTCACCTGGAGAGCTCAAGGGGAGACGGCCACATCTCACTGAAGAGGGAAGCCGAGGACTTAGCACCTGCTTTATTTTCACATACGTTTTCCTTTTTAATAGATGAAGCGAGTGAGTGGAACAGAGCAGGGGAAGGGCATGAATGTCCAAGACCACAGAGTCCCCGGGGAGGCTGAGGAAGGTGTCCTGACTTCTACCATCCAGCGTGTGGCCTCAACCCAGAGGCCAGAGCTGCTTTTAGGTGCCCTGGCTGAGGCTTCCTGCATGGGGCAGAGAGGGGCAGGGCGAGGTGGTATCCTGACAAAAGCCCCCACAGAGGATCAGAGCCCTAACAGCGTGACCACGGGCCAGTTGCTTCTCCAGGCTTCAGTTTCTCCTCTGGCAGAATGCACCGGGAGCTGAGAGAGGGTCTGAGACTCCTTCCCGCTCTGCCTCTGAGAGTCTTTGAGGCTGTGCTCTAATCCCAGGCTGCCTGGATGGAAGTGAGTTCCCCATCACAGGGGGCATTCCATCAGGGATTCCTCCAAACAAGGAGGCAAGAACAGGGGACCTTCAAAGGACTCTCAGGCTGTAGGATGCTAGCAACACTGCAGCGAGCACAAAGCTGCAGCTTCCTCTGGAGACTCCATCTGGCTCCCTGGAGGGGGAGAAGGAGCTGGCCCCCCACCGGAATGTGTTTGCCTGTGTCACCAGGCACACCATTCTGTGGCTCTTCCTTGGGGATGCCTCAGCCCTGGGGGACACCATGCCAGGCGGGCCTGCTGTCCTGGCCTTCCTTCAGCGCAGCCCAGAACTCTCTGCTCCTTGCCACCTGCTGTCCAGCATTTCCTGTCCTCCTCTGTGGTCACTAGAGCTATCATGTGGAACTAGCTGCTGCAGGCTAGGAAGCGGGGCTAGTGCCCTACAGAGAAGAGACTCCAAGCTGCCACCCCTCCCCTCAGGCTATTCCCTCCTCCAGGACTCGCTCTTTCCTCTTCTCTCATCTAGAACTACTTCTCAGTCTTCAAAGCCCAAATCTAACACTTCCCCTTCCTGTCCCCCAGGCCCCGTCACTCTTTTCTTCTGATGGGCTTCTCTGGAGCCATGTACACCCTTACTCACCTCCTGTGTTACAGTAAAGCCCCCGCTGGACTCTGAACTCCTCAAGAACAAGTTATTTCATCCATTCCCCCAGAGTTGGGCACAGTGGGCACACACACTGTCACACAGTAGATGCTCAAAAGACAGCTGTGAAACTGAACAGAACTGTGGCCAGTTCCTGCATCCCAGGAGAAGGACAGTGCATGGTCACAGATGCCTCCTTCCCTTACAGTGCAAGTATTTCTCCAGGCTCCTCCCATTCCCCCATGTGTTCCAGGCCCTGGGGACAGCTGGTATTTTCAGCACTGTGAGAGCTACAGAAGGCAACTGAGTCCCAGAAAGGGAAGTGTGTACCTCAGTCACACAGCAAAGCAGAGTCTGCCAAGTCCCAGGGCACAGAGCTGAACCCCTGGTCCAAATACCACCCAGTCTGTTCTCCTGTGCAGAGTCGGATATCGGGGGAGAGAAGGGGAGGTTTGGACTTACCCCAGCATCCAGAGATCAGCACAAAAAGCCAGGCCACATGGCAGCTGGTGGCGACGTGGTACCTCATGGCTCCTGGGGACACAAAGAAGGAGAAGAGGGTGAGAAGCCTCCTACTGGGGATGGGATGCTCTTCAGCCCCTCCAGCACTTCCCCACCTCTGCAGCTCCAGCGAGAATTGGGCTTGAGAAGGGAGGAGAAGGAATCAACTCAAATGGCAGGGAACAGGGAGGGGAACGCAGGAAAGAAGAGAGGGTCTGCGTCATTTGGTTTTATTTTTGTCTGGTCCTGTGTATATCACAGCAGCCTGACAGTAACTGGGCTAGGGGCGGGGGCCACAGGGCCCTCTTTGCCCTTGTGGGGGCTGGCAGCCCTGGTGGTGGGACTCTGTGGGCACAACTCACTGGCAGGCACAGGGTACACGTTGGTGACATTCTGGGCTCAGTGGATGGAGGGCTGGGCAGCTGCCTCCATCCTCCAAGGCCACTCCCCCAGGAGTGACAGAGACTGCTTAGCCTGGGACAGAGTTAAGGAGATGGTTGCTGACCAGGCAAACAGCAGTCAGAGTAGACTGAATGGGTCCAACAAGCCTATCACCCCCCTATTCCATGTGCCCAATGACTTATCTTATCCTGTTTTGCTTTGTTTTGTTCGTTTGTTTTTAATTTTGAAATTACTTTTATTGTAAAATAAAACATGCCTTTTATTTTTTTATATCCACCATTTATCCCATAACCTCGGATATGAAAGGAAGCAGCAGGCAGAGGGAAGGTGACTACCCAGGGCCCACAGCAAGTCTCTGGGAAGCTAAAGCGGTCCTTTGCTCCTTCTTAACCTCCTAGAGCCTAGCAGTGACACCAGGGGGCCCACGCTCATCAGTGGGGAACCCCAGCCTCCCACAGAACTACCGGCCCCTCCCATGGAACTCACAGCTCCCTTCAGTGAGCACCTGCTGTACATCTTGCCTGGGGCCCTCACCTCCGTGGTGCACAAGGGAGGGTCTGGAGGCTTAAAGCTGTTCATTGATTTGCTCAGAGACTCCCAGCTAGTGAGTGGAATCAGCACCTGGTTCCAAGTGGACGTGCTATCTCCCTCATCAATGAGTGATCAGGAAGGACACAGGAGCTGACTAGAATTAGAGGAAAGGATTTTATGGAGAGAATTCCACATCTCTACCAAGATCTTGGGGCAAGAGATTAAGAAGGCTGAGAGCTCAGGTCCCTTAATTCTGGACCTGGAAAGGTCTCTCTCTCAACCTGCATCCTGAGTGGACAATAAGGTGACCCCACCAGATGGTTCCTGACCAACATGACATACAATGGCCCATGGCACCCTTTCATTTTCCTTCTAATACTGTATTTAAAACATTCCCATTACAAAATATGAAACAGTCATTTGAAGAATAAAAGATTATAAGATGTATTTGAATAATAAAGGACGAATTCCCCCCAAATGTTGACAGCCTATCACAGGGGTTGCAAACAGAAATGCCACCAGGCGCCAGGCAGGGAATATAAATGAGGAAGATGCCGGGTGGGTGGGGACGACAGCCATTTGGAGGTCCCACGCTCTGTCCAAAAGCAGCAGCTGCTGATGTGTTTCAGCCAAGAGGGAATGTGGGCCCAGTGTGTCAGAGCTTCTGATTTTTCTGAATGAAAACCTGGAAATTAGACTTTTTCACATGAATTCAATTTTTAAATGTTGGCAAATAATACAATTTGTAAGTAACACTTTGTGAGCCAAACAGGACCCATCCAACAGCCAGAATGGGCAGGCTGAGCCCAGCATGCCTCCTACCAGACCTTTCTCTGCACCCCAGCAAATAGTGCTCATTGTAGGAAGCCCTGTGGCTGCTGTTTATCTTTAAAATAATGGAGTTGCCCTCTATATAAAAGCAACTGGCTTTTCTCATGCCATAATGTTCCACTGACAACGCTCCAGGCCAACATTGCTTAAAACTACCTCCTTATTTTTAAGAACTAATAATTGTTCATAGTATGGATATTTCCTAATGGAGGTAACCATCCCCTATTGATGGGCATTTGGATGTCTCTAGGTTCCTGCCACCACAGGCAATGCCACCGTGGACATCTCTCTGCACATGATTGTGTCAGGGCTTTGCTCTTCTTGGTTCTGCAGCAGTGGGAGTGCTGAATCTATTAAATACAAAACAGAGCACATGTGCAAACTTTTACTAGGCACTGCCATATTACCTTCTGGGAGAGGATGTAACAATTCAGTCCCTCCAGCAGTATACCAGAGGGCCCACGTGCCCACCTGGAAGTGATCCCTCTTTTAAATGGTTGCCAATCGGTTGCATGAAAAATGGTATGGCATTGTTGCTTCAATTTGCATCTCCCTAACTACGAGTAAGGTTGAGCAGGATGCCTTTTTCTAAACGTTCAAATCACTTTCCATCTGTTATCTTGCATGATCCTATCATACTCTGCAAAGAAGCTAGCCAGCATCACTAGCATTATCTCTGATTTACAAGTGGAGAAACCGAGGCACAGAGCAATTAAGTGAGAATCTGACATCTCATAGTGAGTGAGTGTCTTTACAAAAAATATCTCCAGCCCTCTGCCTTTCTAAACCAGATGTTATAAGATTTAAACAACACCTGCTCAGAACATCATTCACAAATAGCTGGGGAGGGCACACCATTCTGCTGGGTGTTGCAGTAAGTCTACAGAGAAGGGGAGGGAGGAAGAAAAGAAGAAAATGAACACTTGTTAGGCTATCCCACGGGCCAGTATAATTTTTACTCAATCTTCCACAATAGCTCTGTGAAGTAGGTATTCTTGTCCTCATTTTACAGATGAGGAAGTTGAGGCTCAGAAAAGTCATGCTAGGATTGGAACCGAGTCTGCCTGACTCTGAGTCCCATGCTATTTGCATTGCTTATGTATAAAAGGGGAAGCCACAGCCCCTCCCTTGAGGAGCACAAACCACACCCTACAATGAATGTCCACCAAGAAGGGAGCACCTGCACACCACACACACGTGCATGACGCCTCTGCTGCCGCCGCCGTGCTGACTCAGCTCTGACCCTGCCCGGCACCCTGGGCCTCCAACCTCTCTCTTTAATGTCTGTTCATCCCCTGTCCCCTTTGGAAGAGATCAAACTTTCTCAGTGCCCCTATCTGTCAGTCAAGGGTGGCCAAGCCCAACTCAAACTTTGCAAGATTGGCAGGAGCCACCTCCAGAGCATCCAGAAGCAGGGACAATCTTAGCTCCATCCTGACTCTGCCTCCATCCTAACCTTGGGGTGAGGTGGCACAGACATTAGGTAAAGGTGGCACAGGCTCCAAAGGGTGAAGCAAAGTAGCCAGGCCTGAACTAGTCCATGCTGATAGCCAGTTTTCCCTGAGGTCCCAGTCCTTGTTCCTCCTCTGGCCCCTTTGGCTATTGGGAGGAAAGCAAAGCCTAGAGAGAGCAGAGGCTGGTGGCAGTTTGAAGAGACACTGGGCCCAACCTCCAGACCAGGAGTCACGATGGATGCTTTGCCTGCTGGTGTTCCCTTGGCACCAGGGCTGCAGTGAATGGCATGGGGTCCCTGGGAGAGCCTGACCTCACTGTGCCCCATGCAAGAGCTGTTCCCCAGCCTCCTGGCCCTCCCATCCTCCCACCTAGCACAGCCAAGTGGCTTCCTCCACTGTATGAGGTGCACCAGTCCCAGGAGGGAACTGAGCTCCCAGTAGCCCTCACCTCTCCTCACTGGATCAGGAAACAAGGGCACACCCTCTGTACTGGACCTATTGCCTGGGCCTGGGATATATGCCAGAGACCTGCCCCAGACAAGCAAGGTCACAGCTGGCTGCCCCCAAATCTTTCAGGTGCCTGACTTAGAGCCCCTTCTTGCAGGAAGCCTTCCAGAAATCTCTCAAACATAGCCTCTGACAAGGAGACACAAAGCCAGGCTCCAAAGCCCTCAGGCTGCCAATTCTCAATCTCCTTCTTCATGCCAGGCATGGTTTGGGGACATAGGGCCATGAAAATGGCAGAAACATGTGCTACATATTAAATAAGTGATATTAACGGTCACTGCCCAGGACTTCCAGATGTCAAAGATTCATAATTCTGCTGTTTACTGAGCACATGTAGTATTTCAGGCACTGTGATATACAGTGTGCTCTATGTGCTAGGGCTCAGAGAGGTTAAATAACTTGCCCAAGGCCACACAGCTAATAAGTGGTCAAGTCCGTATTTGAACCCAATTCTGATGGCCATCATGGTCAGGCTCCCAGCCTCAGACCAACACTTGCTGAGTTCAGACATGTGCCCCAGTGGAGGGTCCAGCTGAGGGGCCTGGTGGGGAGGCCCTGGGCAAGACCCTGCATTGGCTCAGAGGGCCAGTGAGCTAGACCTGGGTGAGAACTCCCACATGCCCCACAGCTACAGTGAGCCAGGGCCAGCTGGGAGGCCAAGCTGCACATGCCAGGAAGAAGGGGTAAGGCTAGAGCTGGCAGGTAGACTCCTGTATCGTCTGCCCTTCTGGGGTGTTGGCATCTTATAGGCATTTCTCCTGGAACCAGCACCAACAAGACAATGCATGCACCTTCGGGGGGAACCAAGACTCCCAGCTCCTGACCCCTGCCACCTCCCTCCAGCACCATCCAGAGAGGTTAATACCATCGTCCCTGGCAGGAACTGACTACAAACTCCCCAGATTCAGGGCAGCAACCGGCCCACAGTGATACCCATCTTCTCCTGTCATTAGTCCATGAAGGCCTGCTGCTCAGACAGGTGCCAGGCCAAGGGCTGGCTGGGGAAGCTCTGGGAGGTGGTACAGTGACAGTATCCATGGTGTCACCCCCACATGGGAATCATACCTTCCCCAAATCAAATCAAAGCCTTGACTTATACTCCAGGGAGTTGGTGAGCTGCAGGGAGAGGCCTGGCCATACTTCACACATCTGCCCTGACATGACCTACTGCATGCCAGGCACTGTGCTAGGCCCTAGGGGTGCAGTCGAGAACAAGATGCAGACCCTGCCTTCAGAGTGCTGATGTCCCATGGGAGAGACCAACACAGACAGCAGATGAGTGAGTTACACAGTGTGTTGGGAGACAGTTGCTATGGACAAAGGCAGGGAGCAGTATAGGGATGATCTGGGGATCATGGAGAAGGTGACACATGAACACACCTGAAGAAGCAGCAGCATGAGCCACGTGGACATCTGAGAGAAATGCAGTCCAGGCAGAGGGAGCAGCCTTTGCAAAGGCCCTGAGACAAAAGCGTCCCTAGTGTGCTTGGGAACGTGAGGAGCCAGTGGGGTTGCAATGGGATGCATGGGGGGAGAGTTGCAGGATGAGGGCACAGAGATAACAGGGCACGTTGTGGACACCTTGGTGACTGCTGATTGTCAGCAAATGAGTGACACAAATGGCTTAAGTTTCAAAGGAGCTCCTGACTGTGTTGAGGACACACCACAGGGGCAAGGGTAGAAGAAGGTGGACTGGTAAAGAGGTTACTGCAGGGACACAGGCCAGAGATGGGGGTGGCCCCAGGCAGGGTTGGGGGGTGAAATCTGGCAAATTCTGGGCATATTTCAAGGTAGAGCTAAGAGGGTTTCCTGCTGGAGAGGATGGGGCTGTGCAAGAAAAACTGAGCCTGAGAGTTGTAGCCTAAGCACCTGGAAGGATGGCATTGCCACCAACCAGCACAGCAGAGGCTGCAGGTGCAGACGGCTCAGGGACAAGACCAGGAGTTCAGTTGGTACCTGGTGGGTCTGCATGGCTGTTGACAGCCAAGTAGCAGTGGTGGGTAAGACAGCTGGATACACTCAACTAAAGCAAGGCCTGGGCCGGGCTCAACAGTCCTCAGCATGGAGATGGCCATTCATGCCATCAGAGGGGCAAGATCGGCAAGGCTCCCACAGCCCCAGGCAGAGGCAACTTGGAAGCAAACTGATCAATCTTTGAAAATTGCCTAAAGACCCAAAAGTGCATACACCCTGTGGCCCAGCAATTCCACCTCCAGAACTTTCACTGAGGAAATCGCCATGGCTGTGCATGGACACTAAGCCATGGAGATGTCCACTGCGATGCTACTGATGGTAGGGGAACAGCCCAGACACCCAACAGGGGCCTGGTTCAGCTGTGGGATGTCACTGGAAGCAGACAGAGGGCCATCTGTGGATGTGCACGTGTGAGAGCGTGTGTAGGGAGTGTCCACATATGGGTCTGTCGCTGTGAAACTGTGGTGTTGCCTGACGGTGAGGTCACGGTTGGTCTCTTCTACCTACTTTCTGCATTTTCTATATTTTCTATAGTAAATACCCAAAGTTTTTACAATCAGTGGCCTAACTGATATCCACCCTATCAAAACCTTGCCACAGCCTGTGAAACAGACAACTCTAATTAGAAAATTCTTTCCTATCCTCCTCTGAGTGTTCCTGAAGCCCACAGTCCCGGCTCTGACACCCAGAGGAGACTCACGGAGCGGGGAGGGTCCTCCATGGTCCTCTGGCTGACCCTACTCCCTGTGCTGCTACCTGGACACTCCTGGGGACACAGAGCTCCCTCCATCCTGAGAAGTGGGCCCCATCTCGGAGGCCCCTGCCTGTCCATCCTGTAAGCCCAGCTGCAATACCTCCCCATGATGGGGCGAGGAGGTCATGACTTCCCCATGTTCCACCTGTGAGCAACCCTGAGCAGAGAATGGGCTAAAACCCAGGCTTTGGAGACAAGGCCCAGATCTGAAGCTTGGCCCCATACTGAGGGTTTTCCTTTCCTTAGGTGAGAACTAACAGTTTGAAAGAAAAGTGTGTGCTCGAATGTACTCACACATAATCTCTCACACATACCCACAAACTGGTCTCTGTGATCTGCCCCTGCCCCCCAGGAGACGTGCCCACAAGGTGCCCACTGCCTAGTTGGGGATCCTGGCCTAACCCTGGAAAGCCTCTCCTTCCTGTTTCTACTCCTTTGCCCAAGCTAGAGGAAGCCAGGTTTCTTGCAGAGCTCCCTGCAGTCTGTAGGGGTTTCACCAAATGCCTCTGGATCCCAGGAAAAAACCTAAGACGAAGCCCATCACAGCCTGTTTTCCTGGAATAGAAAGCCACGTTCCTTGTTGCTATTGGAGCCAAACACTCTCCTCTTCTGGGAAAGCGGTCTGTTCTGGGCCTACCTCCTGGGCAGGTCCCCACAGTTACCCTCTCCCACCTCCCCCTGCAGCCCGGGCGGGAGGTGCAAGGGCAGAGGGTGCACTGCCGCACGGCAAGAGGTAGCGCCTTCCATCCCGGCAGGCAGGGGAACAAGAAGGAACAGAGCAGAGGGAAGGGACAGGGCAGGAGGGGACATCTGAGTAGCGTTTCAGTTTCTCAGGAGTGAGAGATTTTCACAGCAGGGTGCCACAATTTAGTTTGAACTGTTATGAATTCTCATAAAATCAGATGCACTCAACTTTGAATAGAAATACAGAAATACTCTGCAGAAATCAAATACAATTTGGGGATTATTCACCACCACTACACACAGAGGTTCGTGCATGCAAGAAGGCACCTACAGACGACACCATTAGGGCCACTAATGGAGAAGCCACTGTCAGCCACCAATGACCACACTTCAAAGCTCACACTCTCCATGCTGCTGGCTGGGGAGGCTGCTAGGAGGGAAAGCAGGGGACAAGCCCACCTCGTGGCCATTCTGTTCTCGCACCCTGCCCTGGAACCCTTGCAGAGCTCCCACTAAATGATGCATTGAGGTGGGCAGGTGAACCAGGCAGGGGTGAGAGGGGCACAACCCGAGAACCCCAGGGTGAGGTGGCATAGTCGTCCAGCATCCTCCATGGGGCCTGGTGTCTCTGCGTCCCCTCAACCTACACTTTTTTAAAACAATCATTCAGCAAGAGATATATTTTATTTTACTTTATTCCTTTTGGAAGCAATTTACTGACATGGTAAATAACTATACAAAAGAGTGAACAGCAGGAAGTGAGTCTCCCTTCTACCTAAGCTCCACACCTCCTTCCCAGGCAACCCTTGAGGGATCATTCCAGAACTAGTGTATGTTCATATAGTGATACAGCGTATAGGTTCCTCCCTCTCTTTAAAAAAAATCCAAACAGTGTTCACGCTATGCTATACCTAGCTTTTTCACATTGACGATATACCCTGGAGAAGGTTCCATTTCAGTACACACAGGGCTGTCTCATTCATTTTAGCAGCTGGGAATGTCCTTCTATATGCAGGGACCATAATTTAACCAGTCCTCTGCCGATGAGCATTTAGGCTGTTTTTAAACTTTTGCTTTGACAAAGAAAGCTACAATAAATATCCTTGTTCCCATGTCTACACACAGATATGACTACATCTGTGGTAGATTTAGAGGTAGGAAATTTTTATATTTTTACAACTGTTGACAAAGTGCTTTCCAAAGAAGATGCACCAAGTTATACTCCTCCCAACAAATGGGAAAGGGTGGTTTCCCCCCACCTTCACCATCACTGGCTGTCACTCTTTTTTTTGAGTTGGAGAAAGACAGCTAAGGCTCCTGATGCTCAGACCCCCAGCCCCAGCAGTGCACGGAGGTAAGAATGGAGTTGAGGTCAGCTTCCTCCTATCCCCGACTCACTGGCAGCCTCACTGCCAACAGACCCTGGCCCAGCTCTGTCACATTGCTGAAATCTGCACCATCCCCTCACTGAGGTCCCTGTCAGTCATGGTACCCCGTGTTCTCCTCTGTGCCTTCATATAGCATGTCCAGCCCTACCATTAAGGCACAGCTCAAATGCCACCTCTTCCATGAAGGCTTCCTGGGCCCCTGCAGGAAGCAGGATCCTCAGTGCCCATCAGCCTTTGTCCATTTTGGAGGCATCTACCAGCTATGGGGGATAGCTGGACATGCCTACAACCTCCTTCTGCCCAAAGAGCCTCAGCTCCTTGCAAGCAGAGTCTACTTCATCTTGCACAGCCATTTGCTCGCTAACATGTGTCTCTAACATCTAACAGCTCTGGCAGTGATCCGATTTCTTCTCCAAATACGTTCTGGTCCTCGCCTTTCCCATCTCAGCAAATTCACCTCCATCAATCCACTCAGTCTTGATTCTTTCTCCTGATTAATTTGGTTAGCAAGTATCTTCCACACTCCTAGAAAGTGCCACTTTCCTCCTTACCCCTTGATCACCGTATTTCAGCCACATCAGCCCCCTCTCAGCCTCAAACCTGCCGGGCTCATTTCCACCCCTTGGCCATCGCTGTGGTTTATTGGATTATTGGTCTCAACGCTTCACTTCTCTGCAGTAGGATTACACATCTACGCCCATGCTGGGGTCTTGTGGTGGGCAGAGTACTGTCTACTTTCCTGCCCTTCATGCTGGGCTTGGTCATGTGACTTACTTTGACCAATGGGATGCTTTGGCCAACCTCCTCACAGGTAGAAGCATGAACCTTGTGCAGAGGGACTTGCCTACTGAGCTCCTGACACTCTACCTGAGAAGAACATGCCCCAGGCAGAACCCTGGCCCCCAAAGAGTGAGCAGACTAAATCCACACATTCCTAGAGTGAAGCTCAACCATACCCAGCTTAGATTTGCTGGTGCTCCAGCTGACCCGCAGACACACAAGCAAGAATAAATGATTGTGTGGTGGTTTGCTATGCAGCATTATCGAGGCAACAACAGAGATGATACTATGAATTATACATATAAAAATTATATCTATGTATAAATTAACAACCATAAAAAAACAGAAAAGAAAATCTCCATAACATTGGATTTAGCAATGATTTCTTGAATATGACACCAAAAGCACAAGCAATAAAAAAAAAAGTAAATAAATTGGACTTCATCAAAATGAAAATTTGGGGGCATCAAAGGACATTATTAATGGAGTAAAAAGGCAACCCACAGAAAATATTTGCAAATCACATATCTGATAAGGATCAATATCCAAAATATATAAAGAACTCCTAAAACTCAACAACAAAACAAACAACTCAATTCAAAAATAGGCAAAAGACTTGAATAGACATTTTTCCATAGAAGCACATGAAATAATGCTCAACATCACTACATTAGGGAAATGTAAATCAAAACCACAAAGAGATACTACTTCACAGCCGTCAGGATGGCTATTAAAAAAACACACACATATATAAAAGGTGAGGATGTGGAAAAATTGAAACCCTTGTGCATTGCTGGTGGGAATGTAAAATGGCACAGCCACTGTACAAAACAGTATGGCAGTTCTTAAAAATATTAAACATAGAATTACCATATGATCCAGCAATTCCACTTCTGGGTACATACACAAAAGAATTAAAAGCAGAACTTGAACATGTATTTGTACATCCATGTTTATAACGGCATTATTCACAATAACCAAAAGGTCAAAGCAACCCAAATGTCCATCAATCGACAAATGAATTGATAAACAAAATGTGGAATATCCATACAATGCAATATTATTCAGCCTTAAAAAGGTAGGAAATTCTGACCACACTACAACATAGATGAGCCTTGAAGACATTTTGTCTAAATGAAATAAGCCAGGGGCCGAGCCCGTGGCGCACTCGGTAGCGTGCTGCGCTGGCAGCACAGCGACGCTCCCGCCGCGGGTTCGGATCCTATATAGGAATGGCCGGTGCACTCACTGGCTGAGTGCCGGTCACGAAAAAGACAAAAAAAAAAAAAAAAAAAAAAGAAATAAGCCAGACACCACAGGACAAATGTTGTATGATTCCATTTATATGAGGTACCTGGAATAGTCAAATTCATAGAGAGAGGAAGTAGAATGGTGGTTACCAGGGGCTGGGAGGAGGGAGGAATAGGAAGTTATTGTTTAATGTGTGCAAAGTCTCAATTGTGCAAGATGGAATGAGTTCTAGAAATGGATGGTGGTTATGGTTGCACAATACGAATGTATTTAATGCCACAGAACTGTGTACTTTAAAATAGTTAAAATGGCAAATTTTATGTTCCATATATTTCACCACAATAAAAAATATAAAATAAAATAAAAGGCCATAGCATATTCCATGTTACTACTCAAAAAAAAAAAAAAGAAAAAGAAAAACATTCACAACCATACAGGACACTGAAAAAAAAAAAAAATTCACAACCGTAGAGAACACCAGTCACACCAGGGCCCAGCCCAGTGGGAACGGACTTATCTGAGCCCCTGGCCGAAAATCAGCCCAGCCATCACATGGGTATTGCCCCAGGCACCATGCTGTAATCCCTATTTTGAGTTATATCTCAGCTTAACTGCCCTCTCCTCAGGGAGACCCTCCCTAATCACACCACTACAGCTAGTCACCCCTGTTTTTTCTCACCATACCCTGTTCTTGCTTTCCATAGCTTTCAACACATTTTGTAGGTGTATATTAGTCTTGGTTGGTCATCTGTCTTCCCCACCAGTAGTCCAAGTTATAGAAAAGTGGAGGGACCCAGACTCCTAGGTAGGGGCTGACCAAGAGGAGAGGGCATGGGGGAGGGTCTGGCAGGGTGGGCTCCGTTTGATGGCTTTCTCTGTCCATCTCTCAAGCTCTTTTCCCACTGTCTCTTCTAGTGGAAGGTCTGGAACATGACAACAGGGAGTCAGTCCTCCTGCTTTTCAGTCAGACTATTCCACAGAGTGCGTAACTTCTTTGTGAAAACTTCCTCTAGCATAAACTGACACAACCTTCCAGTTTATGCAAAGGCCGTTCAGCACAATAAAGCTATAGACTTAAAAACATTCACTTAGCAATTCCACTGATAGGAATTTTCCCTAAGGAAATAGAAACATGGCAGAAGGATTTCTGTTTTGAGGATGTTCACAACAGCACTGTTTATACTAGTGAAAACAGGTGACTTGATAACAACAGAGGTTTACAGGAGTAAATTATGGTGCATTCAGGCAGCACACTTCAAGGCAGCCACTGAACCGCATGTTTTCAGAGAACATTTATTGACAAGGAAAAATGTTCATAACAAATCATTAAATAGGAAATGCAAGCTACAAGACTATGCATAGTGTGTTCTCATGTTGGAAAAAAATACGTAAGTTATACTCCTGTATGTGTGTGTCTGTATAGAAAAAAGACAGCACACATTTATATCTTTATTATATCTTTGTTGTATCTTTGAATAGTGAGATTACAGGTGATTTTTTTTCTATCCTTAGTGGTTTTCTATATTTTGTAAGCTATCTGCATTGGATTACTAATAGCATTTAAAGTAAAGTAACAAATATCCCACTTAAAAAACAAAGCTAGTAATCAAGACAGTGCGGTTCTGGCATATGGACAGACATATAGATCAATGGAATAGAATTGAGATTCCAGAAATAAGACCATGTGTGCATGGTCAACTGATTTTAAACAAGGGTGCCAAGACTATTCAACTGGGAAAAAGTAGTCTTTTCAACAAATGGTACTGGGACAACTGGACAGCCACATGCCAAAGAATGAGTTTGGATCCCTACCTTACTTTATATACAAAATGAACTCAAAATGGATCAAAGACCTAAACAGAAGAGCTAAAACTATAAAACTCTTAGAAGGAAAATAGATGTAAATCTTCATAACCTTGGATTAGGCAACAGTTTCTTAGATATGACACCAAAAGCACAAACAACAAAAGAAAAAAATAAACTGGACTTCATCGAAATTTAAATCTTTTGTGCTTCAAAGAACACTAACAAGAAAGTGAAAAGACAACCCTCAGAATGGGAGAAAATATTTGCACATCATATATTTAATAAGTGACTCGTATCTAGAATGTATAAATGATTTCTACAACTCATTAGTTAAAAGGCAATTCTATTTAAAACTAGGCAAAGGAGATGAATAGACATTTCTTCAAAAAAGATACACAAGTGGCCAGTAAGTGCATGAAAGTATGCTTAGCATCATTAGTCATCGGGCAAACGCAGATCCAAACCACAGTGAGATGCCCCTTCACACTCACAGGATGGACAGAATCAAAAGACAGATGATAACAGTGCTCGTGAGGACGTGGAAGAATCAAACCCTCCTGTACTGCTGGTGAAAGGTGAAATGGTGCAGCCACTTTGAAAACAGCTCCTCAAATGATTAAACAGAGTCACCACATGAGCCAGCGATTCCACTCCTAGGTAGATACCCAAGAAATGAAGACGTGTCTACACAGAAGCTTGTGTACAAAGGTTTACGGCAGCATTTTTCATAATAGCCAAAAGGTGGGAACAAACCAAATATCCTTCAACAGACATAAACAAAATATCTATACACTGGAATGTTACTCTGCCATAAAAAGCAATGAAGTGCTGATACATGCTCCAACACGAATGAACCCTGAAAACATTACACCAAGTCCAAGAAGCCAGTCACAGAAGACCACATATTATGAGTCCGTTTACGTGGAATGTCCAGAACAGGCAAATCTATAAAGACAGAAAGTAGATCAGTGGTTGCTTAGGGCTGGGGTGTTAGGACGATAGGGGAGTGATAGCTAAATGGGATGGGGCAATGAAAATTACCTTTCTGAGGTAATGAAAATGTTCTAAAATTGACTGTGACAGTGTTTGCCCATATCTGGAAATGTAGTGATAACCATTGAATTGTAAGCTTTAAGTGGGTAAACTGGATCATATGTGAATTATAGCTCAATAAAGTTGTTTTACAAAATAATAAGTAAATTTAAAAATAAATAATAAATGCTGTTTAACTGGGAAAAAAAAATAAATAAATAAATAAATAAATAATAAAGGTAGTGCAGAAACCAAAGCTTATAAAAATTAAGCTAGTTAACTTGCCGAGTTCACACTCCGTGCAGACCCTCCTGCTTGCCTCCCTGGGCCCCGACCCCCACTCCCAACCCTGGAGGAGGCTCAGCCTCACCCAGCCCTACCCTGCCACGCCTGAAGCCTGTTCCCCGTGGTGAGCCGACCTAGGCCAACAGCTCATTTTACAGACAAGGAAACTGTGGGCCACAGAGGCTGACTTCCCTGTCTTCAGACCTTCAGCCCAAGAGCCAAGGTGGAAATGAAGACCCCAGGTCCTGGGCCTATCCCCCTTTCGCTTTCTGGGTGGCCGTCAGAAAGCCCTGGCCCCCTCTGAAAGTGCAGGGTGGACTTGGTGCTCTCAGCCAGTCCGAGTCCCATTCTTCTCTGTCCCTCTGCCCCCACCCCCCACCCCACATCAAGACCATCTGCTCGGGGGCTATGCAGGCTGTCAAGGGAACTGCGGGTGGGGCTGAGGCCAATCCTAGTGGCCTCCTATTCAACCTCCACCAGCTAATTCATTGACTTCCCCTCCTGCACTCCCCAAGACTGGGGGGGTAGGGGACATGGCAGGGAGACCAGGATGCCCTTTCTTATTTCCCCTTTCTTTCCAGAGAATGGAGGAGTTCACATGCACACCAAGTCTCCACCTCCTTCTCTCCTTTGCTCTTTCCACTCTCACCACCCCCACACCCCAAAACCTGTCCAAGAGGAATCCTGAGTGTTGGGAACCCCACAGTTTCCATCCTGTGTCCCCCAACTCCAAGTAACTGCCAGAAGAACATCTCTCTGATGACTTTAACTCTGCAGAGTCTTTCTGTAAACGTGACTGCAAATGTAGACAGGTGGATGTTATACCCATTTCACAGATGGGGAAACTGAGAGGATCAGTTCGATGCTGAGGATCGGCTGGAGGGTCAGCGGCAGAGTTTGGGCATCTCATCTGAACAGAGAGTCTCTTACTGACACAGGACCCCAGGGGGGCCACAGGGAGTGAAGGTGAGACAAAGAGCACGTAGGTGCCCACTTCCTGCTGTGCTCACCCACACCGGAGCTCTAAAGCCCAGGCCAGGGCAGGCTCTGTCCTGGCAAATGGGCATGGTGGGCTCCAGGCCAACCGCGCTGCCAGGCAAAGGTCCCTTCCAGGCTCCTGACTCCCGTGCCCAGGACTGAAAGTCCTGGGGGTCGTTCTTTCATATTCTGTCTCTTTCTCTGCCCTACAGTGATTGTAGCCAAGCTGGTTCCCTCCTCTTCCACCCTCACTCACTCCAGGACACCTTCCAAGACATTCTCCAGTCTTCGAGAATGCCCCAGAGTCTGGCATATAGCAGGGGTGCAGTGAAGATTCAATGAACAAACAGTAAACAATTAAGCAAACGAGGTCCCTTCCCGCTTGAATGGCCTGAAGCTGTGCTGCAGGGAAGGCCCAGACTCGAGCTCTACCAGCCAGCTGGAAAAGACGCTCGCAGCAAGTGAGGGATCCCCATGGGGACAGAGGGGTATTGACCTCCTTCCGGGGCCTGTGTCCCCACCCCAGGGAATGAGAGGAGGGAAGACAAGGTGCATTTTCGAACTGTAGGTTGAGAGTTTTCCCTTTAAGTTAAGTGATAAATCTTTTCCAGAATACCTGTGACAACCACTTCCTCCCCACAGAATTGTGTGAGATGTTGTACGGACTGTTTTTACATTTATTAATATCACAGCCCCCGAAAGCAGAAGAGGGACCCAGTGGGGGCTTGGCAGAAGGAGCTCTGGGACCTCGACTAAGAGCTCAGTGGGAGACCCGGGTCCCATCAGGCTATTTTACTGTGGGATGGGGAGAAGGACAATCCCACAGAGGAGCCATCAGGTGGTTGGAGCAAGAGATCTGGGTTCAAATCCCTGGTCAACCTCAGTTTCCTCTCTGAACTAACTGAGGCAACAGCACCTGCGTGGCAGGGGTGTTGTGAGGACCAAGTGAGATTATGCCTGAGCGTGTCTACGGTGTGCCTGGCACATGGAAGCACCCGATTCCCCCAAGGGTCCCCTTGCCTTGGCCCACCGCAGCCCCTGTCTCTTCTGCCCAGCTCACAAGACATTAATGACAGTAGTAGCAATGACAATGCTCCATTATGTGTGTACAGCAAGTCACCCTTGTCATGCTCCAACATCCGGATTGCAAGCTCCGTGAGAGCAGGTGGGGAGGACCCCAGACCAGGCAGTCTTAGAGCAGAGCAGAGAGCACCACTGACCTGCCTGCCTGGCTGGTGCAGGCCAGCCTCTGAGGTCACTTGGCCCTCACATGCCCTATTTTCCAGAAGGAGGATCTGAATCTCAGGGAGGATAAGATGACTGTAAAACCCTGCAGTGCTTAGACGCTGGTGTGACTGACTGAACTAGAAATTTGGGTTTTTGGCTGAACCTCCCCAAATCTGTCACCTCCTGCGACCACCCTCCCTGCCTCCCTTCCCCCACCCCACTCCCCAACAGACAGACCACCCACACAGGCCGTACCACCCTCCTGGAGCTGCAGGCTGGCTCTCTCCCCTGCCTGTGCATTGCCAGCCTCCACCCAGATGTGCTCCTCACCGGGGCCCAGCCAAGGAGGACCTTCCTGTTCCAGAGGCAAAAGACTTGCACAGAGCCTGGGGCAGGGAGTGGTTTCAAACCTGGCCCTGGCTGATGTGCACAGCTGGCCATTTGGTTGTCACTGGCTCCCAGCTCTGTAGAGGCACAGGATCCACAGTAAGTTCCTTCTCCTGCAACAGGGCTTGGCCATCACCTTCTCTGGGAAGTCTCTGATGTCACCAGCTAGGCCTCAGCATGCCCTCCCCACCCTCTGTGTCCCTGACAGACAGACCCCCCATGTGAGCCATCATATACTCTGGGTGTGTGTGTACATGTGTGTGCACATAGCTGTCTCCTCCACTGGATCTTAAACTCCCCTAACACCCTAGGACCAGGGCCAGAGCCTAACACGGGGGCTGCCATAATGTAGCAGTTGTTCAACATTAGTTGCTGAAAATGTAAAAGAATAAATGGAAGAGAGGGAAGAAGGGAAAGAGGGCAAGAGAGGGACCAGAGCACAGTTCCTCCTCCCAAAGAGCGACTACAGTTATGGTGTCCTAATGCCAAACTCTCTCAGGAACTTTGAAGGCTTTTCCCCTCTGCTCCCCCCAGAAAGCTGCCCAGGAAATGGAGTCAGAGGGAGGGGACACGGGCTCTGGGGGAGGCAGAGGAGCATACTATTCCTCTCCTCTCTGGTCCTCCATTTTCCCATTTATGAAATGGGGTTCCAGTTTCCTGGAGGCAGATCGAGAACGTGGAGAGCTTGCAGAAAGTCCTTTGACCCGGAAAACAAGCTGCATTGTCGCAGGTGACAATGAAGGAGGTCTGAGCTTTGGGGCAGGCCCGTGGAGGCCTTGAGACCCCAGGGATCCAGCTCCTCACCCCAGACACCTTCCTTCTTCAAACAAAGAGCAAGGAAAACCTGGGGCAAAAATCTAGAGCCAGAAAAGAGCTGGAGATCCTCAGTAAGCTGCTCATTTAGCAGATAGGGAAACTGAGGCCCAGAAAGGGAGGAGGGAAGGTTGTTAGCGTGTGCTGAGTGTGCCTACTGTGTGCTAGACTTTCTGTATAACTTCATAAGTCCTCACCACCACCTGGGAGGGGGCCTTACTGACCAATTTTGCAGATGAAGAAACTGAACCTCATGGAGAGTATAATTGACTAAGGTCCCACAGCAGTAAGTAACAGCAGCAGGATTTGAACCCGGGTAGCTCTGGCTTCAGGGATCGAGCTCTTTCCATGGCTGCCCAAAGCCAGGAGCACCAGAGCCAGTGAATTGAAGATGGTGGTTCCCTCATGCCCAATCCAGTGCTCTCTCTTCTACACACTGTAGGACGGCCACACCATCCCACCTCGGTGTGTCTAATTCTGAGAACCACTGAACACAGGACCAGAGAGGACTACAGCTGGCTCCCCATCTGATTATTGAGCTTTACAGCATCCTCCCTCACAGACCTTCAACTGGCACTTGTATACCTCCAGTGACGGGAAGCTCACTACCTACTCAGGACACGCGCCATCTTTTGGACAACTTGCTTAAACAGGATGCCCTTCCTCTTAATGAATCAAAAGTTTCTCTTTTTTAAAAAAAAGATGACCAGTAAGCGGATCTTAACCCTTGACTTGGTGTTGTCAGCACCACGCTCTCCCAAGTGAGCTAACCGGCCATCCCTACATAGAGATCCAAACCCGTGGCCTTGGTGTTATCAGCACCACATTCTCCCAAGGGAGCCACAGGCCGGCCCTCAAAAGCCTCTTTTAAAGACCTGAAGGCTCCCCATGACTCCTGGCTCACTCTGTCCACATCTGCTCCCATTCAGCCCCTCACACACACAAACACTTCCTCCCCATCCCCCACCCCAGCCTCTTCTAATTTATTTTCAGACCCTCTCCCCTTTCTCCCTCCCCAGTAACCACTTTCTAACCTTTACTAAGGACAAGGATATCTTTTTAAAAAATACTCAATTTAAGAAAAAATATTTCACATCTGGAAGAGCAATACACAAATCATAATTCTTAAAAATAACAAATTGCAGGCCAGAGTAATCATAAGTAAATTGATATTGACAAATAAGCTTCTCTCCAGAGCAGTAGGTGGTTTATTTTAATCTAATGAGTTTTGTATTTTCCCAGCTTTCAGATTCCATGATGAAGGGCTGTCTGCAATAGAATTACGACGCTCCCCGAAATATTGTAATTTAATGCCTCATTTTGTCAGGACTTTCTTGAAAATGAGATTTGTTCCCAGTGAAGAATTCTACTTGGCTGTTTCCCACAGGCTCCGCCCTCCTCCCCCAGGAGCACAGGTTCTCCTCTGGTCAGCCTGGGGATGGGCGTCGAAGCAGTGGAGAGGCCGGGTTAAACATGGGGGGTGGGGCATGAGGAGAACCCCTCCCAGCTGGACACAGCCCTGCTGTGTGACTGAGTGGTGCCCACCACCCCCTCTGCCTACCACCGCCTTCTGCAAACAGGGAGGGGAGGGCAGACCTCATTTTTCTTTACAAGGTGCTGAAAGGGCTCCTATTTGGGGGTTAAAGGGACTGAGATAAGGACCTGGAGATCCCTATAGGCAGGAGAGAAGACTGACAGACTCCACAGGCAGGGAGCAGCAGAAACCCAAACTGATGGGGGAAAGGAAAAAAGCTTTTTGTGGAGAGCCTTTGGGGGTCATTTAGCTGACTGCCCTCTGGGGACAGGGAGTGTCAGCACCTCCTCAGCCAGCCTGATGAGCTGTTAAGTGTGCTTCCACCAGACCACCGGAGGGACCTTCTAGGTGCAGGTGGTGCTGAAACACGCTAAAAGGAGTAGAGCAAGGGGCTGAGAGAGCAGTCAGACTGGCTGGACGCACATCCTGACTGCCCGCTTAGGTGTGTGAGCCTGCGTGAGCCACTTCCCCTCTCTGTGCCTCACTTTCCCTTGGAAAGGGAGATAATAATAGTACCTACTTCATAGGGTTGTAATGAAGATCAAATGAGGTAATACATTTCAAATACCTGGAATACAATCTCACACACAGTAAGCTCCCAGTCAGTTTTCCTATTAGTACCATCATCGGCATCATGCATGTACACAGCATGATGATGATTTGAGAGGACGCTAACAAACCAGAAACTGAGCCCTTCTGGGAGAGAAACGTGGGTGGCTGGAGGAGAGAGGTGGGAGAGAGACGTTTCACTGTATTCCATGTCTTTTGAACTTTCTACATGTGCTATGATATCTTCCCAACAATTAATTTGAAAAATAAATAAATAAATAAAATATAACTTGGTATTTCAAGAAGAAAAAGGACAGATTTCTTTTTCTAATGGACCCCAAGTTACTGCCTTCCAGTAACCTCCACTCCCTGTTTGGACTTCGGTTCTCCAGAGTCACACAGTCAACTCCGACCCTTTTGGAACAAGTCATTCATTCACTCAACAAATTCTTCCTGAGCACAAGCCATGAGCTGCTGGGTGCAAGACGTTCAGCAGAAGCCAGACAGACCCCATCCCTGCAGCCTGGCAGGTGAGAGGGACCCTCAGCCTCACCATCATGACCCCAGGAATTCCAGTTGAAAGGCTTCTGGTGATACTATCTTTGTCCCTTCTTGACCCGCTCTCCTTTAAAGAGCTGTTCTTGTGCCTGATTTAGGTTTCAGGTTTCCACTTTTGATTTTTAAATTAGGTGACCTGACCACTTAATGATACACATGCTGGAGTGTTTAGAGATGAAGTGAACTACTGTTCACAACTTTGAGATGCATCCAAAAACTATGGTTTGATGGATGAATGGGGAACAGAGATGGACAGGCATGTGATAAAGGAAATGTAACACAACGTGAACTGTAGAATCCCAGTGGTGGGTTCATGGGTGTTCACTGTAAAGTCTTTCAACCTTTTGGCATGTTGGAATATTTTCATGATAAAATGCTGAGGGAAAGAAAGTAGGAGAATTAAACACCATACAAACCTTCCAGTGGTTTTTCACATCTGAGTGGCTCCCCAATGTCCTTTTCCTATGGGTTGGGGACTTTCCATGGGAAAATGTCTCTGCATGTCCAAGTTAAAGGTCCTGAGAGCTGCCTTCAGGGCCTTTCTCATATCAGCTCCCACTGGAAAGAGCACAGTGATGGGCTGAGGGGGACTGAGAGCAGGGACAGGGTAGAGGCTGACAGTGTGCCTCTTCACTTTCCCTCAAGGTCATTTCACTCTCCAGAGTCCATTCTGGCAGTACAAGCAATGTGGGACTGGTCCAGCTAAGGAGAAGAAAGCTTTGCATACTCTGGTACTGCCGGGAGAAGAGAAGGGAGTGATAGAGGGAGGAGAGAGTGTGCCTATGTCTGCTGGGGCAGGGGGAGGGCATGGGTAGCTGAATCCATGCTGGGGTTACAGAGGAACACTAACCCTCATTCCCCTCAAAGTCATACTGTGAAATCCATAAGAGCTTCCCAGAGTTTTTTTATTACTTGATAGCTTGATAGTACAATAACAACAACAAGGACAAAAAATATTACTATTATTATTATGGTAGCTATCCTTTATTGAGTGCATACTATGTGGTAGGCATTGTGTTTATTAGTTAATTCTCACATCCACCTGATAAGGAGGATGCAATTATTGTTAAACCCATTTCACAGATGAAGACATTGAGACTAAGAGAGAAGAGGTCATGAACCCTAGGTTACTCACCAGTAAACAGTGAACTGGAATTCAAATCCCAATTGGGTACTTCTTCCAGCTATGATGCAATAACTTATGGCAGACTAACAATCTCAACAAGACTAGAAATCTGGACCTCCCCCAAAAAAATCTTCTTGAAGGCACTGAAGAGCTGTCAGGGAAGACAGAAGCTAGATGCAAAGATTCAGAGGGAAAGGAAAGTACCAGAGGTTAGTCCAAACTTCTGAGAGCCTCTTTTCTATCTGGGTCTTCGGCAAGGAATGAAAGTGGAGAAGCCAGCAGAATTTTGGCCATTTCATGAGACTGGGTAGATTAAAATTGAATTTGGGGCTAATGAGGCTGGCAGGACTTGAGGATTCCAGATCCCCAAAAGAAGGGAGGCACAGGGAAGGAGCTAGTACTCAGTACCAGTTTTCCCTCAAGAGATTTGCCATTTCTTAGGCTGTGGAGGGAAGAAGTTAAGGAACCATGTAGAAAGCAGCTGAACAGTAGTGTGGGGTTTTTAGCTGACTCATGTCATTGAGGAGAGAAAAACTGGAGTTTAAGACCAGTGAGGAGGACTAGCTATAGTTAACACCACAGGCTCCCAGTTAACTTACCCCTGGAGAGATGTTCCCAGAGTGTGAATGAACCAGAAGCACTGATCAAGTATTATAAAGACTTTAACCCAGCCCAAGTCAGCTCAGGCCCTGACTGGATTAAGATGATCAGCTATTCTGCAGCCTGCCAGCTGATAAGGTGAATCCTCCCTGAAAGGAAATAGCATCATCCAGAGCCTTTACAATCTTTCATACAAAATGACTGATGATCATAAAAAAATTACCAGCCATACCATAAACATGACAGAGGAAAAATAATAAATAAAAACAAGCCCACAGATGACTCAATACTGGGGTTATCAAATATGGACTTTAATAATTATAGTAACTAATGTGTTCAAGAAAATAGTTGACAAAAAAAGATGGATAATTACATCAGAGAATTAGAAGCTACAAATAAATTTTTAAAAATTCTAAAACTGAATAATATAATAACTAAAGTCAAGATCTTAATGGCGAATTAGACACAGCTGAAGAGAAGATGAGTGAACTGAAAACTGGCCAATAGAAAATAACCAAAATGAAGCACAGAGAGAAAAACACAGATGGAAATTTGATAAAATAGCTTAAGAGATATATGGGACATGGTGAAAATGTCTTAGTACATGTGTAATTTAAGTCCCAGAGAAAGAAGAGACATAATAGGCCAGAAGCAGCAGTTGAAGATATATCATCCAAAAATCTTCTGAAACTGATTAAAAATATCAAGCCACAAATTAGATAAATGCTATGAATGCAAAGCAGGATAAATCACATTATAACTAATGAAAACCAAAGGAAAAAAAAAATTTAAGAAGCCAGAGAGAAGACACATTACATTCAAAGGTGCTGATAAAACTTATAGGTGACTTTTTAAAAGAAACTAAAGAAGCCAGAAGACAATAAATTGAATGACATCTTTAGTGTGACAAGCAAATTCTATACTCAGTAAAAATATCCTTCAAAAGTGAAGGTGTAATGAATACATTCCAAGATGAACAAAAACTGCAAAACTTTGACAACAGATCTGTACTAAAAGGAGAGATCTTTGGACAATGGAAAAATTATTCCAAAAGAGACCATGAAATACCATGAAGAATAAAATACATCAGAAAGAGTAAATATGTAAGCAAATAAATATTGACCGAAAGAAAAATAATAAAAATGTTTTGTGGAATATAAAATATATGTATAATTAAAATTTATAACAACTACTAACATACTAACACTAAAGGCAGAAAGGGGGTAAATGGAGTTAAAGTGTTCTAAAGTCCTAGCTTTGTCTGAAAGATAGTAAAAAAAAAGACTCCAATAAGTTAAGAATACAGGATATAATCTCTAGGGTATCTACTACAAAAAGAACAAAGGACTATATAATTAATAAGATAATATGAGGGTACTTCAAAAAGTTCATGGAAAAATAAAATTAAAAAATAATATGAATCTTTCCATGAACTTTTTGAAGAACGTCATAGAAGAGAAAACTGAATAGTAAAAAATATCCAAGGAATTCAAAAGAAGGCAATAACACGGTAAAAAAAAAAAAGACACATTCTGTATACAAAGACACACCTTAAATATAAGGACATATACACACTGAAACCAAGGGATGAAAAAAGTTATGTTATGCAAAATCTAGCCAATAGAAAGCTGGCATGGCTACTTCAATAGCAGTCAAGTTACACTTTAAGGGAAAAGTTATTAGATATTACTATAGATAAAGACATATTTCAAAGACAGAAATTTCAACATGATCAAAGAGTAAATCTACCAGGAAAGCAGCTGAAGATAAGGAAAGCAGGAAGATAAATTTTTCCCTACCAGATAACAAAGTTTCAAAATACATATACAAAATGTGAAAAAACTAGGAAGAGAAATAGGCAAATCCAAAATCTTAATGGGAGACTTCAACATACTTTTCTCAATAACCGACCAAAAAGGTTGAAAAGAAATCAGTAAGAATACCAACATCCGAACAACATGATTTACGTAATTGTCCTCACTGACAAAATTAAATACTCCATATAAAAATAAGATAAACATTATTCTTGTGGGACAATGGAAAAATTTACCAAAATCCACCATCATGGCCCATAAAATAACTCTCAAAACATTCCAAAAAGATGAAATCATTCAAAGTATATTCTCTGATCACAGCAGAATTAAGCTCAAAACAACCATGAAAAAAATTAGGAAATCCCCAAGTGTTTGAAAAGGAGACAATGCAATTCTAAAAACCCCACAAATCAAAGAAGAAACAATACAGAAATTATAAAATATTTTAAACCACACAGTAATGAAAATATGACATCAAAATTTGTGATACACCAATAGCTGTGCTTACTGGAAAATTTACAGTCTTAAATTCACATCCTAGAAAAGAAGAAAATCTATGAAACAAAGATCTATGTATGTATCTCAAAAAGTTTTTTAAGAAGTAAATTAAACTTGGAGAAAGTAGAAAAATAAAATAAAAATTCCTGATATGAACAGAAATTAACAAAACACAAAATTTAATACACAAAAATCAGTAAGATTAAAAGGTGGTTCTTTGAAAAGACCAAAAAAATTGATTAATCCAGTGATCAAGACTGCATTTTCTTCATACATGAGAAGACACATAATACCAATATCATCAATAAAAAAATTATTGCAGATTCTATACAGAGTATAAATATTCTAAGAGGACAAGTAAGGAGATACTATGAATATCTTTACGTCATCTCACTTAAAAATGTATATAAAATGGATAAAGCCCTCAAAAAATACAAGTTACTGAAACTGACACAAGAAAACATAAAAATATAAATAATTCTTTATCTACTAAAGAAATTGAAACTGTAATTTATAATCTTCCCACTATGAGATCTAAGCTCTCATGGCTTCTCTGTTGAATTCTTCTAAGTATTTAAGGAAAAAAATAACACTAATCTTATCCAAGCTCCTCCAGACAAACAGAAAAAGAAGGAACAGTTCCCAGTTTGTATTTCGAGGCCAGCAGAACCTGACATTATAATCTGACAAGTATATTACAAGACAGGAAAATCACATGAACACAGATGAAAAAAATCTTAAACAGAATATTAGCAATTCATGTATACTATGCAAAAAACAGTCAAACGAAAGATTGTAGTAGCTATTGCAATAGCACACAAGGGATTATGAAAAGAATAATGTATTATGACAAAGTTGGATTTATTCTGAGAATCCAAAGTTGATTAACTTTTGAAAATCAATCACTGAAATTCACCATATTAACATAAGAAGGAAGAAATGTATATGATCATTTCAATAGATGTTTCTTAGTCCATTTTGTGTTGCTATAACTGAATACTATAGACTGAATAATTTATAAAGAATAGAAATGTATTTCTCACAGTTCTGGAGGCTGGGAAATCCAATATCAGGATGCTAGCATCTGCTAAGGGCCTTCGTGCTGTATCATCCCGTGGCAGAAGGCAGAAGTGCAAGAAAGTGTGAAAGAACAAAAGAAAGGGGCCAAACTAATTCTTTTATCAGGAACCCATTCCCACCATAACGCATCTGCTCTTGCAGTAATGGCATTAATCCATTCATGACCTATTCACCTTTTAAAGATCCGACCTCTCAACACTGTTGCTTTAGGAATTAAGTTTTTAACACATGAACTTTGGAGGACGTGTTTGAACCATAGCAAGTTGCAAAAATCCATATGATAAAATTCCACACACATTTATGATAAAAACTCCTAGCAAAAAGAAACAGAAGAGGACTTATATGGAAAAACCTACAGCTAATTTCATACTCAATGGCAAAAGACTAAAAGCTTTTCCCCTAAGATCAGGAACAAAACAAGGATGCCTGCTATTGTTATTTCCATTCAAAATAGTATTGGAAGTTCTAGCCAGAGCAAATAGGCAAGAAAGAGACATAAAAAGCATCCAAATTGGAAAGGAAAAGTAAAATTATCTTTGTCTATCTGATCTTATATTCAGAAAACTCTAGAGATTCCACACACACACACAAAAACAACTATTAGAGCTAATAAATGAGTTCAGCAAAGTTGTAGGATATAAAACCAGCACATAAAAATCAGTTGTATTTCTATACATTAGCAATGAACAATCTGAAAAGGAAATGAGGAAAACAATTCCACCTACAATAGCATCAAAAAGAATAAAATACTTAGGAATAAATTTAACCAAGCAGGCAAATGACCTGTACACTGAAAACTACAAAATATTGCTAAAAGAAATTAAGGAAGACATAAATAAGAAAAACATCTATGTTAATGGATTGGAAGACAATATTCTTATGATACTATATTTAATACTGTTAAGAAACTACTATTGTTCAGATACAATAATACCCAAAGCAGGCTACAGATTTAAATGCAATCCCTATCAAAATTCCTATGACGTTTTTCACAGAAATAGAAAAATCCATCCTAAGATTTTATATGGAATCTCAAAGGATCCCCAAATAGCCAAAACACTCTTGAAAAAAGAACAAAGTTGGAGGACTCACACTTCCTGATTTCAAAACTTACTACAAAGCTACAGTAATCAAAAAGTATGGTACTAACATAAGGGCAGATATATAGATCAATGGAGTAGAACAGAGAGCCCAGAAATAAACCATCACACATATAATGAAATTATTTTCAATAAGGGTGCCAAGACCATTCAATGGGGAAAGAACAGTCTTTTCAACAATTGATGCTGGGAAAACTGTATATCCACACTCAAAAGAATTGAATTGGACTCTTACCTTACACCATATACAAAAATTAACTCAAAATGTATCAAAGACCTAAACGTAAGAACTAAACCTCTAAAATTCTTAGAAGAAAACATAGAGGAAAATCTTCATGATACTGAATTTAGCAATGATTTCTTGGATATGACACCAAAAGCCCAGGCAACAATAAAAACAAAAAAGATATTTGGACTTTATCAAAATCAAAAACTTTTGTGTATCAAAGGACACTACCTGCAGAGTGAAAAAGCAACCCACAGAATGGGGGATAATATTTGTAAATCATATATCTCATAAGGCATTAATATTTAGAATATATAAATAACTCTTATAACTCAACGACAACAAAACAAACAACCCAATTCAAAAACAGGCAAAAGACTTGAATATACATTTCTCCAAAGAAGATATACAAATGGCCAATAAGCACATGAAATGTTGTTCACCATCACTAGCCATGGGGAAATGCAAATCAAAACCACAATGAGATACCACTTCATATCCATTAGGATGGCTATTATTAAAAACAAAAAATAACAAGTGTTGACAATGATGTGGAGAAATTTTAACCCTTGTACATTGCTGGTAAAAATACAAAATGGTGAAGCTGCTGTGGAAAACAGTACTGGAATTCCTCAAAAAATTAAACATAAAATTACCATATTATCCTGGAATTCCATTGCTAGATATACACTCAAAAAAATTAATAACAGGGACTCAAACAGATATTTGTACACCAATGCGCATGGCAGCATTATTCACAATAGACAGAAAGTGGAAACAATCCAAATGTCCACCAACAGATGAATGCTAAATAAAATGTGGTGTATACATACAATGGAAGAGTTTTCAGCCTTTAAAAGGAATGAAATTCTATACATGCTACAACATGGATTAACCTTGAAAACATTATGATAAGTGAAATAAGCCAGATACAAAAGGATAGATACTGTATAATTCCACTTATACAAGATACTTAGAATAGGCAATTCATAGAGACAGAAAATAGAATAGAGGTTACCAGGGGTTGGGGGAAGGGGTAAATGGGAGTTACTGTTTAATGAGTATTGAGTTTCTGTTTGGGATGATGAAAAAGTCTTGGAAATGGAAAGCAGTGATGGTTGCAGAACATTGTGACTATACTTAATGCCATTAAACTATACACTTAATAATGCTTTAAATGGTGAATTTTATGTTATGTATATTTTACCACAGTTTAAAAAAAAATGATTAGAAAAAAACTTTCCTAGTTTGATAAATGGCATCTACAAAAAAAACCTACAGCAAACATCATACTTAATGATAAAATATTGAAAACTTTCGTCCTGATGCCAGAATCAAAATAAGGACGCCCATTATCTCTACTTCCATCCAGTAGTATGCTGGAAATCCTTGCCACTGCAATAAGGTAAGAAAAAAAGATAGAAGTATTAAAAAGGAACATATAAAACTATTATCATTTACAGAAATAGAGATCAATATTTTAAAAAATCAATTGTACTTCTATATGACAAATAAATAACTAGAAATGAAAAAACTTAAATATCATTTACAATAGTATCAAAAAAACTTAAAACACATGGAAATAAATCTAATAAAAGAAGTGTAAGACTGCTACACAGACAACTAAAAAGCATTCTTAACGGAAAGTTATTAAGACCTAGATAAATAGAGGAGTAAGTATATCTTGTTCACAGATTGGAAAACTTGATATTGTAAAGATGTCAATTTTCCTCAAATTGACCTACGTATTGTGATGCAGTCTCAATCACAATCTCAGCAGGGTTTTTGCGGAATTTCAAAAGCTGATTCTAAAATTTATATGGAAATGCAAAAAGCTAAAAATAAATGAGTCTTGAAGAAGAATAAAACTGGAGGATTTATACTACCAGATATCAAGACTACATATATAAAGCTGTAGCAATTAAGCTACAAAGTTTGCATTGGGTCAAGGACAGTCATTGGCCCATGTGTTGCTTATACATATACGTACACCAGAAGACACATACACGAATGTTCATAACAGCCTTTTTGTTAATAGCCAAAGGCTGGAAACAACCGAACTGTCCAGCAAAATGTGGTATACTCACACCGTAGAAAACTGTGCAGTAATGAAAATGAACAAAAGTTAACTACCCACAACAGAAGAATTTCACAAACAAGTTGAGTAGAAAAAAAGATCACAAAGGGAACACAATGTGTGATTCAATTTATGTAAAGTTCGAAACAGGTGAAATGAATCTACGGTATTAGAAGTCAGGAAAGGAGTTACCTCTGGGAGATAATGATGGGGAGATGGCTTCTGTTTTTTTTTTTTTCTTAGTCTGGAGGGTGGCAATTACAGAGAAGTGGTCACTTTGTGACAACTCAGATTGTATATATATGATTTATACGTGTTTCTGTCTGTGTTATACTTCAATGAAAAGGTCAACTAAAAAAGTCCCAGTTGGCTTGGCCCCAACACCAGTGTTACTAACTGCCGTGGCACCCTGCCTCTCTTCCTGCCCTCCTACTATGGGAAGCACTGTGCTAGTGCGCACAGAGAAAAGCCACGGCCTCAGGCGAGGGGACCTCCTCCTCTGGGAAGTCTTCCAGGACCGACTCCCTCCCCTTCCATTCCACATAGCCTTTCTCATAGGTATGATAGTTACTCCTGGCACGTCCAGGCAGACTGCCAGGCTGTGAGCTCCCAGGATGCAGGGGCTGAGAATAATAGCAGCGTCATAATAAGTAAGAGCAACATGGTTGAACATTTACTGTGTGGCAGGCACTTTTTCTAAGGATCTTACATGCAATAACTCACCTACCCTCCCAATAACCCTTTCAGTTGAGTACTATTATCCCTGTTTTCGATGAGAAAACTGAAAATCAGAATGATTAATTCAATTGCCTGAAGTCACACAGTTGGTAAGTGGAAGAGCTAGGACTTGAACCTGGGTAGTCTGGCTCCAGAGCTAGAAAGAAACACTTCCCCTTGTTTAGGGGATGGGCCCACAGTTCAGGCCTGGTGCCTGGAGCTCTGGCTACACCCACCAGACCAGGCAGGCCACTGTGTCTGTGGCCAGAGATGAGGTATGTAACCTCTGGAAAGCCCCGTTCTAGAGGGCAGTGGGCAGGCTGGGCTTCTAAGCCTGGGGAAGTGGGTTGAGACTGCAGCATGGATGTGGGGAGAAGTCCCTTTCCAGTCCTGCAGAGGAGGATCTCGGAGCTCCTCAGGGGGTCAGGCCTCTGCTGACAGCACTCTGGACACAGGAGAAAGTGGACGACAGGGGCACCTGTTCCCATCCCAGGCGCTAGCTGGAGGCCATCTTACCACCCTCCACCCCTCACCCAACAGACCATGAAACCAGTTTCTCCTTGGGTCTGTCTTTAACTCCTCCTGCTGCAGTTTAATCTAATTTCCCTGTGCTCTTAAACAATGAATTTAAGCTCGTTGCCCTTTGAAGAGGCCCTCACCTCTGCCCACCTGGGTGGAATGGGGGTTGCAGCAGCTCCTTTGTATTAGGTCTAGATGGGCGTAGCCAGGGTTACAGTGACAGACCCCACAGCATTAGAAATGAAAGTCAGAGAGAGAATCCCCTACCCCTTACATCAAACAGTGCCTCCCTTGTCAGAGGCCAAAGCCTCGGAAGACAAAACAGTCCAGCTCAGGATCTTTCTTTGGAAAGCCCAGAAATAGCCCAGAGAGGGACCCACATTGACAAAAGTGACACAGCACATTTGTGCCAGAGATCAGGGGCAGACCTGATACCCAGTTCAGTACAGACCTGGAAATCAGGCCTAGGGGCAGGGCACAAGAGAACGCCCACCCTTACATTCAGCCAACACATGCACACACACACATATCCAGACACTTGCACACAGGCACGAACACATGGCCAAGGCCATCTGGGTCAGAGCCAGAAAGAGGGGGCTGTTAGTAGAATGAACTTCTGAGCCAAGCAGTGAAAAGGAAAGCAGGAAGGGAAAACGGAGAAGTTTGTGTCTCCACCTGGCCTTCCCTATTCCCCTCTGCCTTCGCCTCTGACACCCTGGCCCTCCACAGGGGCTCCCAAGGAAGCTGTGAAACACGCAGGTGCAACCAGGTCACCTAGTTAACAGCCTCCCTCCTGCTGTATTATTCATGGGCTCCCTTCTTCCGGCCTGAGCTCCAATTTCCAACAGCCCTCAGGCGGGACTTGGCGGGTCAGCCCCCGGGCAGGTCTAGCCCACAGCCCCGCTCACTCTCTTCACACCCCACAATCTTCCCATCCCCTTCCTAGGGTTTAGCCTTCCCCATGGTAACTCAGCCCCCAGCTGTTGCATGGCCTTTCAGGTGAAGGCAAGAACTTCGCGGTCAATGAGGAAGAGCAAAGAAGGAAAACCTTGGCTAAGTCAGGCACGAGGTGCTGAAATTTCTAAAGGGAGCTGCAGCGCTCTCTCTCTCTCTCTCTCTCTCTCTCTCTCTCTCTCTCTCACACACACACACACACACACACACACACACACACACACACACACACACACACACACACACACACACACACACACACACACACACACACACACACTCTGAATCAACTCTTCCAAATAAGGTACTCTGAGTAAGTGTCAAAGCTCATGGAAGACAAGGGCCATGGCTTGTCCATTTCTGTATCTTAGTGTGCCTTGCACAATGTCCTTAATAAAGGTGCTTAATAAATATTTGTGGACTTGTAAATCTTTCCAAAAAATGGCTATCAAATCAATAGAGTGGGCATCAAAGAAATTCAAAAGACATTGCTCTTTGGGTTTAGAGATTGTCACATTATTTAAATATCTATCTGCGTGTGGCTTCTAAATTCTGCATAGTTTGAGTCATTAATATATAGTGATAATTAATAAGAATGACATATGTTTACTATCACAATTTATATATATCATAATTCACTTTTCCAGGCACTTTCATGTATCTCATGAGAGCCCCCAACCCCCTGAATCAAGCAGATCGGCCAGAAGAAGTTCTTGCTCTACTTTACAGATGAGAACAGTGGCTCAGGGAACTAAAGCAGTCAGATCAACATGAGCACTATAACTAAAGTCCTCACATACATGTCAGGGGCATTTCCCTCCATTATTCACAAATACTTCACTACCTCCTGCTTACCATGCATACACCACCAACAATAAACCTACAAGATTGGGGTTCTCCAACAAGGTTACTTGGGCTAAGACCCAGAGAGTCCAGGTGGAGGTCAGTTTAGGACTAACATGCTTGGCCAGAAATAGAGGGAGCTCATGAACCAGCCTGGCCAACAGCAGAGGAAAGATGTGGAGCTGGGATGCAATTAGAGGAGCCATTGCAGGCAACCCCTTTGTTTTACAGATGGGAAGAGCGGGGGGTCTGGCTGGGGCTCTAGGTGCAGGCAGGTGCAGAGACCCTGAAGTACATGGCCTTCCTACATGGGAAGCCCAGACAGCAAGGAAGGTTTGCATTTACCCAGCCCCAGGGCATCTGCCCATGGGGATTCTCCCCCAATGCCCCCCACCCCAAGTCTGGGAGAGGAGGCAGGTCTCCAAGTCTGCTAAGAGACCCAAGACCCTTTGGCATCCAAGCCCCCTCTGCTGTGGACAGGCCAGACCCTATCCCCCAGAGGAAAAGACCCCAAATGGTCCATGCTGCTGCAATTTCCTAGGCCTGCCAGACATCTCACTCCCTGCTTGGAAAACCCCCTAGTGCAAAAAGCAACGGGAAGATGGACTTCATACTTATCCTTCTCGTGGAAAGAGCAGAGAAGATGGGGAAACACACACACACACCCCAGAGTTAACTTTTCTAAAATACTGTTATCCACTGCAGGCCCCACTGCATATGGGTCCTCAGCCTTCTGTGGAGGGGGCACATGGCATCCATGCTTGGTGAGCATGGCATCTGGAGTACTGGGGGGTGCTGGGGGAGGCTGCCTGTGTGCACATGCCCCCCTTACCACTCCCCTCCCCTCTCCATCCCTGCCAGGGCTCAGGTCCATGGGGACAGACCAACCTCTTCTTCCCATCCTCGAAGAGCCTCCCCTGACCCCCCATCTTCTCCCTCTAGCATATCAGTTACCCCCTCTGATTTCTCTGCAGCACCTGTGGCCATCTTCAATTGTCTTGCGTGTATATTTGCTGTTATCCCCTCCAGTGCAATAAGGTAGCCACCAGCACATGTGGCCACTGAGCATTCGAAATGTGCTTAGAGGGAGATGCATGGATGGGCTGCCACTAGAAAGTGAGCATGTACACGTCCAAATTGAGATGTGTTGTAAATGCAAAATATACACCAGATTCTGAAAACTTGGTACCAAAAAAAAAAGAGCATAAAATACTAATAATTTGTTATAATAATCACATGTGAAATGATAACATTTTGGATATATTGGGTTAAGTAAAATTGATAATCAAAAATAGTTCCACTTATTTCTTTTAACTTTGTTACAGTGGCTACTGACAATTTAAAACTATACATGCTTGCATTATTTTCATACTGGGCATTACTGCAGACTCTCAGCACGAATCTCCAGCAACTAGACAGAGGCTGGGATGTAGGTGAAGCTCAGTGCTGGTTGGATGAATGGCTAAATAAAGGGCCTCTCCAACAGCAGACGTGGGGCAGTCAAGCACAAAAATGGATGGGTTTGAAATGAGCCCCGGCCCACTGCCCAATCTGTGCTGGTTTTCTAGAGGCAGCCCCCATGGCAGCTCCCTCTGAGACAGAGCTTCAGGCCCCTGTCGAGGGGCAGAGAGAAGCCTGGCTTGGAGTTCCATCACCGCTGGGTCCCTGGAGATGACATCAGCAATCCTGGACCCAGGAAAGAGGGGCAAGATCAACCTCCTTCCAGGCCAGGGGCAGGTCAGAACAGGAGAAAGGATGCTGGGGGCTGGGGAGAATGAAGTCCTGGATAAGTCTGGGGCAGGATGGCTAGGCTCCTGTCTCTGCAGGCAAAGAACAGAAGAGAAGCGGGGCAGAGCTAAAGATCACCCCTTGGAGGGTCTCAGCCCACCCTAACCCTAACCCTGGGGAAGTCAGGAAAAGCCAGCATTCCTTGGGAACAGGACGAGTGATACAAATAGATACCTAGACAGGGTTGCAGCTGCCCCTTTTGTTTCCTCTCTCTTGCCTCCTTCCTTCTCGCTCCCTCTTTTGCTCTCTCCTCCACTTCCCTCCCTCCCTTGCTTTCATGGGCTCCCAAATTACAGCCTTCTTTCAGAAACAGACACAATCAAGGTGGTGCACAGGGCCCTTGTCACAAATGGCATCTCAGGTCCTCTCCAAATGGAGCACAGCCTTTAAAGAGAAAGGCAGTGCTACTAACAGCCTGCCTTGCGGGGGATGCAGTCTGGGAAGGCACCAACAAGAAAAGACTCCCTCCCTCTTAGGCTGATCAGCCTGCAAGAGGCTCTGGGGGACTGCAATTGCAGGGCCAGGCCCTACACTGCTGGGGTCTGGGAAACAAAGGCCTGCCTGCACTCCTCAACAAAACTGCTGGAGTGACAAGGGCAGGGCTCTGCCCTTGACTGACCACCATCCAAGCCTAGCTTCATCTGAGGGCCTTGAACAAGCCCATTCCCTGACTCTGGGTCTCAGTTTCTCCACCTGTAAAATAGTAGGACTAGCTGGTCTCTAAGATCTCTTCCAGCCCTTGAGTAGTGGTCAGAAACTTAAACAGCTAAAGGGGCCAGGAAGTACCACCAATGAAAAAAGTGGGGTCAAATGTGAGACAATAGGGAATGGTGGGGACTGTGGAGAACTGAAAGCTGCAGGCTCACCTAAATCTAAAATGGGGACTGCAGGCAAAACTCATATGTGTATCAGAAGTCAGAGTGAATTCAGAAGAGTGGTTACTTTTGGTGTGGGGTAACATGACCTGGGAGAAGGCAGGAGGGAGCCTGCTAAGGAGTTAGAAATGTTCTATATCCCCATCCAGGGGGTGGGTACACAGGTGCATGCATATGTGAAAATTCACCACTTTCATTTAAGATCTGTCTACTTTATTATATGCAAATATTCCTCAATTAAAGAATTTTTAGAATAAAATAAATAAAAGAGATAGCTACAACTCAGCTCCAACCAAGAACTGCCGATTGGGAACATGGACACCATGTTGCCAGTTGTAATCAGAGATGCTGAAGTCTAGATTTTTATGTAAACCTACTGGATTTTTTTCTTTATTTCTTTTTTTTTAAAGATGACCGGTAAGGGGATCTTAACCCTTGACTTGGTGTTGTCAGCACCACGCTCTCCCAACTGAGCCACAGGCCAGCCCTGGATTTTTCAATGTTATTAATAAGTCCAAATGAAAAACAACAACACCACAACACACACACACACACACACACATCTTCAAGCAGAATTCATTTATGAACTCATGAATTGTCAGGCTTTGAAAATAAGGGGAGGTTTCACCTCTTTGCTAAAATATGATGTGCCTAAAACATAACTAAGTCAAAAGGGATATAATAAAAGCTACCACATTTTGCATGTATGCTATGCACCAGGTACTGCCCAAAAGGCCTTCTAAACAGTTTTCATCTTATTCATGCTCACAGCAAGGCTACAAGGCAATTGAAAATTACTCCCATTTTACAGATGAGAAAACTAAGGCCTGGGCAAGGTTACATGCCAGACCCAAGGTTTCAGAGCTCAAGAGTGAAACAATTGGTATACAATCCCAGTTCTGCCTGCCTCCAAGCTGCCTTATAAAAATCATGAAGAGAATGGGTTATGATCATAATAATAAATGACACTTGTGTGGGGTTTTAGAATATGTACAAAACAAGAATGCTAAATCTGAGCCTGCTGTGTCACCCTCAGCAACACAACATGCAACCCCCAGGGCTGAGGAGGGGTGTGTGATATTCCCATTCCCCTCATCAATATACTGAGCCATGTGTACTTTCACTATCAAAGTGAGACAGAGCCCCAAGAGCATGAACCCCAAGGCCCAAATATATGGACCTGTGAGAAGCGGCAGCAGCCACTTGCCCCACTCTTCATGACAGATCCAGATAAATTTCACAGTGAAAGACTAGAAAGGTGTCTCCATGTGACTACTTCTTAAACATGCTGGTTTTCTCAGTGACACCCTTCTCGGCAATAAGGTTGGTAAGAATATGCATTTTCTGCCCTATGGCATTCAATAAAGCTATTTTCGTGTTGAATCCAAATAAATACAGCCCATAAATGTTTTCTGAATTGACTCTTTGGCAAAAATGATCATTCGTCACTGTTGTAGACATTCAGATACATTATAGAAATTTCCAGCACTCCAGAACCACAACTTGTGCCCCAGTTATTATACCCCCAGAGGTAACCATTATTCTGGCTTCTATCATATAGGTATGTTTTGCCTATGGCTGCCCCTTTTCTGTACTCCTCAGTTCTCCACAGTCCCCACCATTCCCTTTGGTCCTACATTTGGCCCTGCTTTATTTTTGTCTGCATTCTGGCCTCTCCGGGCATGTGACTTTGAGACACCTACTCCAAGGGCGTTGCCTAGAACCCAGAGTACAGCAAGATGGGTATTTGCCGCCCATTTTGAGAGCAACCAATATAAATAGTTAAAACTGGTTATAGGCACAGCAAATGCTTGGTGTGTTAATGACCACTTAACGATAGGGTTAGAGAAGGTAGAACAATCACCTGGCAATAGCCCATTCAGTCAATGAACAGTTATTGAGCACCAACTCCACCAGTGTGGGGGCCCTAGATTCAGGGAGGAAAAAGATACAGCCTGTGCCCTGCAGGATCTCACCGTCTAGTGAGGGGCCAGACCAATGCAGAGCGGTAAAAAACACCATAAAAGGGCAGTACCAGGGAAGCACAGACTGGAGAGAAAGACAACCCATCCACCCACCTCACCCGAAGAATCAGGAAGGCTTCCTGATGTTGGTGACTCTTGAGCAGCATCAGTATTAGCCACATTACATACACGAAGCTGGAGTACAGAACCAAGTTCAATTCTCACTTTTCTATTGGAGGCAAAGTACTCCCATCCTGAGATAACCTATCCAGTAGGGACTGACTTGTGAATGACCTTACTCATCTATTAATGGACAAACAGGACTGCCCCAGTGCCAAGAGTAACCTAAATCAAGGCTCATAATAAAGCAAAATGAGTTTTTTAAAAACTACTATAATTGAATTTGAAACCAATGAATTCAAAGGCAATTAAGTTAATTTTTAAAACCATCTTTACACATTAAAACAATGAATATTTAAAAACCTGAGGGTTCAAGGAAACAGTAAGACTTTTATTAACCTAGTTATTTTTGAACTCGGATTTTCAAATCGATGAAAGAATGCTTTCCCATTAGTGTCGTTCTTTGTAAGGCCCAGGACCATGCTAATCCATGTCCCCGCATGTCCTCCTCCCCTCCTTGCTCCCTGGCAGAGTTGCCCCCTTCCTGGCAAGGAGACTAGCTTTAGGAAAGGATAGTGCTCTTTGGCAGGGCCAGGGTACATAAGCCATGTGATGACCTTTCACCTGTGACCCACCAGGCCTCTGATCCAAACTCTCCAGCAGTCCTTCAGATCCCCAACTCTCAGGTCAGACTTGATGGCTTCAAGAGTTACCATAATTCCTCCAGAGGACCAGGGAGGTGACCTGTCACCATGCCTTGGCATCGTCCCCAGGTGTTGGGGCTAGAGGCTTCCCATGACCCCAGGGCAATAGAATTGAGATGTCCAGCAGAGGCTTGGGGTGGGGACAGAGCTTAATTGGTATATTCCGCTCTGTGGGCTGCCCCAAATTGGCCCTTATGCAGCTCTCCCCTTGCATAAGTCTTGTGGCCACTGAGAGGTGTTATCAATGAGCCATCTGGGAGGGGCAGATGAGTTGGAGGACAGTTGCTGAATTCCTTCCTCTTGGCGGACAGCATCTATCCAGCCCCAGGCATCCTAGAAGCAGAGCGTGCAAATCTAGCTTCCAGAAACCTGCCCCTCTGCCCACCTCCTACTGGCCCCTATAGAGCACACGGCAATGTTTTAACTCTACAGAAAGCTGAGCTGTTACTTGAATCTGTTTAAAGGCCCCCAAAACACAGATACCCTTGTGGCATTGGCAGGGTATTGCCCTGAGGAGCCAGTGGTGGATGTTAACCCGACCTTAGCACAAGTGTCCAGGGATAGAAGTTTCAGTCTCATTCTCATCCCTGTGTTCTTATCCACTGCCCTATTCAATACTCTGTGCCAAGAGGCTATGAGATGCTCATTCCCTAGAAAGTACTATGGAACAGAAGTCAAACTTTATAGAGCACACAAATCACTCAAGGATCTCATCAAATATAGATTCTGATTCAGGAGGTCTGGGGTGGGTCCCAAGAGTCTGCATTTCTAGCAAGTTCCTAGGTGATGCTGATGCTGCATGTCCACAGGTTCCGTTAGACCTTCACCTTCCAGAAGAACGTGCATTTTAAATTAGCACTTCAGAAAGGTGCCCATTAAAATATTTAGCTCACAGAAATGAACCTCAAATGGTGAAATTACATGAAAGGTAGCTTGTTGGGTGGAGGAGCTATTTGGGAGGCAACCAGGACCATCTGCCACCATAAGCCTCAAATCAAGCCTTTTGGTGAGCAGATGTGCAGAGCCCAGCTCTCTGAAGGTCGGGAAGGCCAAGACAGACATGTGTATGGGGGTTCAGCCCAGACAAGGCCAGGCCTCCCACCCCATTGCCGGCTCTCCTCCAGCATCCTGGGCAGTTTCCTGGTTCACACCAGTCACTTCTGTAGGGCCACCTTTCCACCTATGGGGTACCCTCGCTCTCTGCCATGCAGGCACTCTATCTTCCTACCCTCCCCAGCCCTAGGGAAACAGACAGTGCCAAGCATTGCTATTCCCCCGGCCAAGGGACCCTTCCCAGTCCCTCCTCCGCACAGAGACATGTGGTCCGCCCACCCTCGTAGGTGCTGACCGCAGTGCGCCTACCCCTGCACCGTGAACCAAGCATTAACTCCACGCCGCTCTCCCCCACCGTGGGCTGACTCGTCAGCACGCTGCACCTAGCCCCAGTCAGCCTCTTCAAGCCCACCCCCACCCATCAACCTAATTCTTCCCTAAGCAAGGGTCTGACTCCACCCAACACACACACACGCATGCACACGCACACATACAATCCTCATGTGTCTGTCTCTTCAGCTTATTTCAAAATCCAAATTAGGGTGGGGACACTTGCTAAGGGGCCGGAAGTCGAGGGTCAATGTCTGCTCTGATCCTAGAAGGCAAAGCACGCAGAAGAGGCAGGCTCTGCTTTCTGAATTACTGAGGAGGGTGCAGGCGTGTTACTACCCAGGAAGACTAATTTGCTCCCACTGAGCCGCTGACATCGCCAGGGCTGGGGCTGGGGTCGCAATGGGGCGGCGGCCGGCGTCGAGGGCACCGGATCTCCGCTCGCTGCACGGAGGCAGCTGCTCCGGGAAAGCAAGGCACCGAGTGCCCTACGGCTGGCGCCGCCACCACCTTGGAATGCGCGGGCTCTGCACGCGTTCCGGGCAGACTTGCAGTACAGACGAAGGGCCGTGCTCCTGAGCGTGGGCTCTGGGGACAGCCAGCACCGCCCGTAGCGGGCCAGCCCCAGGGCCGGGCAGGCGAAACGCGAGCCACGCCAGGCTCCCAGATCCGCGAGGAGCGAGTCTTCCCATAGCTGGACTGGATTGGGGAGGCTGCAGAAGTCCCCTGAGGTCTCTCGCGGGGACAGGGACGTAATGAGGGGAAAGGAGACCTACGTGACTTTAGGTCTCTTCAGCGCCGTTGCCCACCCCGCAGTGTGGGTGCGCCCCACCCCATCTCCACTGTCCAAATGGGGGCCCAGAGCGCAGAGGAGACGGGATCGGATCCCAACGCCCTCTTCACCCCCTAAATTCTCCTCACCCCAGACCTGGACCGCCTCTGAAGCGCCGAGAGCAAAGCCCCGAATGTTCCCGGTCGCAGGAACAGGGGCGAGGGGGATGCCTGGCCTCCCAAGGCCAACACGGAGGGAATTCGAGTTCCCGGGAATCAAAGTTGCCGCGCGTCCGACCGCGGGCTCGGAGCGGTGCGCAGGGCCGGGCCAGGGGCCCGGGACGGAAGGAGGCGCGGGGCGCCCGCCGCGGACGGTGGCCGCGCCAGGAACAAGGGGTTCGGCGGCTGTGATCGCGACCCCGGGGCTACAACTTTCCCGCCGCGCGGCGGGCGAACGGCGCGGGGAAGGTGAGGGAAGCGGGGAGGGAAGAGGCGGTGCGCGGCTCTAGGTACCGTGTGCTTGTGTGGAGCGGCGCCGCGCCGCGCCTCGGGCTCTGCTCTCCGCCGGATCGGCCCCCGCGGGCCGCCTGCTCGAGTCCTGGCCGCCGCCGCGTCTCGGCGCCGACGCGAAGGCTCATCCGCCGCGCGCCGACCGCTTCGGGGTCCCCTCGGGCCGCCCGCTCGCCGCTCGCCGCTCGCAACTTCAGGCGCGCCACGGTCTCGGGCAAAGCGCGCCCCAAACGTCCCGAGGCTCGGCAGCCCCGCGCTCCATGCCCGGAACCCGGCCGCCCCGCCCCACCCGGCTCAGCGCCCGGCCGCCGTCGGACGCGTCCTCCGGCCGAGCATCGCGCCTGCCGCCCGCGTCCCTCTCTCCCGAGCCGCCGCCGCTGCTCAAGTCCGCGATCAACTTTCCCTCGCTTCCTCCGCCCCGCTCGGCCCCCGCCACCCAGACCCCGCCCCCTGACGCTCCCGCCCTCACCCCCGCCCGTCCGCCGGCGCTCCGCCGCTGCCCCCTACCGCCGGGCCGCCGGGACCCCAAAGCCCCCGCCCAGCCCCGCCCGGATCCCCGGGAGCGGCGCCGAGCCCAGCCGGGCGCTCAGAGCATGAATATTTCAGTGCTGGCGAAGCTGCCCTCTGCCGATGTCATGGCACCGGCTGCTGTGGCAACTCGACCAATTCCCCAAAGAGGCAGGGCGGAAGCCGGCGGAAGCGGCCCCAGGTGCGTGTCGCGGCGGTGCCCCGCAGGGCTGCTCGCGGTCCCGCAGAGGGGTGCGCAGAGGGGTGAGGACCTTGCAGGCCGCCCGCTGGCTCTGCGCCTCCGACCGAGTAACGCTCCCGGTAAGCCGGAGCGAGCGAGCGGGCGCTCGGCCTAGGTGAGCCCGCGCCATCTGTTGGCTTTAAGCGCCCCCTCTCTGCTCCCAGAGTCGCTGAGCAGTCCCTACAGTCCTTGGCCCGCGCTTCGCTCCAACCAGCTGCCTGCGCCCGCCCCACTCCCGCGTTCCCACCTGCGTCCCCTCCCTCACTTGAGCTCACAATGCTCACAAATGGGGGACCCCGGTTTAGAAGAGACTTTTGTAGTCACCTAACCACCCACACCCATGCGGGGGACCCTTCTGCAGCACCCCTGCGTGATGGTTTCCCTGCTTCTTTTTGCCTACCTACAGGAACTGAGACTTCATGACTTTTTGAGAGAGCTAGATCCAGGAGGAGTCCATATTCAGGTAAAGAGGATTGTTCCGTGTCCTTGATCTTTACTTCTCCAGCCTAAACACCTGATTTTTTTTTTTTTTTTTTTTAACTATTTCTCATGTGACAGGATTTCTGGATCTGTCACTGTTCCAGTCAGCATATGGACAGTAGCTGCCCGGAGCCAGGCTCTAGGCTGAGACTTTCTGGGCCACAATTCATTCATCTTCAACACAGCCTCTGATTGGGTCTGTCATTAACCCAGTTTTACAGTGAGAAAACAGGCTTTAGGGAAGTTGGTGACTTGCCCCTGTGGTGGAGTCAGGTATAGAACCCAGAATCTGCCTGGTTCCAAAAGCTCCAGTTCTTTACCATTCATTCATTCATTCATAGTTGTCACTGTGTGCCATTTAACTGAAATTGGTTCTGGGAGTATAATGGGGAACCAAACAGGCTTGGTCCTTGTGCCTCATGATGCTCCTCTAATGGAGGAACCAGACAGTAGTCAGTGAAATGCATAAATGGGTAAAATTACAGCCAGAAACTAGGAAGAAGAGTGCTTTAATGGCACCTAGCCTAGGAGACCAGGGAAGATTTTCTGGAAGAGGTGACTAAGCTGAGATCTGAAAGATGAGCAATGGAAAGAGAGAGTGGAGTTTTAGGCAGGAGAAACATCATATGCAAAGGCCCTGTGGTGGGAAAGAGCTGGCTGGCATATGTAAGCAAGTGAAGGAAGCCAGTGAGGCTGGAGTTCAGAGAGAGTGGGGAGCACACACCGTGAGTGCACAGCCAGAGTGGGAGCAGGGACCAGACTGTGCAGGCCGTGTCACCCTCATTCAGCGGCTGATCTTTATCCTAAGAGTAAAGGCTTCAAAACAGGCAGTTGGGTTGAGTTTGAGGGGTAGGAGTGTCATGATCTGATCTGTAGTTAGAAAACTGGGGAATTGATTGGGAGGCAACAGATGACAAGAGGAGACAGCTTCAATTAAAAATATTTACTTGGAGAGAGTAGAATAATGGTTACCAGAGGTTGGGAGGGGATGGGGATGGGGGTGGGGGGAGGAGAAGGGTAGACTAACGGGTATAAAACTATGCTACCTACCCTAAGTGAATCATTGTGCAGTATGTGCATGTAATGAAACAATTCACTGCACCCCACAAAAATAAATATAAATAAAATTGGGAAAAATAGTTGAAAAATATATAAATTTATTTGTCAAATACTATGTGCCAGGAAACTTTCTAGACCAGGGATCAGCAAACTGCTACCCACAAATCAAATCTGTCCTGCCACCTGTTTTGCTAAATAACATTTGAGTGGAGCACAGACATACCTATCCAGTTATGACTCCTTTCACGCTGCAACTGCAGAATTAGGGAGTTGCGACAGACACTGTATGGCCTGCAAAACCAAAAATATTTTCTATCTGGCCCTTTATAGAGAAAAAGTTAGCTAGCCCCTGTGAATCTAGACACATCCATGAACAAAACACACACACATGCACATACAAATCCCTGCCGTGGTGGAGCTTACCATAGGCTTCTGCAGGCTTCTGCTGCACAGGTGATTGGGGACAGAGGCCTGGAATGGGGGGGGGGGGGGGGCGGGTAGAAGTGGAGAGAAGTGATATTCAGGAGGTAAAAATCTACAGGACCAGCAGAGGGAGTGATTATGAGGTGAGATAAAGGTAAGGGAGTCACAAAGTTTAGAAATAGTTAAGAACAGTTTAGGAAATATGCAAAGTACCAAGCCCTGATCCCAGGGATCCGCCTTACCTGGGTGTGTTATCTGCTGCATTCCTGGCCACAGCCTCCTTTGGTTCCGATGTGTTGTCTGGGCCTATCCTCCAGCCTTATGATTGATTCTGCAACCCCTCCCCCTTATCTAGCTAGTAAATTCATTTTCTGCTTCAGTTATCTAGAGTTCATCTCTGTTGCTGGCAACCACAAGAACCCTGCCTGTATGGACATATGATGATTCTTCCGGTGATTGTAAGGGAGCAAAGTGTGACATAGAGTCAGCATTGTTAGAGTAACTGTACCTCCCCTTTTCCAAAATCAAAAAGAAAGAAAAAAGTGACAGACTGGCTCCTTCCATATCCAGGACATCTTGTCCAGATAGCTCCAAGAGTGGTCACATCTCTGCAGTGGCCTCAAGTTCATCTTCAGCCCACAGGCACATTTGATTTTAAGATGTTCAAAGGTAGGGACTGTGTCTTTGCTTATTCATCTAACACACATTCCTGGAGGGGTCACGGTATGCCAAGCCCTGGGCTGGGTGCTGAGGACATAGAGAAGCATATGACATCATTTTTACCCTCAGAGAAGCTACAGTCCAGATGGAGAGACAGAAGCAGTTAGGAAGCAGTAGGATGATATGGTTCTTGAGGCCAGGACTAGGTTCAGTAGTGACAGAGCACTAAGCAGAGTACAATCTGCTCTAGCCAGTAGATTGGGGAAGACTTCAAACAGAAGGGACCACTTAAACAGAGCCTTGAGAGATGCATGTACCTGGTAGCAAGGGCATTTGAGGCAGAGGGGAATGTGTGTGCAAAGTCTCAGGGCATCACACGGTTTAGAGACTTCAAGTAGTGAGGAAGGAGGGCTGGACCAAGAGGCATGCTGGACAGAGGTGAGAGATGAGACTCAGAAGGTGAGCACGGGCTGGGCCACGAAGGGCCTGGTTTGTTTGTCAGGCGGGCCTTGGGCCTCATTCAGCACATGACACTGGAGGTGGGGGTGGGGAGGCTTAGAGGTGGAGGTGCACAACAATGGGGGAGCGGGATGCACTGCAGAGGGAGAGGAGGAGACGGCATCGTCCCAGGGGCCCTGGGCTGGCATCTTGGAGGAAGGGGACCTCCCTTTGAATATCTTTGCCTCTCAGGAACAACAAATGGCCGCTGGCTCACTGGCACTGTCAGTGGATGAAGAAGGAAAGCAGGGAGGAAGGAAAAGAGGAAAGGGAGGAAGGGAAGGGAGGAAGGGAAGGGAGGAAGGGAGGGAGGGAGGGGGGAAGGGAGGGAGGGGGGAAGGGAGGAAGGGAGGGAGGGGGGAAGGGAGGAAGGGAGGGAGGGGGGAAGGGAGGAAGGGAGGGAGGGGGGAAGGGAGGAAGGGAGGGAGGGGGAAGGGAGGGAGGGAGGGGGGAAGGGAGGAAGGGAGGGAGGGGGGAAGGGAGGAAGGGAGGGAGGGGGAAGGGAGGAAGGGAGGGAGGGGGGAAGGGAGGAAGGGAGGGAGGGGGGGAAGGGAGGAAGGGAGGGAGGGGGGAAGGGAAGGGAGGAAGGGAGGGAGGGGGGAAGGGAAGGGAGGAAGGGAGGGAGGGGGGGAAGGGAAAGGAGGGAGGGAGGGAGGGGGAAGGAGGGAGGGGGAGGGGGGAAGGGAGGGAGGGAGGGGAAGGGAGGAAGGGAGGGAGGGGGGAAGGGAGGAGGGAGGGAGGGGGGAAGGGAGGAAGGGAGGGAGGGGGGAAGGGAGGAAGGGAGGGGAGGGGGGAAGGGAGGAAGGGAGGGGGGGGGAAGGGAAGGGAGGAAGGGAGGGAGGGGGGAAGGGAAGGGAGGAAGGAGGGAGGGGGAAGGGAAGGGAGGAAGGGAGGGAGGGGGGAAGGGAAGGGAGGGAGGGAGGGAGGGGGAAGGGAGGGAGGGGGAGGGGGGAAGGGAGGGAGGGGGGAAGGGAGGGAAGGAGGGAGGGGGGAAGGGAGGAAGGGAGGGAGGGGGGAAGGAGGAAGGGGGGAGGGGGGAAGGGAGGAAGGGAGGGAGGGGGAAGGGAGGAAGGGAGGGAGGGGGAAGGGAGGAAGGGAGGGAGGGGGAAGGGAGGAAGGGAGGGAGGGGGGAAGGGAGGAAGGGAGGGAGGGGGGAAGGGAGGAAGGGAGGGGAGGGGGGAAGGAAGGGAGGAAGGGAGGGAGGGGGGAAGGGAAGGGAGGAAGGGAGGGAGGGGGGAAGGGAAGGGAGGGAGGGAGGGAGGGGGAAGGGAGGGAGGGGAGGGGGGAAGGGGGAGGGAGGGGAGGGGGGAAGGGAGGGAGGGGGAGGGGGGAAGGGAGGGAGGGGGAGGGGGGAAGGAGGGAGGGGGAGGGGGGGAAGGGAGGGAGGGGGAGGGGGGAAGGGAGGGAGGGGGAGGGGGAAGGGAGGGAGGGGGGGAGGGAGGGAGGGAGGGAGGGGGGGGGAGGGAGGGGGGGAGGGAGGGGGGAAGGAGGGAGGGAGGGAGGGGGAAGGGAGGGGGGACAGGGAGGGGGAAGGGAGGAAGGGAGGGAGGGGGAAGGAGGAAGGAAGGGAAGGGAGGAAGGGAAGGGAGGGAGGGAGGGAGGAGGAAGGGAAGGGAGGAAGGGAGGGAGGAGGATGGAGGGAGGAGGAGGGAGGGAGGGAGGGAGGAGGAAGGGAAGGGAGGGAGGGAGGGAGGGAGGAAGGGAAGGGAGGAAGGGAAGGGAGGGAGGGAGGAAGGGAAGGGAGGAAGGGAGGGAGGGAGGAAGGGAAGGGAGGAAGGGAGGAGGAAGGGAGGAGGAAGGGAAGGGAGGAAGGGAGGGAGGGAGGAAGGGAAGGGAGGGAGGGAGGAAGGGAAGGAGGAAGGGAAGGGAGGAAGGGAGGGAGGAGGGAGGGAGGGAGGGAAGGGAGGGAGGGAGGGAGGGAAGGGAGGGAGGGAGGAAGGGAAGGGAGGGAGGGAGGGAGGAAGGGAGGGAGGAGGGGGGAAGGGGAGGGAGGGAGGGAGGGAGGGAGGGAGGGAAGGGAGGGAGGGAGGGAGGGAGGGAAGGGAGGGAGGGAGGGAGGGAAGGGAGGGAGGGAGGGAGGGAGGGAGGAGGGGGGGGAGGAGGGAGGGAGGGGGAGGGAGGGAGGGAGGGAGGGAGGGAGGGAAGGGAGGGAGGAGGGAGGGAGGGAGGGAGGGAGGGAGGGAGGGGAGGGAGGGAGGGAGGGAGGGAAGGGAGGAAGGGAGGAGGGAGGAGGAAGGGAGGAGAGGGAGGTGGGGGAAGGGGGGAAAGGGAAGGGAGGGAGGGGGGAAGGGGAGGGGAGGGAGGGAGGAGGGAGGGAGGGAGGGAGGGAGGGGGGGAAGGGAGGGAGGGAGGGAGGGAGGGAGGGAAGGGAGGGAGGGAGGGAGGGAGGGAAGGGAGGGAGGGAGGGAGGGAGGGAAGGGAGGGAGGGAGGGAGGGAGGGAGGGAGGGGGGAGGGAGGGAGGGAGGGAGGGGGGAGGGGGAGGGAGGGAGGGAGGAGAGAGGGAAACCCAGTCTGTTTTGAACATGTCCAGCCCACTGCATCACCTGGGATTGGACTTAGTTCTGCCCCGGCTTTCCAGCCTCCACGAGGGTGGGTGCTTCCTAACCCTGCTGCCCTCCCTGGGGCATGAGAGAGAGGCAAAGTGGTGCGATGCAAAGCCCACTATGCTAGGGTCAGTGGACTGGGCCTTAGCCAACTTGTCTAAGTCTCAGTTTCCTGAACTGTAAAGGCACTTGATAGCCCCCAGCTTCCCCGAACACCTCCCAAGACCGCTGTTCAGGTCAAAGAGAAAAACACACATTACAGTGCTTTATAAACTATAAAAACAAAACAACATTCACATGCAAGTCTCTCCTGCCCATGAGGTTCAACTATTTTTTTTAATGCACGTAATCGCCTCTCCTCTGGGTGTCCTCCATAATAGCTTCCCTTTCCCGCCTCACACCAGCACTGTTTCCTGTCCCCCCTTTATTCCCATTCCTGAGCTGGTGAGAGCTGTTTGTTGCTTCCTGTCTGCGTCCCCAGCCCGCTCACCCTCTCCCAGGGTGGCGCCTGCCACCATAAACCAAACATGTGTGTTCCTGAGTTTGGTTTGTGAGCCCTTGGAGTCTGGCACAGCTGTGGCGGCTCGACTCGGCTTGTGAAAGAGCAGGGCTGCGAAGGCTAACAAGGTGGGCTGGGGCCACCCATCTGCAGAGCAGAGGGCCCCAGGAAACCCCCGATGGGGCATGGGGTTCCCAGGACCCAGCTTTGGAAGCTTACCCCTCCCCTACATGCCTAAGGAGAGGGACTCCTTCCCTCACGTTCGTGCCCCGCTCCCTGTTCCCCTCACCCATCATTTATTTATAAGGTATTCAGAGGAAAATGAATGACAAAAACTTAGAAGCTAATTAAAGCTGGCACAGATTGGCACACGGGGGCATGAATTATGCATAGGTGCAGAATGGCACTCAGTGGCAAGGACTGGCACCAAGTGCCCTGGGCACTGGTAGGAAGTGGGCACGGGGCCTCCAGCTCTGTGTTGGCCCCTGTTCTGCCTCTCCAAGAGACCCTACATCCAGGGCCCTCTGCCCCCATACGGGGGCAGCTGGAGCCTTGTCAGCCACCACCTCTCGGTGGGCAGTTCCTCTCTGCACAACCCAGTGTGTCCTGGCTGAGAGAGGCGTCAACACCATAATCACAAGCTGGACTCATCCCACAGAAGCATGTTCTTGGTTCTCCAAACACGTGCCTGTCGCAGCCCCTACACAAACGGGTAAGGCAGGGCTTCCAAAAGGGTGGGAGCAGGTGAAGAAGCCTGAGATCCAGCTAATTACTGACAGGGGAGCATCAGAGGTGGAAGACACCTTTCAAGTCTGTGTAGTCCAAACTCACAGTGTACTCACACGTGGAGAACCTGAGGCCCAGAGAGGGACAGGCTCTATGCAAAGTCACACAGCAAGTGATAATGATAATGATAATAATAACAGTGCTAGGATTTACTTAAAGCTAATTCTGTGCCAGGCACTGTTCCAAGTGCTTGGGATGGATTATCTTGTTGAATCCCCTCACATGAAGAAGACACTATAATTATCCAAACTGACAGATAAGGAATCTGAGGCAGCACAGGAATGTGAAAGCAGCTTGCCCAAGGTCACCAAGCTAATGAGCGACAAATTCTGGATTAAATTAAATCCAGGCAGTCTGGCTCCAAGCCCTGCCCCTATGCCTCCATGGCAAGGGCAGTGGTTCTCATCCTGACCATACTTTAGAAGCTCCTAGGAGGTGGGGTGGGATGTCAAAATAGGATCAGAGATTCAGATGTGATTGGTCTGGGCTAACATCTGAACAAAGCAGCTTAGAAAGCTCCACAGGTGATTTTAATATGTAGAGGAAAACCACTGGTGGTGGTGATGAGGGGGTGGGGTTTGACCCCAAAAGGCATGGATGTCAGTTCTCACTCCGCCACTAATGACTCTGTGCCTTTTAGCATGAGGCTCAACCTTCTTGGGCCTCAGTTTCCTTGTCTGTAAAATGGGGTTGGTAATAGCGTGCCTCTGGCGTTGGACCATTCAGTTGGGTTTGAATCCTGGTTCTGCCTCTCAGGCAGGTTACCTATCTTCTCTTTGCCTCGGTTTCTTCATCTGTGAGATGGCAACAGTTCTAGCAGAGGTGTCAGGAAGACTGAATGAGTTGATGAATATGAAGTGGTACCTCGCATATAGTGAGTGCTCATGAAAATGGCTGTCCTGGGACTGGGAACCTTGGCCTCCTGGCCCATCAGGCTTTGGCCAGGATTAATGAGGACACTTATAGCACAGAGAGACTGTGTACACTGTGGGACATAGTGAGAGGCTGTCAGTCAGAAGAGACTGGGTCTCCTGGCCGCCTGTCCTGGGCCCTGACTTTCTATTCCTTTGCCCACAGGAGACAGGAATACATTGTCACCACAAATATTTTAGACCACATAGACAAACCACTGTTCTCAATTTGGTGTGTTTCCTTCCAAGGAATGTTCTATGCACATATGGAAATATATAGTTTTTGGCTGGGGACAGGGGTGGGAGAGAGCGATATCTATTATGACACACTTCTGTACTTTTGAATTTTGAACCGTTTAAATGGCTCAAATATAAAAATAAATATGAAGGGTGTGCTTCAGGCAGAAGGAAAGTGGTCCCAGATGGAAGCTTGGATGTTCAGGAAGGAAACAAGAGTAATAGAAAGGGAAATAGGGATAAATACAAATGAATCTTGGTTGTATAAAACAATAAAACTGATGTTTAAAATACATAAAGAGAATTAAAATACATGACACAATAGCACATGAATCAGAAAGGGGTAAATGGTGTTAGAATTTTCTAAGGTCCTTGCATTGTCCAAGAAGTGGGTAAAAGTGTGAGTATATGGTAAACATAAATAAATCAAGGGTGCCTGCTCCTTCTCTAGGCTAGCCCTGGAAGAATGGTAATTGGATGTATCACTAATTAGCCAAGTGAGAGAAAATGGAATAATGAACTGTTATATATACGTGTGCATGTGTGTGTTTTAAAATTTTAAAGTGTTGTCTGTTGTTTATAAATAGAGTCATACTGCACATATTGTTCTGTGTTATTTTTTTTTTCTCTTAAGATACGTCCTATAGCTCTTTCCACATTGGTACACAGAGCGTCTACCTCCCCCTTTTGTCTGCCAGCGTGTATTCCATACAATGGTGGTGATGCAGAGCCTTAGACTGAGTGTGGGGCCCTTCCCAACACAGGGCTCCATGTGACTACCCGAGCCACAGGCCCATGGAGCCAGCCTGACTCAGACCATGGTGCAGGGAGAAGGCAATGATCACAGTTGCATCTGCAGGCTGGACTGGGGCAATAAGCAAGACCTGTTTCTTTAGGTTCTGAACTATGCCCCAACCCGCCCAGCACTATTAGAAAACCTAATGTCCATTAAAAAGACAGGCAGCCTTTGATCATGTGGTCTAGTCTCCTGCCTCTGGCTCTATTGCAGTCAAACTATCCCAGAAAAGACCTTGCTCTCATTTTGGTAACAGTCTTCAGGGGAAGGGGCTCCCATTTGGTATGGTTTGCAAGTCACTTCCTGCTAGATGTACGCCTTCTTCAAGTCATCTCTTTGAATCACATAGTGAGAAAATCATTCCCTTTTCAGTTCTGTTGTGGGATATGTAAACATGCAAAGGAGAGTCTCCGTTTATGCTAGTTTGTCTTTAACACTTGATAATCCCTCTTTCTTGAACCAGAAGGGATCAGACTTTCTGCTCAGCCTCTGGTAGGCAACTTTGACTATATTTAATAATATCATTTTGTTATTGTTGTATTTATTTTGATGGCTATCTTTCATTTATTGCAATTAGTTTTGTTTTGGGTTTTTTTTCCATTTTCGGTGATGGTAAAAAGTTTTAAAAATAAATATAAGAGTTTAAAAGTTAGGGATTGTATTAGTCCGTTTTGTATTGCTATAACAGATACCAGAAACTGGGTAACTTATAAAGAAAAGAGGTTTATTTGGGTCAGGATTCTGGGACAGCTGCGTCTGGCATGGGCCTCAGGCTGCTTCTACTCATGGCAGAAAATGGCAGGCAGCCGGCGGGTACAAGCAGATCACATGGTGAGAGGAAGCAAGAGAGAGAGAGAAGGTGCCAGGGTCTTTTAAGTAACCAGCTCTTACAGGAACAAATAGAACAAGAACTCTCTCACTAACACAACCACCAGGGAGAGCATTAATCCATTTATGAGTGATCGGCCCCTGTGACTCAAACAGCCCCCAACACTGCCACATTGGGGATCAGATTTCCACATGAGTTCAGGGAGGACAACACATCCAAACTCCATCAGGGATTAAAATTTAGATTGGGTCAATAACAATATAGTTGACACACGGATAGCCCCAAATTGGTACATGTGGTAAGCAAATGTTTGAAATTGGGAACTCTTGACCTGAAGAATTAAGTCGAAGCATCGCTGTATCACTGCAGCAAGCAAAGCCCCCAGACCCTACCCCATTCCTGCAAATCAGACCAACACACCTTTCCAGCCTTTCTTTTCTACACAGGCTCTATCTTAGCCAGCAAAATACACAGATACATAGAGGTAGGTACCAGGATGTCCAGCACAGTTCTTTTTATAACGGGGGAAAAAGGGAAGAAAACTGCATATCCCTCAATAGGGGACTCATCTGTTCTACAGTTCACTCTACTCTTTGGACCTCCCTATCCCCTGGCCTAGGCTTATACTGTCCTCTCCCCCACCACTGCCCACTGCCTTCCCTTTCTCTCTGCTGAAACCCATTCTTCAAGTCCCACCACCTCCTGGAAGCCTTCCCTGCCCACCCTGCAGGTCCCCAGGTCCTCAGCCTCCTTGAATCCTGGATGACTCCCCCCATCTGTGTATAGCATGGAATCTTCAGTGATCTCTTCATAGTATATCTGTCTTGTTTCCAGTTAGATCATAAGCTCCAGAGGGCAGGAACCGAAGTGTGTCTGAAGGCACACCACACAGGGCTCAGAAGACCAGGATCCAGCCCCAATTCTGCCACATTCTTCCTGAATGACCTTGAACATGGCACCCCCGACCCAAATTCTGAGCCTTTGTCTTCTCATCCAAACATGAAGAGCAAGTTCAAGGTTCCCCCAGGGTCCCTCCAGCTCTGAGAGACTAAGACCATTTCATACTTTTCTGTGTCTTCCCATAGAGTAGTAAAATGAAGATTTTTACGTCTTAAGAGGGTTGTATCCATGATCACATTTAATCCTCACAACTATGACAGTGGTGCTATTATTATTGTCCCCATTTTACTCATGAGAAGATCGAGTTACAGGGAGGCTGTATCAGTGAGGTTAAACTGGGTTATACTGCGGTATACACAAACTCTGAAACTTCGGTGGCAATAAAAATTTACTTTTTACTCACACATGGTGCAATGCTGGCGGGATGGCTTTCCTGCAGGGGGGCTGATGGTCCAGGGTGCTTCCTTCGTAGAGCTATACTACTGAAACACATGTCCCTGCAGCCACACACAGATCACTGTGGCAGGGCAGGAAAGGGTGGAAGAGTCCACAGGCTTTTAACTGCCTTGGCCTGGAGTGACATATGCACATATCATTCTTGTCCCCTCACTTCTCTGGCCAGAACTAGTCAGTCACATGGCTCCAACCTAACTACCGGGAGGTGGAACTATGTAGTGGTGAACACTAAGAATCGGCAGCACAGAAGCTAAAGAACTTGGCCAAGGCCACATAGGAAGGGGCAGAGGCAAGGATTTGAACCAGATAGTGAGACCCGGAGCCTTCTACTCAATGCTGTTCTACACTGTCTGCAAAGCAGCACCAGGTCACAGGGGATGAATAATAGAAGTTAGTGGGGACTGGTGAGGCATGGTGTGATGGACTAGCATTAGGAGGTAAGAAAGGCTAAGGAGAGAGAGCAGCTAGGTAGACATACATTAGGACAGGCAGCTACTGTCCACGGGAATAACCTTAATTGTTCCCATCTGCTGAGTACCTGCAATGGACCAGCACTTTATAAATGTTCCATCTGATCCTCCCGATATCCTGGAAATAAAACCAATTCCACTCTACAGGTGAGCAAAGTGGGACTCAAAGAGGTGGTGTAAGCTGGCCAAGCTCAAACAGCTGGGAAGCAGCAGGATGACTCCCAGGTCCCCCTGGAGATTCTCACCCAGGGCCTTGAAGAGGGCTTGGCCAGGTAGGACAGTTAAGCATTAGTTCCCAGAATGGGCCCTGCCAGGCTTTCACTGCCACAGCCTGGCAGAGGCAGCCTGGGGAGAAAGGAGAGCTGTTGTCCAGGGGCATCCTGAAAACTCTGGGGACAGATCAATTGCCCTGGCCCTGCCCTGCGCCAGCAGCAAGAAAATTTCCCCAGGCTCTGATTCCCTGGGGGAATCAGCAGCGCAGGGCGCCACCTGGAGGCTGAATGCTGCGTGGCACCTCTCACCCTCCCTGGAACACCACTCTCAGCCCGGCTTTGGACAGAAGGCTCAGGGACAACTCCTACTGAGACCTGGGCCAAAATGCAGTAGTTGGTGGTCTCCAACTACACTTGTCCTTCATCTTCTGCTCCACTACACTTGTCCTTCATCTTCTGCTCCACTACCTCCAGCATCCCGGGTCTCTCCCTAGCCTTGTTTATATCACGAATATTAATTGAAGACCTCCCATGGGCTCATTTTGGGGCTGGGAGTCTGGACTCTTGGGTTCAGACTAGGTGGTTATTTGGCTGTGTAACTCTGAGCAAATCACAGCACCACTCTGGGCCTCAGCTACCTTTCTTGTAGAATGCAGGTTACCACTAGGGACGACATAGTGAGGCCTGGAGTCAGGCAAGCCTGAGTTTGTGCCATTTCCTTGCTGTGTGACCCTTTGGGCAAGTTAATTAAGTTTTGTGTGACCAGTTAACTCATCTGTAAAATGGGTTGATGATGCCTATCCAAAGAGTTTCATTATCAAGATTAAATTACTGCTTGTATATGTAAGAGAGTATACAAAGTGCCTAACCCAGCGTCTTGCTCCCCTTCCTCAGCTTCCTCATGTTTTAAAACAAGGGCTCAAATTCCAGGGCTTTCCTACTCTTCTCCCTATAAAAGGAGAGATCAGCCTCCTGATGCTCACACTACGAACATGGAACCTGCCCACCTGAACCAGGCCAGGGAGTGCCCAGGAAACCTGGTTCCTGGAGCAGTGCTATTAACCCAGGCCCAGCCTGCACACGGGAAAGGCCCCTACCTCCTCCTAGAGTCATCTCTAACCTCATTGTGGGAACTTACCTCTTTGCTGACTCATTGCTGTCATGGTGAATGGTGTCCATTCCTTGCAGTTGCACAGTATAAATTCTCAGTAACTAAAAACTGGGATATAGCCCCATACCAAGCATAGTGGGAAGAAGAAGTGGCAGGTAAAATGCCTGTGGGTTTAGAAGGTCCCAAGAAGACCTGTCACTCCAGCCCCTCTGGAGGGCAATGCTAAGCATACTTCTCCTGCTGCATCCAAATTGGGGTGGGGGAGCTCCAGCTTTAAACATTTACAGACCTTGTGTTTATTTCTCAGAGCCTCCGTTTCCTTATCTGTGAAGGGTGGTCATAATCCCTGGCCTGTTTACTTTCTCTGTTTGCGAGATAAAGAGAGATCTGAAAGTCCTCTGTACATTGTCCAGTCCTGTTCAGATTCAGGGAGTGGCTATTATTCCCAATCACACCTCCCCAAATTCCTTCTGCTATTAGTGTATTGAGCACACGGTTAGGCGAGGGTTAGTTGCTTGGGATATAATGGTGGGCACAGTACGCATCTGTCTGCAACTTGAACACCTTGGGGAACAAAGGAGAAAAGAAGTAACTAGCACTTCCCAAAGGACACCACAGCCTCTTTCCCCTGCCTCTGTTTCTTTCTAGGAGTAAAGTGACCATAAGCACTTACCAGGTGCCCTGCATTGTGCCCAGCACGTCACATACGTGCATCATGTTATTTAATCCTCTCAGTGAACTCTGAGGTAGGTACCATCATCCCCATTTTAGAGATGAGGAAACTGAGGCTCAGAAAATTTAACTTTAAGTGGAGGAAGCTGGATTCAAATCCACATCTATTGGGTTCTCCAATGAGAGTTAACTTTTAATTAAACAGAGAAAATATTATAATTGCTGAGGGCTTAGTAGGTGTCAGGGGACAGTGCCAGGCACCTTACAGACTTTATTTACTTAGTCCCTATACCAGCCATGCCAGTTAGGTCTAGTAACCCAATTTTACAGATGAAGAAACTGAGTCTCCCAGAGGTTAAGGGAAGCTTTGGTCCTTCCTTTGCCATTGTGGTTAACGTCTTGGGAGTTGGACGGATTACAGTAATCAGCTAATGCTGGAGCAGGGCTCTGAAGATGAAAAGCCCTTATTGAAAGTGCTAAGTATGGTGATTAAGTCGGAAGGTGGAATTAGCTGCACAGGGGGAGCAGGCTGTAGCCATCAAGAGAGGATTAGCGACTTGCTGCCCGATTAAGCGGAAGGCAGGTCAGGAGGGAAAGAAACTGAGAGTGGCTTACACCTTCACGTGCTGCTCACATCCGAGACGGTAAGTGACTCTAGGCCTGCAAGGCTGCAATCCCGCCCCAGTGTTGAAGGCACGGGCCAGCATCCACAGAAAGATGGGCCCCCTGCTCCCTTCAGCTTTCTCCCATTCATTCATTCACTCGTCCATCCACCCCTTCAACACATACTTATGGAGGTCCTGGTGGGTCTCAGGCGCTGTGCTAGGTATACAGCTGGGGATACAGCTGAGAACAAGATAGAAAGCTCTCATGAAGCTCCCAGCCTAGTGGAGGGAGATAGACATTTAGCAATAATCACATATCAAGGAGTTACTGTTAATTTTTTAGGTTTAATAACAGTATCATGGTATGTTTTTATTTCTATTTTTAAAGACTACTTTTTTAGAGCAATTTTAGGTTCACAGCAAGACTGAGTGGGAGGTACAGAGATCTCCCCTATACCCCCTCTCCCCACACGTGCACAGCCTCCCCCACTATCAACACCCCCACCAGAGGGGTGCATTTGTTACAACTGAGGAACCTACACTGACTCATCATCACCCCAAGTCCATAGTTCCCATTAGGGTTCACTCTTGGTGTTGTGCATTCTATGGGTTTGGACAAATGTAAAATGCCATGTGTTTGTGGTTATGTCTTATACAAGAGCCCTCATCTTGTAACGATACATACTGAAATATTTACAGACGAAATGACATGATGCCTCAGTTAATCCAGGGAGGTGGGAGTGAGCGCAAGTGGAGATAAAACAAGACTGGCCCTGACTTGATCATTGTTGAAGCTGGGTGATAGGTACATGGAGTCCACAAAACTCTTGTTTTATTTTGTAAATGTTTACAATTTTCCATAGTAAAAAAGTTTTTAAAAAACCACAGAGGCACATAAATAATTACCACTCATGATAAGTGCCATGAAGGAAAAGTAAACGGTGTGATGAGATATTTATTGTAGAGGGACCTGATTTGGCTTGGAGGGTCAAGGGGGTGTCACTTTTTGGCAGGGTGAGACATTGGGGCATCCTTAAGCCCCAATGTTCACCAGAGTAACCCTTTCTGTTTCTTCCCTCCCTGCAGGGCAGGCTGGCAGCATCCTGGGGACAGGGTCCTAACTCCTGGGCATCACCAGTAGGCTGCTGGCAGACTGGGGTCCTGGAGAACACAAAACCAGCCCCCGAGTTCCCTCATCAGTTGTGATGGAGGGAACAGAGGGAGGTCCCAACTGAAAACCTGTATCCATTACTGCTCATGCCTGTATCATGTGTGTACATTGCTTGCCTGCCACAAGAGCAGTGTTCTTGGCATCCTTAGAACAACCTCAGGGAAGGGCAATAGGACTCCCCACTTTATAGATGAGAAAAAGAGGATCCGAGAGGTGAAAGATACCCAAAGTTAGCAGCAGAGCCAAAGACTGAGACTTGTGATCTTGTTAGTGTCCCCTGTCTGCCCCCTTAACACAGACATTGTTCCTGGCTCACAGGGAGAGGGAAGGGTGAGGAATTGTTAACAAGAAAGACAGCTGGGACCTCAAGCCACAGGTGCTGTGGGCCCAGAAAAGGAGTGCTATTCCTTTTGAGGGTACAAGCCTAGGGGGGTGAAGGCAGGTGACAAGGGAGTGAGAGCTATAAGCTTCCTGAAAATGAACCAAGTGATCTTGGGCCTCCAAACATCAGAGAGAGCAGAGTTTAGGGGTAGACTTTCCCCTACCCCGCAGTGCCCTCCAGCTGCGGATATGGCTCGATTTCCAAGTATTTGTGGAAGGAAGGATTCCAGATCTGGGTTAAGGGGCACGTGCGTGGGCTGGAGGGTGTAGGGATGGGGCCGGAGGGAGCACTGAGTGTAGGATCTTAGACGCTGTCAGTGAGGGAGCTCTCGAGCCAGTGTACCCCACTATTTCAGGTCAGCAATGTCCACAGTGTGCAATCTGGATTTTTCCAAAGTGCACAGCCTGTGGTACTCCTCACAACAAAACTGGATCCCTTGCTTGCCCAAAGAGCAGCAAAGATAAGAAAACAAACTGTGGGCTGGCCCTCAGCTCTCACTGAAGAGCTTACTCACCCTCTAGACTCAAGCAGACACAGGTCCAAACCCAAGAGGTAACCCCCTCCCCCCAAATGGAGGCCTTGTAATGGTGAAGCAGACAATGAAAGCCAAGTATTTAGCAGAGCATTCAGTCCCCAGTGAGTGTCAGCCACCAACCTCCACCTCATGGACAAAGCCACCTTCCCTGTTGTTCTCTAAGTTTATTGTAGGTGATCCCAGGAAGCCCCAGTTGAAAAGTGAGGAAGTGAGATGAGGAAAGGAAGGAGGAGACCAGAAAAAGGTGCATTATTAAGCAATTGAGCAGGTGACCATTGCAGACAATTGGTACGCGAGCCCACAGGGGAACTCTGGAAACAGTGTAGTAGAACAGTTGTTCTCAAACTGGAGCCCAGACTCCCTAGGAGGGCTTGTTAAGACACCAATGACTGGGCCCCACCCCCAGAGTTTCTGATTCAGTAGGTGTAGGGTGGGAGTGGGCTGAGAATTTGCATTTCTAACAAGTTCTCAAGTGATGCAGATTGCTGCTGGTCTGGCACCACACCCTAAGAACCGCTGTTGAAAGTGTCTCAGCATTGGGCTGACCCCGCGGCTCACTCGGAAGAGTGCGGCGCTGGGAGCGCAGCGGCGCTCCCGCCGCGGGTTCGGATCCTATATAGGGATGGCCGGTGCGCTCACTGGCTGAGCGCGGTGTGGCCCACACCAAGCTAAGGGTTGCGATCCCCTAACCGGTCACGAAAAAAAGAAAAAATAAAGTGTCATCAGCATGATCCTATCCTATTCGAGGGATGAGGAGGTTAGGAAATTCATCGACCAACTCATTGTCCATCGGAATTTGAGTACTGCTTTCTTAGGACATTCACTCTGGCACTCCTGCAGGCCAAACTTGCTAGCATACCCAGAAAAGCCCTAATAAACACAGTGCTAGGGCCCTACCAGCCCTTTGTCTGGGATATGGGGTGTGGAGAAGAACAGTAGAGAAGACTGTAAGGTAGTCTGACGCCTGATTGAAAGGTTCCAGTGGAAGCTGAGGGTCGATACCTTTGTGCTAGTTTTGTAAAAACTAGGAAAAATATTTTGTTGTGAGTTCTTTTTACATTCTAAGTGAGAAATCTTTTTGGTACCTAACTTTATACTTGCAATTTTTTCATTCTTTTCTCTAAGGAGGGCCTCCCAAATTGTCTAGGCTTCAGACCCCATAAAACTTGTATTGGCCCCTGCAGGGGCCAGTAAGAACACAGACTTAGGTTTGCTGAATTAAAATGAACATCCACTGCTCGACTCATTAGGAACACAACCACTTGGGTTCAAGACCCTCCAAGTTCAAATTCCAGCTCTGCCACTCCCTAGTTGAAGTAGTTTGGCCAAGATGTTTTATCTAGATCTGCCTTTACTCATTTACGAAATAGGACGGTAATCCTACTTTCCCTACCAAAGCAGATGGAGATCAATTTAAATAATTCCTGTAAAGAACCAGGCCTACAAACTCAACAAATTCAACAAATACGGTTTGTTTTCTCTTACTATTTGTTCCCATGGTTTATTCTTCTTTTTCTAATTTGCCTTGATGATCTTCCCTTCCCTTCCCTTCAAGTCCAGGTAGGAGAGAGAGAACTGGGGACAGGAAAAGCAGCCTCCTCCGGAATTGGCAGGTCGCCTCCGCCTCCTGCTTCCACACCTGTTCGCCCGGCCCTGCTGGCTCCGCACCCCCACCCGGGCGTCCTCCTCGTTGCGGGGTAACCACCGCCCGCCCCGCGCGGGGATTGGCTGTGCGGCCCGGCTCCCGGCGTGCCCCGCGGCTCCCGGAAGCCGTACTCGGCCTTCTGTTTCTTGGCCCGTGGCGGTGGAGCTGCCGGAGACGCTGGCGGGGTCGGCGGGTTCGGCCTCGCGGCGCGTCACCGAGCGGGACTGCCTAGCTGCACCACGCTAGGTGTATCACCGCGTGGGAGTCTCCGGCCAGTCCATGTCGCGGGGAGACCGGGCTGTGTCCCCGGGGCCTCAGAGCGACAGCTTGGAGCATCTTCCAGGAGTGTCTGTCGGGCGGCCTGAGCCTCTCCCCGGCAGCCACGGCCACGCCACCCCAGCTCCTAGCCCTGTCCCGCTAGTCTAGCTCTGTGACCTTGGGCAGGATGACCTCGAGAAGCTGCTTTGCCTTTCTGGTACTGAAAATACCAATAGTGAATAACAATGAATTATTGTTGGTTGTTTACTTCCTACCTTTGATAAATGTTCTAACGTTGAAGTCTGAGAAGTAGGTATTATACCCATTTTGGAGAGAGGAAACTGAGGCTGGGGGAAGAATTTAATTGGCTCTAACTCACACAGCTCTGCAGGGCTAGATTTCTAACCCCAGGCAATGCAACTCCAGAGCCCACGATTTTAACTTAAAAGCTTTCTGTGAGGATTGACCGGAGGATGTCCAGTCTTAGCCAGGTGCTTGGCACCTACTGAGTGCCTAGGCCTGGTTAGTGGGCAAATTATGGTAGTCGTAACAAGTAAGTCTTATCAGTCTCAAAGAGTGGCTTTGGTCAGAGCTTTGTCAGAAGCACGTTTCTATGTCCACTTTGGGTGGGGATAATCTGGGATTTGTTTCCACCACTCTCCAGAGTTTCGAGGCCTTAAACATGTTCAAGCTGCTTTGGCTTTGTGTCTTCTACTTCCTACTTACACTTCTCTCCACTTCAATTTTTACCCTTTCCTCTCCCCTCTACCATTTATAGCTAGTTCCCCAGCTGAAGCCCTTTGCTTCTAAAAAATGGTCAGATTTCTGCCGCAAATTTAAAGGGGAAAATCAGTAATGCGAGAAGTTCTTACTTATCTCAGCTAAAATGAAAATAGTAAAAACACCAACCACAAAAGCACTCTTGTTAATGAGGTTCTAAATTTAAAGATGGGAACGTCCCTAGCCTATGATTGTCTGGATTTCAGGGCAGACAGCTGTCTGTGTTCTTCCTAAATGTTTGACACGCCATTCTGGAGTGTGGGGACTCCTGCCTGGGTCTGTTTTTCTGCCTATTAAATTATAAACTTGGATGATATTTGCCATATCCAAGTACCACTTGCATGTTTTTAATTGAATATTCTTTAATTCAGTGGCTTTACTTAAATCTACTTTTAAAAAACTATATATCATTACTTTAATGGAAACCAATAACACCTGTCATGAATAGAAGGTAAGAAACCCTAGAAAGAAATACTTTTTCAATTCTGACAGGCAAGACCTTGAACTGAGGCCTGATCTCTTTTTGTTAAAAAGGGAGGTTATTGAGTTTTAGCGAGGGGTTGAAGAATTTAAGTACTAGACTGAAAGTTTCTCCTGTGGATAATCAGGATTGAGAGAATTGAAAGGGGAAGGATTTCCACTTGCTGAGATTGTGTGTTGTTTAATGCTCTGCCTGGCAGCACCTAAAGTCACCTAGCACAGTACCAGGAGTTCACTTTCTATACTTGGAGAAACAGTGGCCAGGATCGTCCTTGGAGCCGTCACTGCTCATGTCTAATATCCAGCATTTGCTCTGATTCTCAGGGTCTGTGGGTGCAGGGGGTAGCCCCTACTGGGTCTGTCACATGCCTCCCACCTTTTCTCTTGTGCCCCTCCTCTGCGTTGCAGCCATCTCAGGCACAGGTGAGATGAGCTGTTCAGCAGCATTTGAGGTGCACCAAAGGCTGCCCAACCACTCCTGCATCTTCCCAGGACCCTAGGAAGCAAGTGGGGAACAACTATTCCCATCTGACTTTTCGGGGAGGCTTAACTCACGGACAAAAGGTGTCTGACTAAAAGAGGGACATTGGGAAAGGGTTTTACATAAAGGAAATGTGGATAATGATGCCATCAGCAGCAAGCCAAGGAAGAGTTAGGAGATCTGGGTACTACACCTGAAGGGGCCCCATCTCATGGTGTGAAGTTGCTGGCTGCTACTTCACCAGCCGACTTCCCTCTCTGCCAGCTGAGGACCTGCACTCTTCCAGGATGTAGATGGGCGGGGAGGGATGGGTAGTACCACTGTTCTGTAATTGTTCCCTGCACAAAAATCCAGGCTTGTAGGGCCTGCTGCCTCTACATACAGAGATACCAGAATGGAGCCCATGGCTTTTCTTAGCATTATCTAGTCCCCATGCCTTAGGGGTTAACAGTGTGACAGCAGAATGAAGTTCCTTCTTACCCTGAAGTAGCACAGGTACCACTATCTGGAAACTGCCTAGGAGGCAAAAAGGAAGCCAGCCATTGATTAGGTAGGACCCAGGGTCCCTACCCATGGTGTGCCCTGCATGTCCCTAGGGGGTGAGAAGTGGTTTAAAGGAGAATAGAAAGGGAACCCCTGAAATCTCTACTAAACCCTACTAATCCTGACTACATTTCCTAGTAAGGCACAGATTTGAATATTTAGGGAGACAGAGGAGAGGGAATATGAGGAAAGGCACAGATAAAGAGGAAAATAAGAGGTCTGCCTGGCTCAAAGGAAGTGGAATGCAAGCTCTTAGTAATAGAACTTGGTGGGCCCAAAGCAAGAGTACAAATGGGGGCCCATACACCATGTGACTCAATATGTAAGGTATACATCAAGTAACAGATATGTTCTTCCTTCTACCTTGACACATATGCTTTTATAACAACGTGGAAGGTCTGGTTTGAACTTCTCAGAGTTCTCAGTCCCACATCTTAGAGGGGTCTTCTATGCACAAATGTGGGTAGCCCAACCCAGGTCCCAACTCTGCACCACTTACAAACAGCCATTCCTTGTGCCTAGGAGCTTGAGCAATCTGCCCTTGGGTCCTGGATCGAGGAAAGGTCCTCCTTGCAGGTTTGAGCATGTTCCAGTACCCAGAGCATGGTCCAGAAAGGGAAAAGGCTGTGAGCGCCAGGCTGTCATATCTTCTTGGTCCTACAGACTTCTTGTCCCATGGGATGGGGTGTTATTGGGAAAAATAGGAAAACGTCAGGGCCCCTCGGATGTTCACAACCTTGCCGAGCAGTTGCTGTAAATATCCTCAGGTGTTCCTTGTTACTACTAAATGTAAGTTGTGTATGGGCACCCAGGTGTCCAGGGTTGTGGGCTTAAGTATAAAAGACTAATAGCTCTGATCCACAGTGCTGCTCAGAACTCTCAGAGAAGCCCCTAGGACAGTTGCTCGTAGATCTGAATAAAACCTATTCATTTTTTTCTGCCTACAGCTCCCATGAGCCTTTTTTTTTCTATTACCTAGCTTACAGACCTGCATGTGGAGAGTTTGTAACCCAATCTGTGCAACAGACTCGAGGAGTCTGTAAGCCCTAGCTTTACAGGTGTGAGTGGATCTAAGGGCAGTATAATAATAATGAGCTAATCTCTCATATGCCTTTTGTAGTTTACAAGGTACTCTGTCATGATCAGAATTTTGAGGTAGGCAAGATTAATATCCCCATTTTACAGATGAGGATACTGAGGCTCAGAGGTTAGTAATTTGTTCAGAGTTCCCTGATTCTAAGCCTCGTGCCCTGACTCCCCCATTTCAAGAATCAGGGAGGTTGGTTCTTACCCAACTGAGCAGAGCCTGAGGGTCTTCAGCGGCTAAAAGCAAGGAAAGTGAAGTTTCCTGACATCTTCACAACAGGCCAGGGGCCAGTCATTAAATACCAACAGGTATGGCACTAACAGGCCTGGGACATTTTGGCATCTGACCCCTGCTATTCTCTTCTCCCAGAGCTTTCTAAGCAGAAGGTAAGTGAGAGACCGCTGTCTTATGGAAGACGACTTTGATGGGCTTTGATAAAGCAAGGCCAGGCTTTTGCATTCTTAGTTCACAAAACTTTATTAGAAAATGCGAGTCAATTCAGTTTGTTTCATATGGTTGTTGTTTGGTAATGGCTCATTTCCCTTTTTGAGTCTCAGCAAAATGAAAAACAGTTCACATCCCCTCAGCAGCTAATGAGCTCCAGAGAACAGGTACAGAGTGTGACCCCACCCCTGTCAGGAGGCGTCCCTGCACCCCCACCCTGCTGCTCCCCGGTTACAGGAATGCCTGTGAGGAGGTGAGACCACAGCTCCTTCTAGCATGTCACCTCCAAGCTGTGCACTGAGGCAGACTTGCCCCTCACCCTCTCTTGCCTCTCCCTCCTCCCTCCTGAATATTTATGGAGTTGGGCCTCAGCTGAAGGAAGCAGGTGGGAAGGATGCAAGTGAGGCGAAAGTGACTGGTCAGGGTGTGGTGGAGAAGATGAGCTCTGCACTTTAAGGGCAGAGGCTCTGCCCTGCATCCATGATCACTTTCAAGGAAAGTTGAGTGAGTGTCCGCAATGCATAGCTTCTTTAAAGACTCTCCAGTCCTGAGCCCTCAACTGGAACAGGAGCAGATGAAGCCCTCATTTTTTCCCTAGGCCAGGTGTGAGCTCCTGACACCTCCTCAGTCTTTGGTCTAGGACAGTGGTTCTCAAAGTGGGGTCCCTGGACCATCTAGGAACTTGTGGAAATGCAAATTCTCAGGTCCCACCCCAGCCTTATGGAATTTGAAACTCTGGGGGTGGATTCAGCAATCTGCAATTTGCCAAGGTTCCAGGTGATTCTGATGAGGACCACTGATGTAGTAATGGTTAGGAGATTGAGTCCTGGAGTCAGACCTTTGAATCTCAGCTCTGCCACTTAGCAGCTGGGTGTCTGCATCTTAGTTTTGGCTCCTATGAAATGGGGATAATACTACCTCACGTGACTCATCATGAGGAAGTTGATTGAATGGATTAAGTAGGATTACACATTAACATGCTGATTCATAGTGCTCAGTAAGCAGTAGCTCTATTTCTCCAGAAATCAGATTAGACAGGAGGGTGGGGGGACATGGCAGAGATGCTGACAAGCCAGTGCAGTGCATCAGGCGCTTTCAGACACGTGGCTTCTGTCTCATGCCTACAGCCACCTCCTACGGCCTGTGACTGGCTCTCACTACTTGACCAGGACTGAAACTGATGGTAGATCTGATTTATTCCCCAGCTTCTCTAAAGGGAATCCTATCTCTGAGAGCAGCGTGCAGACTTCTCTGCAATGATCCCACTGCACTGGGTTATGGTCTCCTTCATTCTTCCTCATTGCAAAAGTGGTCAGGATAACCCCTTCCCTGCCAACCTCACAGCGTGATGGGGAGAAGGAATCATTTAGATTGGATAAAGAACTTTACGTGGACTCGTTTAATCTTCATAGCAACCCTGTGAAAGTGGACTCTCTGTCAGCCCCTTTTACAGATAAGGGAACTAAGACATGGAGTGGTTAAGAAACTTGCCCGCGGTCACTGACTAATAAGAGCTAAAGACAGGTATGGGACCTGGGGGCCGGGCAGGAGGCAGTACTGAGCACTGGGTACAGGGTATGACCTGCCACAGGGAAGTGCTGGGCATGGCAACAAACTGTCCAGGCAGCAGCAAAAGGTGGAAGAAAGACAAGTTTGCTGAGGATCTACTACATGCCAGGTACTTTTATACACAGTATTAGGGCTTATTTAATCCTTGCTACAGCCCTGAGTGGCTTCTCATTTTAGGCATGAGAAAAGGGCATCAGCAGGATTTGGCCAGAGTAATTCAGCTGGGAGGTGGCAGGGCCAGCATTCCAACCTCAGTCTGGGTGATAGAAGCCTGCAACTGTCCACTCCTTGGCCTGTGCTGTGGCCTTGGAGCTGCTCTAACTTCCAGTCAGGTGCAGGAACTGTTGTCAGTGGGGTGCACAGGGCCAGTGGGTCAGCACGTTGAGCACAGCCATCTCTGTCACTCTCCAAGGTCACTCTCCTAGGGCAGACTGAAGTTGAGGTGGTTATCTCAGGTTTAGGCTGCCTTCACACCTCCCGAGTGGCTGAAGCCTGGGTGTGAGGAGAGGGTGTGCACTGGGGCATTGAGTCACCTGGTGCGAATGCTGTGAACCCTGGGCAGCCCTGCTGATGTGGGCTGAAGAGTGGGCCTTACTGGGGTGACAACTGGTTAATGGCACAACAGTCACAACTCTGGGATTTACTATTATTCCATTATACAGGTGAAGTAATGAGACTCAGGAAGGTTGACTCGCACAGCCAGCTCCTGGTGGGGCTTGGAAGTAAGATTTCCTGACCCCTGAAACTGTGCCCTGCGTCCTACCCCTTGCTGTTCCAAGACAGCTCCATCAGCAGCAAGCCATGCTTAAAAGCAGGGGCTGGTGTGAGGGAGGAGGGGGATGTGGGAATGGGAGGGGCAGGGGTGAGACTGGACTGGACAGGGGGCAGGGCCTGGCAGCAGCTCAAGATCCTGTGCCCAACAAGGAGTATGGAGAGTGGGCCTGATCTGGGCCAGGGTCAGGATCCGTGGGCGCTCAGTCCAGCAGGGGTCTAACCGGCTGTGCTGGTCAGATCAACTCAGGCCAGAGCCAGTGCCAGGGTTCTGGGAAATACACCTACTTGGCATAAAACTCCAGCCAGCCCATGAAGTGAGGAAAAGGGGCAATAGTTACCAAGAACAAAGGAGAAAGTCCAGGCTCAGCCAGCAGAGCAAGTGGACAGGGTGGGTGAGGACTTCTGAGTTAAGGAAGACCTAGGTTTGATTCCTGTCCAAGCAACTTAGTAACTGAGTGGCCTTGGGAAAGTTATGTGACTATGTTTATCTACAGATGGGGGAAATCGTGCAGGTATGGAGCAGTACTAGGCCAGGAATCTGGGCAGCAGGGTGGAAATACCTCTGGCTACATAACTAGTCCTAGCTTCCACCTGTGGTGGGGCTGAAATTTCTTCTGGGATCCTGCCAAGGTCAAAGCTGGACTGGGAACCAGGCTGGCCTCAGCCAGTAGGTGAAGGGCAACAGTGACTCGGACCCAGGGCAAAACTGGCACTGACAATGCTGCCACCAAGGAAGTGATGATGTTCAAGTAGATACTAACTACTTCCCTCAGAAAGCCCACCAAGTTAAGAACTGGGCTTTAAGTTGAAGCTCAGCTGCAATGAAACATGTCAACAGGTTTTTGTCCCTTTCTCTTCTACTTGCAGTCCTCTATAAAAGCATTACCTGGTCTCGGGAGCCAGGCTCCTGCAATGTTCTCTTCCCACGTCACATCCAAGCTGATCAGGAGGCCCTAAGTCTTCTCCCTGGAGCACTGGGTGGCAGGCAGCAGAATGACGGGTCTTTGCTAGTAATACCCACCCCTGGTTCAAGCTCTCTCATGTCCCCATGCATGTAGGAACAAGTATTTTCTTAGAATTACCTGTCATCGACTAATTGGAAGAGTCCACTAAAGTGGCTGCCTCTGGCTTTCTTTATTGGATAAAAGGAAGAAAATGAAAATATGTATGGTCTGGGAATATACCAGGACATGCCCTAAAAACAGCCATTGGGATGAAATTGGAGAACTATTAAACAAAGGCCACTTCTCAGGGTACCGTCCTACCTCTCTTGCAGAAAAATCCCCTCCTCTTTAGCGAGTTTTGTTCCCCCCCAAAAGTATAAACTGGTTTCACAAGCCCATTGGGGTCACATGAGACCAAGACCCAGAGCAGCCAAACCCCATGAGCTGCTCTCATAGCGAAGGGGGGACAAGGCCACCTGAATGCCACTGTCTGCCCCTCTGCCTGGACATGCATCTTTATTTCCCTTCCTCCCTTCCTGGGAGGAAATGATCCTTTGTGAAATGACCACTAAGCTGAGTAACAAAGGAGAGTGGGCAAAAGCCCGGATGATCCCTGACCAGCCAAGCAGCCCCCCCAATGAAGAACACCCCCCTTCCCCAAAGCTGGCAGCGACTCAGTCCATCCCCTCAGCGCTGCATCACCGTGGCTGGCCACCATCTTCCCCTCCAACCCTCACTAGCTGCAAATCATCTCTAACAGAGATGCCTCCTCCACTTCTCTGAAAGCTGTCCTCCTTCAAGAGAGCATGCAAGACCCCCCACTACTCCTTCCTGTTAGCTCCAGGGTGGTCCCCATCTCTGAGCTCAGAGACTGCTGTTTTGCTTTAAAACAGACATGCTGCCCATTTCTAAAACACCTGAGGTTGAGATGAGTCGCAGCCAGACCCATGCCCCAATCAGCCACAGCATTAAAGTTGGTGAAAAAACAAGGGGGAGATATCAGGGTACTGCAAGGGGAGGGGAATTTTTTTTTTTTCTTTGGTAGGTATCAAGTTTCAGAAAACCTTTCAAGGGTGTCCTCTTCAATTCTCAGGCCAAGAAGAGAGTGTGAAATAGACTGAGACGGTGGGGGACATAAGCTGCTGCCACCGGGTGGATTACTGACTGCATCCCTGTGTAATCAGCCGTCTGCAGGACACCGCCGAGCCAGCACGCTTCTTCAGAGAAGGAGAGGGCTGATTCACTGCTCTCGGGGTTGCCACTTCTTGGGGGCAAGCTCTGTTCTTTCTGCATGGCTCTTGGGAAAGAACTCCTGGTCAGATCTAGTTCCTTTCTCTGATTCCCAAGCCAGCCTGCTTCCCCAAGGAATAGCCTTGTGAGAGCCTTCAAGGCACCTGAAAAAATATAAATTACTATTTGTGCCAGGTGGTCACAAATGTGAAGGGGCCACAAATCCCCCTGGGTGGGGCAATGGAACCTGGGGGTCGTTTTTGAAACAACAGCTTCAACATACACAACTACCAGACAAAGCAACACCTAATTCTGCTGACCAAAGCTTCAGAACTCCACTAATGTTCATAAAAAAGAATGCTGTGAAAGTGAAGCTTTCCCTAGCTGGCCACATGATGGATGGGGCCCTGGGTGGACACCTTCCTGCCCCTCTCCACCCTCTCCACCTGCTCTCAGCTGTGGGCATGTGAGATTGAGGAGGAAGGGAAGGGATTCATTCTTCAGGTCCCTCCTGCAGGGTACAGGGTACAGCAGGCTGCATATGTCCCTCCCCATCCCCAAGCAAGGTCGCATCTCTAGGATCTATTTTTTTTTTTTTGGCAGCTGGCTAGTACTGGGATCCGAACCCGTGATCTTGGAGTTATAAGGCTGCGCTCTAACCGACTGAGCTAAATAACCAGCCCCAACACCACTAGGTTGCAGAAGAACTCCCCCCTCTCCTCCCTTGAGGCTTGGGATGGAACAGCCTATTACTAGTTCCTGGATCGAATACATAACCTTGGGGTTCCTACGTTTGCTCTTAAAATATCCTCAAATTATTAGTCTAAGCATGCTGTTTCCTGCCAAGACCCTGGATAATACAGACACCAATAAGGCTTACGTTGAATACGCAAGCCTTATTTATTATGCCCTTGAACCAATGGCCTTGACATATTGTAAACATGGACATTACGAGATCCCCGCCCTGACCCAGGCCATAGACCACCAGGCTATAAGGATCCTTGTTTGAAAACCCAGGCCTGACATGCTCGGTCCCCAGTACCAGGAGGCCCTCTGGAGCCCAGGTTTAGGGATCTACGGTCTGTGGAAGGCCTGTCTTTTTGGGTTTCCCAGTTTGGTGAGTGGGTGTGTGCTCTCTTGCCCACAGAACAAAGGGGTCTGCATAGGCTTGGGTCTTGGGGCTGAGGACTGGCCATCCCAGGGGGACCTCCATTCCAGGGGATCCCCTCAGGGAAAGGAGGGCTCTGATTTCTCTCACATCTTCCTGTCAGCCAGAAGGAGCAAGGCCAGGAGATACAAAGTGCCTGTGGCTGGGTTTTGGTGCCAGCCTTGTAATGCCTCAGAGTGGAGCATGGTGACATATGTATGTCTAAGGGGCTGTAAGGAAGCGTGGAATGTCAACCATCAGCTCTGACGGTGCGTCCCCCACTTTGTAACTGTCTTCTACAAATGTCTCAGGAGTGTTGCTTTAAAGTATTTGGAATGTCTCTGCCTTGCACGGGATGGGCATGGACACAGCTCACTAGCGTCTGGAGAGATGAGGCCGAGTGTGCCCCGCTCTCTGCACCAGGCAGAACTCCAGTCCCTTCCTCCATGCCACCTGAGCCCTCTTGCACTCCCTCCCATCCTAGAGGCTCCCCAGCAGCACGCAGTGTCAATGTCAGTGTCTAACCCTTCCTAGATTAGGTGCGCCAGCAGGGCAGAGCAGGCTGAGCCCAGCACCAGGCCCAGGTTCACATAAAAGGCCATCACCATGCCTGTGGCCTCGGCCAGCTCCCTGGGCACAATCTTGGGCCCATAAATGAGAGCCAGGGTGCTGAGGTAGCCGTTACTGAGCCCCAGCAGGGTGATGAAGAGTATGGGGTAGATGTCGGATGTGAAGACCACTGTCCTCAGGTGGACACGGGGCTGGTAGTTACAGAACATGAAGAGGGGGATGAGGCAGGTCCGGAGAAGCACCAGCCCAGGGAGTACCTTACTCTTGGGCCCTGGCAGCTGGATCCAGGCTGTGATCTGCCGGCCACACAGGTCAGCAAAGTTGTATATGAGGAAGGTGGTGAGTGGGACAAAGAACTTGGTGGTCCACGGCGAGCCCGAGCCCTTGTCGACGGACTCGATGTTGGCGGAGATGGCGGGGAAGATGAGGCTGGAGATGCAGAAGAGGTAGACAATACAGAAGCCCAGGCCGGAGGTCTTCTTCAGGATGGGGCGGAGGGGTGGCGTGTGGGAGTTGCTGGATCTAGGGGCCACCAAAGGACTGTTGGGGGAGTCCGGGGGTGGCTCCCCTTCACCAGAAAACACGTGGGCCGGACGAAGAGGCCTCATGTAGTACCTGCAGGTAGGGAGAGAGGTGTGTGGTCAGAGGGCCTCCGTAAAGCAGGTCACTTTGGATTTCAAGGAACAAGGAGCAGGAGACCTCAGAGTCAGCACAGCCAGGGATGGGTGTTTCCAACAGGACCTTTAGGCCCTGCATGTAAAGCCTAGGCCCTATACAGCCCATCAGCCCTGGGATTCCCTGAGATGACGTATGCTGTTGTGAGAGGGCCAAAGGAAGACCTGAACTATCCCTGGCCTGCTTTCCAGGCTGGACTCCAGTCCTTTGTTCTGTGGTGGGGGCCACCCCACGAGCAGGGACAGAGGAAACCAGCACTGACCACTACATGGTGAGCCTGGGCTCCCTTCCTGGCACCTGTTTTGTTTGTGTTTGGAGGGGACAGGTAGAGATAAAATAGCATTTAAAAATATAAACTTTTAAAATTATAAAATAACACATGGTTGATGCAATAAACCCAAATAACACAGAAGAGAAATGATATAATAGAAAGAGAATTCCCCCCTGCTCCCACCTCTGTTCTCACTCCGTAGTGGCGCTGACCATTAACAATCTCATATTTATCGTTCGATGCATGTGCAAATGCCACACACACACACACACACACACACCACACACACCACACACACACACACACACCACACACCACACACCCACACACACACACACACACACACACACACACACACAGTAAAGTAGGTTCAAACTATACATATTATAAAACTTTCTGCAACAGTACAACAGTATAATGTCTAAATGTATTATATAATAAAATAACATATAAATATATAACTGCCTAAATCATGCATAAATATTATACATAAATGCATACACATAATTGCCTAAAGAACTGTGTCTTGTGGCCATCCTTTCACATGGGGACACGTGGCTCTATGTCTTTCTGTTGTGTTGCTGCATAATAGTTCACTGTATGGATATACAATTTAATTGTTCCCTTACTGATGGACTTTCAGGTTGGCTCCAATTTTTCACTACTACAAATAATGTTGTGATGAATATCCCTGCAATAAATCCCTGTACGTGTATATTACTATTTTGTAGTACAGATTTTTGGAAGAGGGCATCGCTGGATTAAAAGGTTTGTACCTTTAAAAGTTTGATAAATATTGATAAACTGCTCTCCAAAAGGGTAGTACCAATTTATCTCTGCTCAGAACCACTCACCCCTGCCCCCTAACTAAAGTAACCTGCCCTGTTAATCTCTATGAGGGCACCTGTTTATTTCTCTCAAAAAATTGATGACAACGTAGGATCATTTGTTGTTTTACTGGTCTGTCATCTGTCTCCTCTGATAGCAGACAGCCCCCTAGAGCAAGGACCCTGTTTGATTGCTTCTAGCTAAATTCCCCGGTACAGAGTAGCCCTTCAAAACACAATTGTTGAAAGAACTGATAAATAGCCTGTAAAAGCACCCCCACATCCTCAACACTGAATATCATCAATCTTTTCAACTTCTGCTACCTTGACCAGTGAGAAAGTTTGGGTTACTTAGCCTTGCTGTGTGACCTTGCCTGAACCACTCAAACTCTCTGGGCCTCAGGTATCTGAAAACCAGGAGACACAAGCTGATTGGATTAACAGAGCTCACACAGAAGAACTCAGTGTGCGTGTATGAGCTGGGGAACAGTAGTTTGGTGATAGCTGGGCTCTGGTTTCAGCCTTGCCTTTGCTTCCCTGTGTGACCTTAGACCTGGCATGCTCTTCTCTAGGCCTCAGTTTCCTTCTCTGCAAAATGGAGGTTTTACAGAGCCAGGAGGTTTTGAAGTCCCTGCCAGTCCTCCCATCCTAAGAGCCTACAGAGAACAAGTGAGTTGGGGAGGGTTCCTCCCCAGAATCACTCTTCTGTGTGATGCTGAGCAGGGTGCTTTGGCCTTGAACCCTGTCTCGTTTCACAATCACCAGGGAAAGGAATATTCTTACTTCCCTCTCTACTCACCGTCAGGTCCTTGCCTTAAGTCTGCTCTGAGGAAGCACCCCACCAAGTTCTTCTGGTCGAAGCTCTTCCTCATAAGTCCTTCCAGATTTTGCTGCCTCACTTCACCCTCCCAAATGCAGCACTGGTGATTTCCCTTTTAAGTAGGATTTAGTCTTAGCAGCCCTGGGCACATGGATCTCTCTATGAGCTCCATCCCCAGGTGAGTTTCTGTAAACCCCGAAATCTTGACCAAGTTTTAATCAGCAAAGAAATAGAAGCTCTCACAGGACAGGTAGTCCTGGGTGTTCTCTGACTTGCATGCTCAACTAGAAGGGATGTTAACCTGCCCAAAAGAGACTGGAAACTAGGGTGACCAGCCATCCTGGTTTTAGTAATGCAAGTCCCTTGTCTTGGGAGTTCCTTAAGTCCCAGGCAAACAGGAAAGTTGGCCACCCTACTGGAAAGAGACCTACCCAAAGGAGTCTGAAGCAAGACATGGGGACATAGCAGAGGAGTGGGGGGACCCTCCTGCCCCTCTGTTCACTCAGTGACTCAAAAATAATTTACTACACAATGACAAGCTACCAGGCGTGTACAGGGTGCTGGGGGGACAGTGAGCCAGCCAGACACCAGGACTCTCAGGGACGTCATCATGGAGCCACAACTGGGCAATTTCTGATGACAGCCCTGAAGGGGCAGGGGAGGCACCAGGCTGGCTCGAGGATCGGTGCATGCCTGGGATACTGCGCGACACCACAGTTTCTAGTAGTTCAGTCCCCTTTTATCCTCCCAAAGCCACTGAGGCCAGCTGAAGCGATGAACGATCCCGTAACTGTGGAAGGCAACCCACCTGCCCAGGTAGAATCAGAGTTCTGGGGATGGCAGGGGGTGTTGGGGATTAGTGAGGTGGCTCTCCTCACAGGGACAGGAGGAATATATAATGAGGAAAGGCCCTGGGATGCAGCATGATACCCAGAAAGAGCTCCAAGGTCAAATCCCCGCCTGTGACTCACCAGGTAAGTCACCTGGGGGTGCATGTATTAATTCCCCTAAACCTCAGCTTCCTCATCTGTAAAGTGGGAAAATACAATACAATAACTGCACAAGTTTTCAAAAATAATAATCAAAAAATACACACGCAAACTGCTTAGCTCAGTGCCACTGCAAAAAATAGGTTTCCGTGGAAAAGTGCAGGTTCCAGAGTGGATCTCTCCTCATCTCTGCCGGCTCAGGCACCGGGACCAGAGGAGAACCACCCGGCCTTCTCTTGGTCTCTGCTTCCTTGCCTGTAAAATGTGGATAATAACGCCCGCCTTTCAACATCAAATGAGATAATGGATAGGAAAATGCTTTGAAAAGAATAAAACATGACAGAAAATCAAGACTTGTTTTTTTTTTTTTTTTTTTTTAAAAAAAAAGGAGCAGTAGGAAGCAAGAAAGAAAAAAAAGGAACTAGAGAGAGAAAGCAAAAGAGACTCAACATGAGAAAAGAAGTCCCATAGGGCAGAAGGAGGCCGCACAAGGTAGTGAGTATTAAAAGCACAGGTCTGGAGTCACATTCAAATCCTGGCTCTGCTACCTACTGGCTGTGAGACTCAGGCGAATAATTTAACCTTTTTGAACCTTGGTTTTCTGATTTGTGTGTGGGAATAATAATAAATCACAGTACTGTACCCTAATGGGTGTGTGAGCATTATGTGAACTGGGCTGAGCATGGTGCTGGCACAGATGAGGGCTCAGGAATGGGACTATTATTCATCATCATCATCCCTCAGGCCCCACTTCTACCGCCTGCCTTCCCTGTCCCCAAACTTGCAGACTCCAGCTGCTTGGGGGCGCAGCCCAGAGCCGGCTTCTCACATCCATCGGGCAGGCCAATTCACTGAGCACTGCTAGGAGCCAGGTGAGCTTGAGGCACTGGGATGCAGTGGTGAACGACCCTCACACAATGTCTGCCCTCATGGAGCTCACACTCAGGTGGGAGACAGGTCACGAACAGGAAACCAACATGGAATCGAACTGGATGATAGAATGCAAGTGGAGACCAGAAAGATGTGAGGCTACACGGAAGTGGACTGCACGGCCAGAGCACGAGGCCGGCCCTCACCTGGCATACTCCAGCCTGGACAGCAGCAGGTAGAGTCCCATGCAGAGCACGACGAAGATGGTTCCCGTCAGGAAGAAGGCCAGGGCACTGTCCGTTATGTTGCTGGATGCTGCCAGGTCCAACAGCAAGGCCACGGCGGAGATGGTCCCACCCATGGCTCCTCCTGCAGAGAGCAGAGGACACCACAGAGACGTCAGGGGTGGGCCTGAAGGGGGTGAGGGGCCATGGTCCCTCTCTGCTCAGATTTAACAGACCCTGATGCAAAAAATACCATAGTTCTCACAGTATCCCCAAGCCATGGCAGACATGGAGAGGTCCTGCAGCCACGAGGCTCTTTGGGTTTCAGAGGGTGTGGTTTTACCTGTCCCCAGCCCAGTCCCCTTCTCTCTGCTGGACTCAAGAGGCTGCTGCCTGAGGTGGCAAATGTCTCCAGGGCTCCACTGGTCTGCTTCCTGATTTCACCTCTGACCCTTGACCTCCACACTCTTTATTGCCCTTCTAGTGGGGTCTGAAGTTTTAGATTCAGGGGCGGGAAACCTCAGAGAGCTCTGGATTTCCTCTTCTCTGCCCTTTGCCTAAATCATTTCCTGACTGAACTGGGAAGGGGCTCAGGGAAAGCCCTAGCACAGGCTCACCTGCTGCCTCTGCGGCTGTCCTGTCCGGGGAAGTCCTTACTGGCTACAGACCTCTGCCGTGTTGCCCACCCATGAGCTCATAGAGCTTACCCTGTGCCCCAAGGCAGCTGTGGTACCATACGCGTGTGAGCGTGGATGTGCACACACACAGAGTCACACATCTACACGCATACTCACATACTCGCACAAGCATGCGACCTTCCCACCACATGGGATGCTCTCCTTGCCACAAGTATCCACACACATTACCCACGAGACCACGTGGTCCCACACCCTTCACTGCCACCTAACAGAGGAGGTGGCACAACCTAGCAGAACGATCACGGGCCCAGGAGTCAAAGGGACCTACATCTGACCCTCGACTCTGTCACTTGCTAGCTGTGACCCTGGGAGCTAATGTGACTTCTCTGAGCCACAGTCTGCCCATCTGTAAAATGGGAATAACAACGCTTGCCTTGCATAGCTGCTTTGAGAACTAAATGAGATGATGTTCAGACTTCATAGTAGGCTTTCAACAAATGCTAGTTCCCTTCCTTGGCACAATCACACAGTCGACTCTGAGAGGCTGGGGATGTGTCCTTGTTTTCTTTCGAACCCTCACAGCCATGGGTGATCAATGTGCTGGCCAAGAGTCAGAAGCCTGGGGTAGCACCAGCTTGGGAGTACTGTTAGGAGTGTGGGCAGATCATTTACTCTTTCTTTGCCTCTGTTTATTTGCCTGGAAAATGGGGCTAATACCTTCCCTATGTATCACATGAAAACATAGGGAGGTAGAAATGGGACAAGGAGTGGAAAAAGCACCGAATACAAGCACAGGACCACTGTCATCAGTACAGTTGCTATCTAGTGAATATGTTGGATTGCCTGAATGAGTGAGTTTGCCCACTTCAGAGCATCAGAATATCGATTCTCAAACAGGCAAGAAGGAGGCTGGTGCAAACAGCAGGCAGCACACTGGTCCATGTGGGCACGAACTGCTCTGTCACTGTCAGCAGCTCTTACCTGGCACCAGTCTTCTGCTCATTGCCACAGGGAGCAGGGTTGGGGAGGGGCAGTGCTGGCCCCTGTCCACCAGGATGTCCCATCACCGCCTCACCCATGCCCCGTCCAACATCCCTGTGGCTCCACAGGAGCAGCCCTTGGCCTGGCGGCTGATCTTTCTCCCACCTTCCCCGTGTAAGTTCTATTACCCAGGGTGGGGCCAGAGGGTGGGACTTGAGGGAAGGCAAAGACATAATAACTAGCATAGTGATTAACAACACAGACTCTAGAATGAGAAGGTCTTCTGAATCCAATCCCGGCTCTATCACTTCTAGCTGTGTGGCCTTTGGCAAGTCCTTAAACCTCTCTGTGCCTCCATTTCTTCAAGTATAAAACGGGGATGTTAATAATACTTACCTGTTAGGACATTTATGAAGATGGAAACGATTATCACACACAGAGTGCTCAGAACAGTGCCTGGCACAGAGAAGTGTCAAATACCAAATAAATCCTTTGATTCCCAATTAGGTGTTTGGCTATTTCCGTCCTTCCCACATCAAAGCAGCAATGGGGTAAACCCTTTGCCAAGAGGGTGCCCATTTCTGAGAAGCTGTAATCCCCAGCTACACGTTTTGTAAGAAGTGGGGTTAAACTCAGTAAGACACTCCCCGGCTGCCCTGAGGAAGAGATATTAACATCACTGCCTATTGATTTTCCTCTCTCTCTCCAACTTGTAGCGAATATTATCATCAACAACAAACCTGGCCTCCGGGAGCTCATCCTTCACAACTCCTGACTTTTATCTCATCAGTTATGGAAATACATGCAAATGAGGGCTTTAAGAAAACACCAGCATGAAACAAATGAAGTGTTCCTCAGATGCCAGCACACGCAATTCACATGGGCTCCTCTGGACAAAAGACAAGAGCTGCTGGCCTGGCGAGGTGGTGTTGGCGTCTTTGGGAGACTGGGACACCTTGGGTTTGCCAGGGTGTTGGGTGCCCACGGGGGGCCTCATGCAGCTATGACGATGGTTTAGAGCCCAGGGTAATTCAAATTGACGTATAAGTACTAAATTTCCCTACCTTTTCAAAGAAGACTTTCTAAAGGGCCACTTGCCAACACAAATGGTCACTGGCTCCTGGAAAGGTAGCCAGCATGGCTAAAGTTGTATCATAAAATCCTCCTCCAGCGGGATGGAGGAAGGCCAGGGCACAAAAACCTCTTTCTGAGACCAGGGGTGACAGAAGGGATTAAATCCAATTAAATCCAATGGCCACTTCCCTTAGCCCAGACATGCACTTCTGGAAGCATTGCTAGGCATATGCTGACATACTCAGAAATCTTAGCAACAAGTTCATTTTTATTTTATTTCAGGCCCAAGCGTTCCCCAGGATAGAGCTTGAAGCCTAATCCTATATCAAAAATGGCAGACAGATTGCAATTCACATCTAGGCTCTGATCTGTTGAGAGTAACTGCCTCAAGTGCTGTGTTGAGAAGGATTTAGAGGCTCAGGAGGCAAGATAGAGATCTGTTAGTGATGTCTGGCACTGGTGTCGAGTGGGGAGGGGAAAGACACTTGTCAAGGTATTTGTCATCCCTGCCACGTACTGCCTGGCATTATTAACTAATGGGCACAGCGCAGATTCTTTGTGAAATTCTTCTCAAGTAGACAAACGTTGAAAGCACTCTTCTGCATAGCAGGGCGTGTGAAGACACACACAGAGCACCTCCAGCATGCTTTAAGGGACGATGGTCTCCTAGTGAAGAACAGGTGCTTGCTGACCCTGCTCCCTTTTACCTTCTTGGGTCTTCTGGGTGAGACACATGACTGCAGCCTAGAGAACAAAACTGCCAAGGTCTTGATAACAGGCTTAGCATCCGCATGAACACTTGGGCAAGGAGGTCCTCCCAAGTCACACACGAGCACGCCCACAGAATGCCACAGTTCAGGGTGCCTGAGGAGTTTATTCACTAGACTATCAGCTCTGAGAGGCCAGAGTCTTGCTCATCTTTGAATCCCTGGTACAGAGCAGGTTTTCTATAAAATTAGAAAGGAAGAAAAGAGAGAAGGAAAGGAGAAAAGAAGGGGAAAAGGTAAGGGAAAGGATAAATAAAGAGAACAGGAGGGGGGAGGGGAGAAGGAGGGAAGGAAAGAAAGGAAGGTTGGTTTCAGGAATTGCCCTTTGTAGGCAGACCGTGTTTTCCAAAAATGCTCCAACTATGTCTCCCCTCCCGCCTGCTCTTCCTCCAGTATGACCTTCATACACGCCCACTGAGATGTGTGATCAGTGCAGTCTTGAGTCTAGGTGAGCTTATGGCTGTGGAAGAAGTAACCCTATGTGGCTTCTGTAGCTAGGTCAGAAACAAAGCTTCTTCCTGGATCTCCTGGGATGCTCGCTCTTGTGACCCAGACACCATGCCATGAGGAAGGCCAAGCAGCTGAGGGCAGGTCCCCAGCCCTGGCTCAGCTTCCAGCCAATGGCCAGCACCAACACCAGCCAGGGGAGCAACACCAGCCATCTTGAGAATGAATCCTCTAGTCCCCAGTCAGGCTACCCTGGGTGACCCCACGTGGAGCAGAGAAGAGTTGTCCTCGCCAACTCCTGCCCAAATCATGATTTGTGAGCTGTTGTTCTAAACCACTCAGTTTTGGGGTGGTTTGTTCCATGACAATAGATGACTGAAACACACTGAGCACATATCATTTCCTTTTCTGGAAGGGCTACCATGTGCTCACCTCTGGCTCCTTCATGTGACCCAGAGGTGGATAAACCTGGTCGGCTGTCGGGACTGTGGCTCTCACCTGATATCAGTGCCTGGGAATTCCTCATAGGGAAGGAGCCAGTCATGCCATAGATGCTGCTGCTGAAGACAGTATTGGTGCCACTGAGGATCACCATGCAGACGATGGTGATGGCAAAGAAGCTGCGGGTCCAGGAGGAGGTGTCCACCTTCACCAGCACAATTATCACCACGAAGATGGCCAGTGTGATGGTCAGTGAGGCCAGGACACGGACATGGACTGCAACCCTGTGGAGAGGATGGCAGAAGCAATTAGACACCCCCTTGCACCTTACACCTGGGGCTAGGGCTACTGAACCATCTTAAGGGAAGCAGGCAAGCTCAGCAGTCAACTGTCAGCTGTCCCCTGTGCAGTCAGGAGGCCTGGGTTCAAATTCTGTCTTCCTGCTCACTAGCTGTGTGGCCTTGGGTAAGTGACTCAGCTGCTCTGGTTTCAATTTCTGCACCCCTACTATGGGGAGGAGAATCGATCTACCCCATGGGTGGGTGTGGGGCTCCCAGGAGCGTGAGCGATGTGGAGTGCGGGGATCAGTGTCAGGCTCAGGGCATGTGAGGTTCAAGGACAGGATGCTGGGACTGTGGAGGCAAATCCCTGCTCCTCTTGCCGGTTCTGTCTGGTGTTTAAACAGAGCAACCACCTACTGGGCTTCCTTCCCCCAAAACTTGGCAGTAGGGTGTGGGGGAGGGGGAAGAAAATCATCATCATCGTCTTCATCATCATCATCGTTGTCATCATCATCATCATCACAGCAAACACTCACATAGCACTTAATTTGTGCCAGGCACTCTTCCAAATGTTTTCTATATACTAACTCATAATTCTTGCACCAGCTCTGTAAGACAGGTATTCTTACCTATCCCACACATACAGATAAGAAACTGAGGTCAGAGAGGTTAAGGAACTTGCTCAAGGTCACTCAGCTGTGAACCCAGGAGGTCTGGCTCCAGTCTGTGTTCTGAGAAGATGCTCTACTGCCTCCTTTGAAACAAAGGGAATATGGGTGGCACAGAACAGTGGCTAGGACAGGGGGATCCTTCCGTGGTGGTCTCAGTTGTCATGGGCAGCAGCTGATGCCAAGCTAGTGCAGCCCAGGGCCAGGGGAGCCCCACACTCCCCCAGCACCATGCCTGCTATAAGCCATACACTCCTCCCAGCCCCCATACTGCCCCGGGGAGAAAAGCAGGAAAGGAGGCTGTCTGAGAAACTGCACATTTTTATTCTAGGGAGAGGAAACACCATCTCAAGGGGCTGTTTAAATCATCAGATTAGACTAAGCTTTAAAGCAGATTGGATGTTTGGTTAATTTTCCTGCTAACCAGTGGGTGGGGGCTGGGAGAAAAGCCAGATCACATATACACAAATTATTTTTTGGATTAAAAAAAGGAAGACAAATTTGAAATGTAGAGAAACATATATATGTATATTCATAGGTGTGAAATAATGAACACGAAAAGCAAGAAAGGACTTTTTCTTTTTTTTTTTTTTTTAAAAGATGACCGGTAAGGGGATCTTAACCCTTGACTTGGTGTTGTCAGCACCACACTCAGCCAGTGAGTGAACCGGCCATCCGTATATGGGATCCGAACCCGGGGCCTTGGTGTTATCAGCACCGCACTCTACCGAGTGAGCCACGGGCCGGCCCAAGAAAGGACTTTTTCAAAGTGCTTTTGTGGCCCCAGGCTCATCTAAGTTTCCTTCTGATCCTCAGCTGAAGAGAGGGCAGGTGCTGCCTCTGCTTTGTAAGGGAAGGAGGAAACCGAGGAAGTGAAGGAACAGTTCAAGGTTGCGCGGTGAGTCTGTGGGGAGGGAAGCTGGGACGAGACCCCAGGTGTGCTGAGCCCCAGCCTGTTGCGCAGTCTGCTGACATGTGTCCTCAATGCTGTGTTCACCTGCAACAAGCACTGAGCAACTACTGTGTGTCAAGTGCTGTGCTGGCTGGGAGCCCAGGACACCGACAGCCCAGCAGCAGTCATCTCATCCTGCTGTGCTAAGCGCTCCACTGAGAGGGCCACGGGGCATCCTGGGGCAGCAAGCCTACCCGGGAAGCCTATTTGGAGGCGATCTCCAAGATGGACCATAAGGATGCATGGGGGGCACATCTGGACATGGGTGCACATGTCTTGGGGGAGAGAGCGCAGCACACTCAGGGAACTGGAGTAGACTCTGGCTGCAATCGAGATGGGAGAGGAGGAGCGCAGAGATGAGGCTGGAGAGAGACAAGGAGCCCCATCCTGGAGTGCCTTGTCCATTCTGATAAGTGCCAGGACTTGATCCTGGGGCTGGGGGTTTGGGGAGTGGGCATGGGGCCTTTGTCTGCCAGCATCCCCCCTGGAAGAATGCTCCTTTCTCCATACGCAGTCATACTGGGGAGGTCACCGAGGCAGCCACAAACAATGGGTATGTGACCCAGCCTGGGGTGATCAGAGTGTTCCATGCTGCCTGCCGTGGGGATGGGTTAGGGACTAGCATGTGACCCACACAAGGCCATGGAGCTGAGGAGAGCAGCTCCCAGTCGTGACTTCATATGGGGCTGCTGACTGCCATCTGTCAGCTGTGCAGGGCAAGATTGCATACAGAATAAAGCCAAGCAGAGACCCAGAGAGCAGGGATGGTGCGAGAGAAGATGCCCCAGATCCAATGATGCCTGAAGGCACACCTGACTTTAATTTTCAGTGAAAGAATGAGAAAACCCTTTTTTGTGCTAACTAGCATCGAGGTCCATCAGGGTTTCAGGCTGGATAAGGATAGTCAGAAACTCTCCAGTGCTGCTGCCAGTGTCTTGCCCATGTGCCCTACCGCTGACCACTTCAGGACATGCTGGTCCACGCAGCAGGCTAGAAGTGGCAGGTACTTATCTCCTAAGAGTAGCCTTCAACCAGTAAGTGCAGGAAGTTGGTGGATTAATACCCAGCTCCTGCTCCCTGGGCTGTGTGTTCTGCCCTGGCTCCCAGAGATCCCAGCAGGATCAAGCTCTGGCCACCCTCTGTAGGGGCTGGCTTGAAAAGATATCCTCTGTTGGCTGCCATCCCTTCCCTGTCTCCCTTCTCTACTCTCCTACCTTCACCTCCCGAGTAAACTACTCATACTTGAATCCTTGTTTCCGGGTCTGCTTCTAAGGAACCCACACTAAGATGCCACTAAGGCCCCACAGTAAAACACATCTTCTGAGAGTCTGCAGGCACCATGGCCTGGACAGGCTGGTGGGCAGCCAGGTTAGCACCTGGACTCCTAAGGGGCCCAGCTTCTCTACTGTAAGAGCATACCAGGTGCCCTGGAGGCTGGTGGGCAAGACTTACCTCTGATGCTCGGGGTGATCCTACACACTCAGCCCTGTCACACAGTGCCCCCATCCTCTCCCAGCAGCTGGGACTGCTCCACTCACCCCCAAGATAAAAGCTGGCAAGGGCACAGAGCCGGAGTCAGGAGACCGGGGTCCTGCCCAGCTCTGCTGTCAACCCACTGTGTGACACCAGGCAAATATTCAACCTCTCTGGGCCTCAGTCTCCTTATTTCTAAAAAGAAGAGGCTGGACCAGATAAGGTCCCTAATAGCTAATGATTCTAAATCTGAAGAAATTCAAGTGGAGAGAGAGGTTGGGGACAAATATCAAAAAGTTTTAACCAGTTCCTTGGAGCAGGAGGAGGCAAAGGACAGGCTTCAAGATATGAGGAGTGCTGCGAGGGCAGGGGCCTTCCTCTCCTTCCCCCAGCACCAGCACAGAGCCTGGTAGGCACCTGGTAAATATTTGGGGACACACAAAGTGACATGCATGGGAGATCAATAGTGCAGGAGTGGTTTTCCCACTGGCCTTGAACTCCCAGCTGCTGTCTGCTTCTCGAGCCCCTCGGCCTGGCAGGGAGTCCAGCTGGAAGTATCTGCCAGCCTCGGGAATGGCCTCTGCCCCTGCCCATCTCCTCGCATGCACAGTGAGGAAAAAGTCTGGCATCAAGGGACCCTCCTGTGTGCCTAGTCACTTGAACAGGAAGGTTGCTTTGCAGAGAGCTGGGGGCTTCTTACTCAGGCATCCCCAGGGTGGGGAGACGAAGAGGAGCGGGAGATGAGGAGGCAAAGGCCAAATGCATGGCAAATGCTGGCTCCATCCCTGCCCTCGCCTGTGCAGGTCTCCTTTCTGCCTACTAAAAGCCTCCACCCATGGGCTCTGGGCCCACCGGGATCTCGCGGGGGCTTTTTGCAATACTCCTAAAGCTTTATAAATGTGCCAGGTGCAAGGCCACCCATGTGCACTAATGGGCATGCTGGCTTCTCTCCTCTTCCTTCCTCCCCAGGCAGGGTGGGTGGCCCAGGGGACTGTGACACTATTGTGATTTTAGGAAAGTCTAGATAAGCACTACCCTGGTGTCTGAAGTTCTACTCTGGGACAGGACATAGCCAAGATGACAGCTCCAGGCAGAGACCCTGGGTCTAGTTCACTACTGAGAAGATTCCTGGATGGGGCTGCCAGCTGTACCCAGGCTGTCAGTCCCTCTCTCCCCCCTTCTCATGAAGGCTCAGGACCCCAAGGGACTGATTTCTTCATAAGTCACCAAAATGTAAATCCTCCTCATAAGTATTTATGGTGCTGCAGATTTAACATAATAAAACACTTGGCGATTATGGATGAGCCAGTCAGAGAAAGCCAGGATCCTCCAGGAGGGGAGAAAAGGAGACATTTCAATCTCGCACATTAAACAAAAAACAATTTAGCCCCAAACCATCATTTTCCCACAGCCTGGAAACAGATGGAGGCTTGGGAGCATTTCCCTATTACCCTCGCCCCTCTTCCGGAGCCCAGGAAAGGACAGGGGCAGGTCTGGGGCTGGCTAGACCCTTCTGGAGAAGGTCCTGGCACTACTGAGCCATGTCCCTAACCCACCCTGAGGAGGACAGCTGGCCTGAGGGGCTACGGCCCTGCTGGAGACAGACCCAGGCCTTCGCCACCACCCACTTCCCTCCTAGCAGCCTGAAGCCCAGGAGAGGCGGGCCTCCCACTAGAAGGGTCTGAGGCATGGCTCTGGCTGCAGTGGGTGGGAGCCACAAGCTGGGGAAGTAGAGGCTCCAAGCACAGATGCAGGTGAGAAGGTCCCAGTTAGAATCCTGGCTCCAACCTTAACAGCCATGTGACCTTTGGCCTGTCACTTCTGTGCGCCTATTTCCCCTTTTTTATTTTTTTGGTGGATCTGAAACTGTGGCCTTGGTGTTACAAGGCTGTGCTTTAACCAACTAAGTCCTGTTTTCCCATCTGAAAGCAGGTCACAACAGTTTCCTGCCCTAGGCTGCTGTAGGGTACAGGAGAAAATGTGCCTCCTGGATGTGAATACCTAGAAGAGTCAACTGTGGTTACGAGATCATCCTCTCACGGCCTGAGCTGGACCTTCCCTGACACTGCAGACCCACAGCCCAGGGCTGGCTTCCAGGCTGCTGGACCTCCACGGTCTCCCTCCTGAACTGCTGTGCATCCTAAGTGACATAACAAGGGGCAGCCAAGGGTTTACACCCTTGTTATAGTTCAGACAGTGACTCGGGACCTGGAAGGGTCGGCAGCTGTCATTTATGCAAGCCTGGGCTATCCTAGCTGGAGAAATGCCCTGTCCTCAGGGCTGGCCAAGTGAGTGGACAGAGAAGGCAGTGAGAGCGGAGGGGTCCCCACTGCCTTGGCTGCTGCCCCTCCCCCTGCGCACCCTTCCTGTCCTCACACACTCTCTCCTCCAGGGTAGGCGGTGCTAAGGGATCACCTGTGTCTGCTCCTAGGGCCGTTCCTCCACTCTCCTCCTGGGGCAGGGTCTCTGCAGGCTGCATCCCTGCTAGGACACCAGATGCAGCCCTGTGTGCTGGGAAGGCCCTGGTGAAGCAGGTTAGGGCCAGCCAGCTTGCAAAAGGGACTGTAGGCCCTCAGGCCTGTCTAAGCATCTTTATCCTTTACACTTTCAGACTGCACTTTGGTGTTTAAGATGGGTGTGAATTCCTTCACACTCCTTCCGTTGGGAGGGGGGTCTATGTCCCCTTGAAACTGAGTGGGCTGTGACTGCCTTGACCAGTCAAGTATAGCAAAAGTGACGCTATGTGACTTCTGGGACTAGGCTGTAAAAGCCATGTCGCTTCTTCCTTGCTCTCTTGGAGCATTTGCTCTTCAGCCACACCCGAAGCAGTCCTATTACCCTGAGGCTGACATGTGATGGGGCAGGGAGGGAGAGAATCCAAATGGGCCCTGGCCCCAGCGGCGGTCTGATGCAACTACATGAGACACTCAGCCAGAGCTGTCCCTGAGCCTCCATGCCCCCAGATTATGAGATACTAATTACTGATATTGTTTTAATCCACTCTGCTTCGGAATCATGTTATGTGACAATAGCTGGAATAGCCCCATGGCATGACGTGTTTGGAGAGACTGGCCCATTCAGCCCTGGCACACACGAGGCACCCTGCTGCCCTCTCCCCTCCTGCACCCACAGCAGACATCACTAATCACGGCACACTCCCTGTGGGCAGACCTGCCTTAGAATCCTGTTCAACCAGAGATCCAGGTGGTCACTATAAATTGACCAGAGATGATGGGTAAAACAGATTTGCCATCAGTGATCTAAGGTTCAGTAGGTCATGTCCAAAAGAAGCCCAGGTATCTGGACCATCATGTAGCCACTGATATAACCTAGTGGCAACTTAGGGGAAACGTGGACAAACTGGCTAGAGCTGATGCCCGTAAAAAGTCAGACTGAGAACGGACAGCAATAGTCACCCAGTGGGGTCTATGGCCATGCTAATTTGCCTGGCCATCTCCTAAAGAACTCCTTCCATGGAGCATCCAGATGGAGTCCTTCCTAGCCCTTACTGATAAAACATCAGAAATTCCCCATGACCCCTTTGTGAGTGGTTGACACATCAGCTATTGTCACCAGCTTAGCACTGAGCAGTTAAATGACTCCTTCTGGGCCACAGGCCTTGCAGCCATTGACAGTTTCCCCTGGGAGGAAGATCCAGGTGTCCCCACATGATGCCACAGCATGCAGCTGGAAAGTGGAAGCCCAGTGTCCTGCCCAGGCACCTCCAGGTAACTGACCTGACTTCTCAGTCTTTGTGGACAAGTCTGAGCCACCTGCCTCCTACTTTGGTGGCCACCATTTAAATAGGCAGAAAAAGAGCAGCTGCAGATGAGAGGGGAGTGGAGAAGGCAGGAGGCGCAGGTGAGGCTGAGAGAGGAGAGGGCCTACCTGTTGACAAGCAGGAAGGTGGCCACGAGGCACAGCACGGAGGGCACGGTGGAGGCGATGACAAGGTAGTTCTCAAAGTAGTTCTGGAAGCACACAAGTAAGGAGGCGGCTGTGGTCACTCAGGGACAGAGGAGAGGTCCTCACCCCAGAGCAAAGACAGGGCCTCTCTTGGGGGGGCTCCTCCCCACTGTCTTCAGATACTTGGGAGCCACAGGTAAGTCTGCCCCAAGACGACCTTCCCACCCCCATCTCCAACCTAAGACCACTCATTCAGTCACTCAACCAACAGCTGTTGATGTCAGCTGTGCTAAGTGCTAGGGACATAAGAAAGGATGAGACATTGTCCCTGTCCCTTGCAAGGTCCGACACTCCACAGCCCATCCTCCCACCCACTCTACCTGTCCCACCCACAGACTGCGGCAGTAGGGTCAGGACTCGTTTGTCCAAAAAGAAAAGTTTTGCCCGGTCAGCCTTCCTGGCCCACTGCCAGAATGCTGGGTGCACATGGGTTTTGTTATGACCCAACAACATTCTGACATTCTTGTGACCAAGTGAGTCCTCTTAGAAACACACAGGGCCCACCCACTTCCTGCAGGGAAACATTGTTCTGACTTGATTTGCTCTCTCGATGGAGCTGCTACAGAAGGGCAAAGTCGTTTTGGGAAGTGGCTTGTAGACTGGCCAAATGAGGAAAAAAAAACATTTCCTGGCAGCAGCTCAGGGTTATGACAGAGAGTACATAAGACAACAGAAAGATGGAGAATGTTCTGATTATAATGTGCTGGAACACATAGTGAAAGCAGCTGTGTTTGTCAAAACTCAGAGAAGGTCCACTCATAAGGGTGAATTTTACTGTGTGTATATTATCTCTTAACACACCTGTCTTAAAAAAAAGAACAAGGTCTGGCTGGTTAGCTCAGTTGGTTAGAGCGTGGTGCTGAAAACACCAAGACCCAGGGTTCAATCCTCGTAACTAGCCAGTTGCCCACACCCGCCCCCCTCCAAAACCAAGAAAAACACTGGAAAGGGTTGACTTGGGTCTTTGTAGATTAAACCACGAACCCCAGGTTCTAAGCCATGATAATAGCTTACATGTATTAAGCATTCACCGTGTACCAAACACAAGGACTTTACATGAATTCTATTGTTTAACCCTAAACAAACAAAAAAAGAAGCTGTGTGAGTATTCTGCCCCGGGAGACTTAAGACATTTAACTTAACCAAGAAAATACTTTGAGTACAAATATGCTAAGTGCAAAGAACAACATGTCCAGAGAACTTGCCAACATCGCAAGAAGCTGCGGATTGCAGGGCCCACTTCCTCCAGCACTCCCACATGAGACAGGCTCGTGCTTGTCAGGGCTGTGCTGTGTCCTAGCAGGAGCATGGGATGGAATGCGAAGGTTTTTTAACAGCTCAAAACACCACAAGAAGAGATGTCAGAAATTTTTTTTTTTGCCAAATCTGAGGCAGGAGCAGTGAGTTCTAAGGGAGTCCCAGGTGGGGTAAGAGGAGGCCGGGCACTAAGAGAATGGGAATAAGTAGGGTGTGGGGACCAGTCCCAGAAGAAGTGGGATCTGGGTTAGACCTTGGAACAGAGGGGCAGATTTCTCCTTTCTGGGAGGAGTTTGCTTGCAACCTGGAGGCCAAGAAAGAAAGATGTCATAATGGGCCCCTTCTAGTCTGAAGCACAGACCGTTCCACGGTCCCCTTTTAGGCCTGAAGAGTGTTTTGTGGTCTTTGAAATCTGTACCCTGAATATAAGGCCGTGGGGGCCTTGCAATTAAAATGATAATCACAGCTAGTGCGGTCCCTGAATCATGAGCCTTAGAAATCACCTTCCTCCTTTGAGGTGCCGTCTCATTGTTCCTGCTCTGATGGGCTCAGCAGAGCCTGGAGCGGTCTGGGGCAGTCAATTACGCCTGGATACAGTGGCCGGGCCCACGTGAGGCTGGGAGGATTCCGGGCCCTTTGGACGTAGGGCTGTGGGTGGGCGCCACACTGCCCCAAATCTAAGCCCCTACAGAGGCCCCCCTTGTCCAGTGGTTGCTCGGTCTGTGGCAAGCTTGTGAACGGCTATCACGTGGGACATAGAATCTCTTTATGTTTTTTTGAGCAGCCTCGGGTTCCCTGAATGTTTTAGAAATGGGGATTTACCAGGTACCTGAATGTTCCTGCTTGTTGATACTGAAGCAGAAAAACATGTCTTTCAATGTTAGAAAGATTTTACCATTTCTCTGCCCTTCAACGAACATGCCAGTGGGTAGGACGGACTTGAGACTGGGCCGCTGTTCTATAGATGAAGATCAGGAGCTGCAGATGGCAACACAGGCAGACTCAGCACATCCCATGGAACTTTCCTTTTTAAAACTTAATTCCTGATATAAACATGTGGTGGTTTTTATTTAATTATTTGCTGCTTTTGCCTGTAAGTTAAGTTCTACTAAAATGAGGAGTGGTGGCCTCATGATCCCCACCTCCTAGTGTCCACACCTTCCCTGTGACTTGCTTCTAACCAAGAGAACCAAGTACACGATTATGTGATTAGTTACATGAGATTGCAGCACCAGCCTTGTGGGACTCTTTTTCTTCCTTGCTGGTTCTGAGGAGGCAAGTGGTCATGCTGGGGAACCCCACATGGCAAGGGACTGCCAGTGACCCCAAGTTGCTGAGGACAGTCTCCAGTCAACACTCAGCAAGAAACAGAAACCCTCAGTCCCACAACAAGAACTGAATTCTGTCCACCACCTGAGTGAGCTTGGAAGTGACCCTGCTCCAATCGAGCCTCAAATGAGACTGCAGCCCTGTGAGGACTTAAGTAGAAGACCCAGCTAAGTTGTGCCCAGACTCCTGGGCCATGGATACTGTCAGATAATAAATGTGTATGTTTTAAGCCACTAAGTTTGTAGTATTTTGTTAGGTAGCAATAGATTCCTAATTCACAATGGTTTCAGATAGCTGGCTTCCTGCTAATCAGGGATTTCCTGAATACTGGAGCCTTCCTGTTACAACTTAAATTTAGTTCCTCGATGCAGACAAGGACAGCTGTTCATGGTTCTTTATTCAACTTCCTGCCAGGCCCAAAGACCAAAATGTTTCCCATGAAGGGAACACAGGCTATGCTTGCTGACCGCATCAGTCCCTTTAGCCTTTCCTCACCAAACTCTCTGCTGAAATTAGGACTTCAGCAGGTGGCAGACACTGATTTCAAGAAGCAGACTTAGTGTACGTGCCTGATACTCTGTTTGCCCTGATGCCCCTCAGGTTACCTGCCTTGCTTCCCTGTCAGAGCAGTGGACCCCATGGTCATGGAGCCACTGCCACTACAGGAAGAGCCGACTGCCTTGGAGAGACCCCTGGGCCTACACCCTGCAGGGCTGCACCCCAGCAGCTGTAGGAGGGGCCAGGTACCACTCCCTAAAGGTGGGGAGTCAAAGCCCCACAAGGTAGACTTTGATCGATGAGAGGCAGAGATAGTAAGGAGCCAAAGTATATATTGCTTTCCTCTCCCCTAACTGTTCTGAAACATGGTGGCTCCGCATGGCCTCTCTGGAGATGTCCCACGTGCCTGCTCAGCCAGCTGTTTTGTCTCGAAGCTGCAGCCAGCTCAGGAACATCACGGCCCCTTGCATCTGCTCTCTGTCCATTCCTGCCTCACCCGCCTCTCCTGCACCCTGACTTGCCCAGGATCGCGCTCCCTGCTGCAGTACTTGCACCTGAGGCATTGCCTTTCTAGGAAACACCCAACAGCGAAGGCCTTACATCCGTCCCTGACTGTGCACCTTGCACATCTGCAGCTGGCACTTCCTGAGTTCACCTCATTTGCTTCCACGGGGTGTTGGGACTACCCTCTTCCATTTTACTTAAGGAAATGTAAAGACATTCAAATACTGGTTGCAACCCATTGTGACTAGGATGAAAACAGTACTGCGCCTCCAATCCAACCTGTAGTGGCTATCTATTAGGGGGATTTTATGTAATGCTGTGTTTTGGGATAATTCACACAGAGTTCACCTCCACTTGGGCCTGATTCCTGACAGCTCCTCAAAAGGCTCTGTTTTTATTTATCCTACCACATACCCCGGAACCATCTCCCCCTCCAGAAGTGAACACATGGACCCCAAAGGCCAGCTGCAACCATGGAGGAAAGGAGGGATAAGACCATCAGGGTGACAGCACTGGGGCACTGCATGTGATGGCAGAGGCTGAGCTTGCACAGTCCTGTAGGCTGTGATATGAATGGAACCCTCAGCGTAGCACAACAGCAGTCGTTTACTTAGCCCGCTGAAAACCTGCAGGTGGGGCGGTCAGTGGGGCCTTACAGAACTGCAGGGCTGGCAGGTGGAAGACCGCATGTGGTTCAGCAGGGAGGCAGGGCTGAAATGCAGCTGGATGTGGCACAGCAAAGACACCTCCCCAAGCAGGCGTCTCTGCTTCAGCAGGCTGGGCCCCAGGCAGGAGACCCTGAGGCTGGTTGCTAATCCTGTGGTGCTCAGCCCAGGCTGGGTGGCCATTGTCTGTCCCCATCAGATTAGTGCCTCTTCTTTTCCTTTTAACCCTTCCTTTGTTTATGGAGAGGTTCAGGCCCCTGTGAGCCAGCGCTGTGCTGGTGCTGGGTGGCCACACTAGAATAGCTGTGTGCCTGACTGCCCTTCAGGGGTCCTGGTGCAAACCTAGAGCTGGGATATAGGGGGATATGAGGTGTGGTGGGAGGATGGACAAGGGGGTCTGGGGAGGCTCCTCACATGGGGCCATCTTGGCAGCAGCTGGAAAGGTTGGGGGAGTGTGGACAGATACAGGAGCTGGGGGCGTAGGTGGAGAGAGAAGCAGGCATTGCAACAGCAGAGACTGGCTCGTGCAAAGGAAAAGAGGGGTACTGCTTTGCCACTGAGGACTCCAACTCAAGGACTCCACTTAAGCCCCAGCCTCTGAGACGTTCCTCAGCATCAGCAGGAATCTGGTGAGCTGAGACAAAAGTGCCCTGAGTTGTCCATTCAATCTGCACATGACTCGGGGAGTGGCAGGAAGGGCAGGCACCATGTCAGGCAGCCCTGGCACCCTGCCCCCCTCCCCGGGAGACAGAATGGCCCCATTAGTCACCTTTCTGAATTCTCGAGCCCACTGTGGGGTTAGGCCCAGCTCTGTGGAGCAAAGAGGAAAAGTTCTGCTCCTTGAATGTCTAATCTGATCTCCCCACCCTCCACTATCTCCCCAGCGTTACCTGCACCCTACAATTACCCGGGGCTCAGGAGGGCTCAGCACACGGCTTCTGGTAGCAGTAACGTCAAAGGCCATCTCTGGCAACCATCAAGTAACCCAAGTAGGGAAATGGAAGCCCTGCCGAATGCCAGGTGACTGTGATATTTGAACAAAGCAGCTTACATGTGGCATGTGCAGCCCCCAGCCCATTTGCTCTTACCACAGCCTGTAAGAGTGAGGCAGAGCTGGGATTGCTCCCATTTCACAGATAGGAAGCCTGAGGCTAGCAGACACAGCTGGATTTCACAGAGGCAGTCACCTGGAGAGGGCTGGTGGCAGGACCTTCTGATGTGGGGCAGGGCAGGGACTGGGTAGGGACATATTTATCGTCACTCAACAAACATAAGAGCAGCTCTGAGGCTGCTTGCCTCACAGATGCACAGGCCCAAACACCATCGCTGGGATCACAGAAGGGACCAGCTCCCAGGACCTAAGAGTCCATTAACATGAGACAGACACGTTTCCCTCAGGGTGGGTAGCATCCTCCCTCTGCCCCAGCCCTTAAGTGCAGGTGGCCTGCCCAAGCCAGCAGATGACAGGGTTTGATTTCTCTCCCCTCTGCCTGCAGTGGCAGACAACAGTGAAGGACCATGTTAACCATCAGCTTCTCTCAAACCCCACTGCCCATTCATTCCCCAGGGCATTTCCACAGGCCTATGTATCTGAGTAGTGCTAAAAAGAAAAGAAAAGAAAATATTAAGAGAAAAACCCCCACCTCTATCAGCCACCTGAAACGGATGCCCATGGTCAGCGGCGAGGCATGGACCACGGGAAAGGGGACAGGATGGCTGGGAAGCACCAGAAGGCTTCCAAACTTCTCTCCTGACCGTGAAACTCCCCAGGGGTGATGGTGGGGGCTCGAAACTCAGACTGAGGACAGACCCTGGCCTCTGGGTGCCGGGTGCCAGGTGCCAGCAGCCCCCAGATGGCAGGTGAGTGTGGACGAACCACTTCTGGCCTGGGCATGGGGGCACTCGAGTCACTGCGATAGTGACATGGACACTCATTTTCGTCTGCTACACGCTGGCCCAATGGGTGAACACCAGGAAAGGGGAGAGACGCTTTTCAAACACAACTTAAAAGCCCACCAGAGCCAGCTGGCCAGATGTGAGGCCCATTTTACGACGGGGAGCATTTCGTCTCCTCTGCCATGCTGAGAGGCTCCGTGCTAAGCGTCTCTTCTGGAAGAATTTAATTCCGGGCTCAGAGTCCAGGTAAAGAGGTTTCTTTGGGTAGGGAGGTCTTGAAATGAGCCCTTTTATCTCTGGCAGGCCTTGGTTAAGCTTCCTCTCCCCTGAATGCCATTTGGGCACTTTGAAATAAGTGCAGCAAATTAGTCATGAGCTGCGGCAGGCTCAGCCCGTGCTGCTGAGTGGCTTCTGTGAGGCAGCTCTGTGCAGCCCCCTCCTCCAGATTGAGGCAGCAGAGGCAGCTGGGCTCCTGCGGGGCGAGAAAAAGCGATTCAAGCCTGGGGGTGGCAGCTCAAGGCACCAGAGCGTTACCTGGATCACAGGGGCATGAAATTAGCAGCAGCAAGCAGGCTGGAGCCAAGAACAGTTTGCTACTGCAAACTTGCAGCCTTTGGACAGCCAAGTTCTACGGCCTGGGATGTTGCAGGGGAGGCACCCTGGCCCCCGGCATTGGCCCAAATCATTCTTGGGCAGGCTGAGAGGTGAGCTAAGGACAGGTGTCCCCTTTAGAGGTGGGGCTGGTGTCCTTTCTGTGGGTTCCCAGGCCCCCATGCTTGGGGCATTAGCTGGGGAAAGTGAGTGGGTGGACGGCCAAGGGCATGGTGGAGCTGGGGGGGCTGGCTAGGCAGGGAGGGAGGGCCGATGCCTGCTTTAGGGGTCAGGCAGGAGCCCAGCACTAGCTAGGCTGGGTGGGGTGGCCAGGAGCCTGAGGACAGAACAAGGCTGGGGACACAAGCAGATAGGTATGCCCGGAAAAGTGCTGGCCAGTCAGGCTAAGTGGCTGCAGAGCCCCCGTCAGACCTCTGCACTCAGCTCTAACATCAGCCTCTGGCCCCAGCCCCTCGGGCCATCTCCAGGTCTGGGTTGCTGGGGCTACTGAAGGCTTTCCCCGGCCCTCAGTCCTTTCACACGGCCTTTTGAATCCCTGCCAGAAGGTTCCTGAGCATTTCCAGAATAAGCTCCCCACCTTCCCTGCCCTTCGAAGGCTTTCTGGAGCACGCCTTCTCCCCCCTTGGCAAGATGGGCTCTTGCTCCAGCCCAGCAGCTAATTCTTAGAGACCAGCACCACTAACTGTCACCTTTCTTGCCTGCATTCTCATCCTCCTTTACTGCTCAGTGTCCCTTCTCTGCCGGCCAAGAGCTCTCTTAAGTCTCCCTTTGGCTAAAAACAAAAGCATTTTGACTTTGCGGCCTCCAACCTCCAGGCCCCCCTTCTCTTCACTCCAAACTCCTGAAAATGTAGTCCATGCCCCCACTGCTAACACTCTTCACCCCCCCAGCTGCCCTAGACAAACACTTCTTTAAAGGTCCTCTTTGCAGCTACCGGTGACCAAGGCCTGGCCTCGTTCCTCACACTCCTGACACCAATGCCACCCCATCCACAGTGGGTTCAACAGGCCCTCAAATTCCTGTCTACCCAGAACCTCAACGTGACTTATTTGGAAACAGGGTCTTTGCAGATATAACCAGTTAAAATGAGGTCATACCGGAGTAGGGTGAACCCTAAATCCAATGACTGGTGAGAGGTGTAAGGAGAGATGAAGGCACATGGATGCACAGGGAGAAGGCCCCAGTGAACACAGAGGCAGATTGGAGAGATGCTACCACAAGCCAAGGGATGCTGAGGACTGCTCAGGGGCCCCCCAAAGCTGGAGAAAGCAAGGAGACATTCCTCCCTAGAGCCTCGTTTGCAGCAACCATCCCTCCAGCAGTCCCCTCCTTAGATTCAAAGCTACCCCCAGCCCCATCCCCATCCTCTCAGTCCACCTCTGGTCTCCCTGCCACCCAGAGGTGCCTCTTATGCTCCACCCTTAGTTTCCTCCCCTGCCCTGGCTTCCATGACCCCCACACCTCCATCAGTCCCTGCCTCCACACCAATGCTCACAGCCTGCAGGCGTTACCACCTGGAGGTCCTGCTGAGCCCAAACTCCAAGTTCCCTGAATCAAATGCCTTCAAGAGAAATCCCCCCAAGCAACCCCTCCCGAGGCCCATGGTCATCCTGCTTTTCTCAGCCCCCTTTTCAAAGTGTCTTGATTTCTCCTTTGCCCTCACCCCGGGTCAATCACATTGGTCAGCCCCATGTCCCCATCACCTGACGGTGGCTCACATTCCCACCCAGTCCCCATAACTCCCCTCTGCCCACCAAGCCCCAGCCACTGCCCCAGGCTTCGCACATCCTCCATGCCTTTACCCAAGCTCCTCCCTAGGCCTGGCCACCCTCTGCTTCCCACACAGCCTTATCTGCCTCTGGGCCTCTCCTCAGTGCACTGTCCCCCTTCTTTTGGGCCCTTTTCAGGACACCTTGGGGCTCCAGTTTGGTTGAATGACAGGGCATGTGGAGGTGCAGGAGGCTGAGGCGGACAGTGAGGGATGGTCTCAGGTAGCAGGCTGCAGAAGGGCTTCTGTTTCACAAGGTCCTAGGGAGGATTCTGAAGGTTTCTGAATGGCAAAGTGGTGTGTCAGTGCTGAGCACAGAAGGAATCACCTGGCAGGAGAGGGTGGAATGAGCGGAGGGGGAGAAGCAGGTGGCAGTGGCTGTTCATTTATCCATTCATTGGTTCATTCAATAAATGTGAAGTGCGGCTGACCTTCTAGAATTCATTCACTTATTCAGCAAATAACGGCCAAGCACCTTCACCATGCCCAGTGTGTGCTAGAGGCTGGGGACACCACGGTGCTTTAGGGAGGGAGACAAAAAAGTGGGTAAACAGCAAGTGTAAAAAAAAATTTTTAAAAGACTACCAGATAGGCTTTTAAAAGACTACTTACCAAATGTAAAAATAATAGAAACCAGGTAACTGGCTAAACTAGAGCCTAATGGGGAGACTGATCTTGGCAAAGGTATCAAGAGATGACCTCTCAAAGGAGGTGATGTTTGGGCAGAGACCCACAGGACAAGCTGAGTGAGGGGTGAGGGGAAAGCATCCTGGACAGAGGGAACAGTGTACGGTTGGCTCCGAGGCGGGAATGAGTGTTGAGGCAAGCACAGGGGTGAGCCTGGGCTGTGGCCAGGGAGAAAGGCGGAGAGGGGGCGATGAGCTGGCAGGCCCACGTGTCCAGGCTGTGGTGACAGTTTGCATCTCATTCTGCGTGTGACGGGAAGACTCTGCTGGAGGCTGAAGAGCGGAGAACCTTGGTACCAGCTCTCACTCACTGAGCTCTCCCATGCTGCTCTTCTGAGCACTCTTTGCCCACTAACTCCTTTAATGCACCCCTTGGAGGGAAGATTCATGTTCCAGATGAGGAAACTGAGGCTCAGAGAGTTCAGGTAACTTGCCCAAAGTCACACAGATCAGACCCAGCCCTCCGTCCCCACAGCTTGGGCCCTTTTATCTGGTGCAATGGAGGCCTTTCTATTTATGTCTTCAAGAGATCACTTCTTCAGGCTCCACAGAGAATTGATTGGAGGGCGCAGCAAAGGTGCCAGCAGCCAGAGGCTGAGGCTGGGGTGACAGCCATGGAGGGGAGAATCAGGGAGATTTGAGACATTCTGGAGGTACAATTGACAGGACTGTTGATGGGTTGAATGTGGGGGTGGAAGGACAGAGGGAAATAGAGGGTTGCCCCTAAGTTTCAGGCTTGACTGATGGGTAGGGTGTGCTGCTGACTGGGCAGGGGGAGGGAGTCCTCACCAGTGTAATCTGAACATGTTGGGCAAAATAACACCTCCACAGCGAGATTCCAAGCCCTGAACGTGGAGCCACGGCGTGTAATCCTGCCACGATGGGTCTGCCTACCTTCCCCCCACCCCCAACTCTCTCATCTACTCCACCACCGACACAACAGCCCCTCACAACACTTAGAGATGAATTCGTCCTTCCCCAAATATTTATTAAGCTCACTAGATATTCTAGGCACAGTGGATTGGCCCAAGTTCCCACCTTCTTGGGAATACTGATCTACTCAAGGAGACAGGTGGACAATGCGTAAACAAACAGATAATATGTCAGGCAGTGATAAGTGTTAGGAAGAAAAATTAAGCAGCACAGGTACCTCTATAATAGATCATGGAACACCTGTGCAGGAAAGAACCTTAAGGGAATGTCCAGTCCAGGGGTGACAAAGGACTGCTCCCAGGCCAAATCTGCCCACCTCTTTGTAAACACTGAAACTCGGTCATGCCTGCTGGTCAGCCCATTTGTTTACATATTGTCAAGGGCAGCTTTCATGCTACAAGCACAGTTGAGTGACTGCAACAGAGACTGTGTGGCCCACTAAGCCTAAAACGCTTACTATCCGGCCCTGTGCAGAACAAGTTTGCTGACCCCAATCTAGTCTAATCTCTTCATTTCTTAAGAAAGAAACAGAGCCCCAAGTCACCCAGCAAGTTTGAAACAGTCAGAAACAGAAGCCAGCTCTCCTGAATGCCAGAGTCTTTCCACCACGCAGGTGAACAAGAAAAAGAGAAACTTCGTTCGTCTCCCCTTTTACCCTCCTTCACCAGGCTGCCTAACAAGGGCAAGCTGGCTGCTGTGACCTTTGTCCTTATTACCCCTAGATACTCTCAGGCTGGAACCTTAACAAGCAGAGGAATGGCTCAGAAAACAGATGGAGGAAAGGGTCACAGACACAGGGGCCTCATAAATCCATACATGAGTGATCCCGAATTCCTGGGGGATGAGCTGATTTGAGGCTCAGCCACTGCAGATGCCCGGGCCAGCCTGGTCTTCCTCTTCTGCAGCCTGACCTCTGCCATGTGATGAGGGAAAAAGGGAAGAAGGCCTTCTAAGAAAACTCCCCACCTACTGCATGGCCCCTGCCTGACAGAGGTGGCTTCTGCAGCCCCCAGAAGGCCCTCATGTGTCAGTGTCACAAGGCTGACGACCAGGGACAAGGGCCATGCCCTGTGACATAGCGGTAACAAGGAGGTGGTCTGGGGGTGCTCTAGCTGCTTTCTGTAAAAGGAAATCAGGAAACCCACCAGGAAGAGGGAGTCTTTAGCCAGTCCCAGCAGGCACTTTCTCACCAACATGCTGTTCCCGCTGTGGGGAGGCTGTTATTCTAAGGAGGTGCACATGGGCAGAAACCACAGGCTGCTCCAGGCATGCATATGCACACACACAGAAGACTGGCCAGAGGCCAGCAAGGGCCCCCCAGGCACCCGCTGCCATGGCAGATGCCTCCCAGCCAACGATTGCCCATAACCAAGGTGCTCTGCTTCTCGGTGGAAAGACTCTAATTTGGGTTCTGTTCTCTGGATACGCGTCATGATCAATCACGTTAAAGAGACACTAGAGCACTTAGGGCCCAGGCCATCTTCTGATTTGTCCAGGAAATCACCTCTGGATTCTAAGGCTGTGTGTAGGAAGAAGTGAAATTGAATGCAGAGAGGGCGCGATCAATAGCCCGGGAGGGCCAGGGAATGCAGTGCGGGTGGGGAAAGGGTGAGCACGAAGGGAGAAAATGAAAAGAGAATTAGAGAAGTCAAGACCACCAAAGGCATGACTGACAGCATTCCAAGCCAGGCTTTTTCTCTCTCTCTGCAGGACGCAGCAAGAGCTAAAAACAGAAGAAAAAGCCATCACAGGTAGATTCATTGGAAATGGCACGCTAGCTGGGTCTGCAGTTAGAATCGGAGGGTGGACAAGGGAATAAAAAAAAAGATACACTTTTGGTTCTAATTTTTAAAAATGGTTTAGAGCAGCCCTCCACACCAGCCGAAGCGACTGGCAGCCACTTACCCATACCCTGAGTAGGAAGCCTGGAGCCCCTCCCTCCTGCCTGACCCCCAGGCCATCCCTACCATCTCCTTTTCTGAGATGACAAAGCTCAGACAAATTCTGCTGTAATATGCTTTTGTTGGAGGAGGAGGGTGTTTCACCCAGCACCAGTCTTTGGAATTCTGCGCTTAAATAGTGGATTGCCAAATGGACTCTATACATCTTTTGTACTTGGAGAGAGATCCGAGCTGCATGAAGATCGAACTGCAGGAGCGTCATGGTCTTTGCATCCAGCATGTCACGTTTCACAAGGCGCAGCATGTGCCACGGAGGAGAGGCTCCTGGACACCTGCTCCCCCACTGGGTGCCCACATCAGGACGGCCTGGGAAGAGTGCCCATGCTGCACCTTGGGGGATGGAGTCAGCAGGGCAGGGTCTTGGAATCTGGGTTTTGCCAAGAGCCCCAAGAAGTCGGATGCTGATTCAGATACCCCTGGGTTGCAGCCCCAATGCTAGTCTTTGTGCCCACGTGCCACGAGTCAGTTACTTATTGCCTCCACTTTCCTCTCTGTAGAATGAGGACAGGATGCATCCTCGTGGGTGGCTATGAGGTCAGAGGCAGACAGGTAGAACAGGGTTTTGCCAGTGGGTCGCAGCCCATTAAAGGATATGATATCCATTTGGTGGGTCATGACCAGAATTTTATTTTATTCTCTTTTATCTTTTGCTACCACCTCCCTTATTACTAAAGGAGAACTGTCTGCATCCTTTTCTGGGACCCCCTCCTCTGTGCACCTGAACCGTCTGCCCTGCTCATGGACCCCAGTCAGCTGTGCTCCCTCTCCCTTCTCATTACTGCTGTTCCTTCTCTCCTGGATCATCTGCATCAGTGCACAAACTGCCTGCTATTTCTCCCGCATTAAAAATAAGAGAACAGAACATTCTCACCCGTGCTGACCACAGTTCCCTGCAGCTCCCACCTCATTGCCCTGCTCCTGTTTAAAGCAAAACTCCTTGAGACAGTTCTCTGGGTTTGCTGTGTCCACCGTCTCTCTCCGCATCCTCTCTCACAGCCTCTGGTCCAGCTTCTGCCTCTGCCCTCCAAGGTGCTGCTCCCCAAGGATCTGCACAGGTCAAACCCTCCATCCTCATTCTGCGTGGCTGATAAGCAGCACTGCCACTGCTGACCACTTGCTCCTCCATGAGAACTACAATCAGAGTGGGGTGTTCTTTCTCTGGGTACAGATGCTGCTTTATGAAACTGTTGTTTCCTTTACAGATGCAGATGTTTTACCAGGAGAAATGTCCATCGTGGTCAAAAGAAGTTTGAAAACATTTGAAAATGCTGACATAGAGCTCAGGGATTAAGAGCGTGGACAATGTGAGCTCAGATGGCCCAGGTCTGAGACCCAGTTCTCATTTACTCTGGACCTGGGAGCATATTATTACCTAGACTTTTTCAGCCTTGGTTCCCTTTTCTGTAAAAGGGGTATAATATCCCTGAGGGCTATAGCAAGGACCAAAAGAGATCATGAAAATGAAACCTCTAGCATACAATAGGTGGCTAATAAATATTCTTGAATTAATGAATGAATCAGCACCCTTAGCACAGTGGCTGTCACATGCTGAGAGCTTAGTAAAAGCAGCTAATGTTGCTGGGATCCAGCAAAGTCCTTGCAGAGCAGCTACCGTGTCGGAGATGCACAGTAAACACCAGGCCTTTCCTCCCTAACAATATCTGAAGCACTTTATGAATGCTGCCACATGGGCCTGTGTGGCCCCAAGCCTCACAGAGGGTGAGGGCACTGCTAGGACTGGTGGCCTTCTGTTCCCAAATCTGGGTTCCTCTCAGCTACCCTGTGGTCCCAAGAGACAGGACAGATCCAGCTTTCTCCCAGGTACAGAGCTTTTAAAAAAGATGACCCATGACTCTTAAAACTCCTGGAGCAGGTAACCTCCACTCCCCAATTCAGTCTAGAGAGGTTACTGGGCTGGTCCAGGGCCTTGCGGCAGCACAGAGGAACAGAGGCCAGGACTGCCTCTCTCCTGCTCTCATGGCTTCAACTGCTTTGGCTCTGCGTCACCCCAGGTGCAAGGACACCCACCTTGAGGCCCAATCGGCCCTACTGCTCCTTTTCCAGGAGCCTGGGAAATGGGAAGGAAGAGGAAGGTGGATACAGAGCACTCCAGCCTCCTAACCACATCCATTTGGTCCCCCAGTCTCCCCAAAGGGGAGCATTTACCCAGAGGAAGGGCAAAGGCTCCTCCCAGGACTGTCATTGGCTGATGCAGGGCTACAGGCTTGGTGGGGACCGCACAGCCACATTGAGGAATGAAGCCCAAAGTACTTAGGTTTGACAAGCATCAAACCCTCCAACCACCTACATTTGTTAAGGGTCCTGTGAAGAACCCCACACTCTCTGAGGCAGACCAGGGCAATTCCTTGGACTTCCTGCAGGGTGGCTGCTGTAATTCTCCAAGGAGAAAACTGTCCCCTCCACTGCCAGGTTTGACAACTTGACTTGTACTATAGGAATATCCCCCAGAAGGTTCACCTAAGTCTCTTAGAGCCTAAGCTCGTTTAATGGGTGCTCTGGTGGAAGCAGCTGCTTTTTACCCCTGATGTGGCAACCTTTTACTTGGATCCTGGTTTTTGATGAGTCTCATCTGGAGAGCACCAAGCCCCTCCTCAGACTGTGAATCAGAATTGGGTGAGTGGGACAGGTGGAGTGATTTTTAAAAGCTCCCCAGGTGATCCCATGTGCAACCAGGGCTGAGAACACCAGGTAGATGGACAGGTCAGAGAGCATGCTGGTTACAGGCATGGGCCCTGCTGACCTCCAAATCCCAGTTCTGCACTTGCTAGCAAATAACTCAGTGGCCTAAAACCTGTGAGCCTCGGTTTCTTCATTTGGAAACTGAGGATGGGCGTCCCTGACTCACCAGGTCATCATGCTAATGAAGGAAGATAATAGGTCAAATTGTGGGTGAGTACAGGCTTCATGGCAGGGACTTGGCAAAGTCAGCAGATCATCACCAAGACCTCTGATGACCTGTCCTCCAGTTTCCTATTCTCCAAACTATTTCATCCTGGTTCCTTTTAACCCTTTCTCCCTGGATTGAGGTGCCTGCCTTTAGTCCTAAGGACAGATCCCAAGTCACACTGTCCTGCCTCTTTGGGGGACTGAGAATGGGCTGGGAGCAATGGGCTGTAAAGAAGGGGAGGGGAAGCTCTAGGCCTTCACCTGCTGAACCAAGCTAACCTAGCTTCCTTCCCTATGGTAGGAACCTCACTTCATGTCTATGCCAACACACCTGAAAGATCAGAACTCCTTTGGTGGTGGCCACTGTGACCCCCCAGACCTTCTTCTGCTCCCTCGCAGAGCTATGCCATCACTATCTCAGACTGGGGGGATGGGGCTTTCCTCCCCAGGCCCTCATCTGTCTGTCACCATGATGATAACAGTTCCTGTCTTCCAGGTGCTGTGGGGCAAAATAAGATAATACAGGCAAAGCGCTAAGAGCAGCGACCCCCCCCCCCCACAGTGCCCAATACCCACACACTGCATGGTGGAACTCGATGGGGACGTGTGGTGGGGCTCTGTGGACCCAGAGGTGGAGTTCCTCAAAGGGGTGGCCTCAGGGGAGGTTCCCAGGAATGAGATGCTTCCATCTCCTGCCCCATTCCTGGGTAGGGGCCCCTCGTAGAAGGGGACAGACAGGGGCAGCACTGGATTGCCAGGCACACCAACATGCCCACCCACAACCTGGCCATGTCCTGCAGCCTGCTTAGAGATGAGCCCCCCCCCCCCCCTGCATGGGAAAGTACACGCGGGGAGGGGGCGTGGAGGCCTCAGGGTAGGGAGTGGCCAGAGGAAGGTGCAGTCACTCTCCTCTCTGGGGTAGAAAGCAGGGCTCATTGTGCTGTTCTTGGCCCAGAGGCAGCGAGTACAGGCCTGCAGGAGAGGCTGAGAGGAGGCAAGGAGTCCCCACAGGACAAGGGATGACTTATAAACCCCTGGAGCCAGGGGAGAACCTCAGGTTGTAGGGGCAGGGGTAGGGAAGAGACAGCTTTGAATCTAGGTCCAAAACGCAGGACTAGAGCTCAGGCACCTGGAGTTTCAGGCTAGAAAAAGAGGCCAGACCAAGGGTAGCTTCTCCATAGGAAGGAAGGCTGCTTTTGTCAAAGTCAGAGTGTGGGGTGGCTCGTCTCCAGGACAGACCCCTAAACACCACTCTGTGAGCATCACCAATTTTGTAATCATCCATCCACCTCAGTTCCCTGTAAAATTCTCTACAGTTCTTCCTAGCTGTGTGATCTTGGGCGGGTTACTTAACCTCTCTGAGCCTCTGGATTTTTGTCTGAAAAATAGGGTTACTAAGACCTGCCTTGCAAGGTTAATGAGAGACAGTGTGGGTGACACCCTTGACGTATGGCGGGCCCAGAGTTGGGCTCAGAAAATGGTGGGTGTAGTGGCTTCCCCCACACCATCTTTTCATATCAGTTCTTGCTTGTTTATGCTCTAATTTTTTTGGCCCTGGGCTGACAGGCCTGTGGTGCCTTGATTCAAGGTTCTTATTCCAGAGAACAGAGACAAAAGGGCAGAGTAAGCAGGATGCTTTCTAAACCATCCCAAAATTTGTCCAGGCAGAAGGAAATAAATCAGGGGTGGGAGGTGACCTTGAAAGTGACATAATTTGGAGGGGAAGGTGTCTGACTCAGTAAGAATTTTCTTTACAAGCTCCCCATCAAATGGTATCCATTCCTGGAAAATACTGAAAGGAAAACACAGAAAAAAACATCTAGATGCACAGCTAATTGAGTTGCAGGTGGTGGCTGGAGACAGACCCATTTGACTCTCTCTCTCTCTGTCCCCCAAAGGGGCCCTCAGGTGACAGGGCAGACCAGCTGCCTCTCGCAGGGAAATCAGGGAGAGGGAAAGAACTGGGGAGGTGGGTGGCGAGAATGAAGAATGAGGCGAAGAAAAATGGCCCACAAAATGCAGAAACGCCCCAGCATGCTTGCTTCCCAAACCCAGACCATGAATCGAGGGGTGACAGGTCTCTCATCTCTGATGCCAAAAGCCAGGAGCTCTGGGCAGCCGCAGGTACTACATCCGCACCTGCCAGCACTTGGAAAGAGGCAATAAAGCATCGTGGCAGGGCCTGGAATGCTAAGTGCCTGCAGCTGGGAAGGGATCACCCTGCAGCGAGAACAGCTCATGGCAAACAGCTGCTGTGCTGCGAGGGCTGCAGCCGCTCTTGGGGGCCGGGCCAGAGTTGTGGACAGAGGAGGGGCAGGACAGGTACACAATCTAACCCTGTGCCGGCCAAGACAGGCAGGGATCATCTGGGGAAGCCCAGTGGGCTGGGTGATTTACGAGGCTGGCAGAAAGCTGGGACACTTGAGTCACTATTAAATACAGGTGGGTCAAAAAGCACCCCAGCTAAGCTGGCACCTCTGGAAATACACCAGGGCTGCATGTAGCTTAGAAGTGTGGGCCACCTCCCCTAGATGATAATCACGATAATCATGACTATCATTATCACCTTGGAGGGCGGTGCTAGACCCTGTCCTAAGTGCTAACACATATTCATCTCCCTAACCCTCACAACAACCCTAAGAAGGTGGTGATGGTACCCTCTTTTACAGACCAGGAAAATGGGGCTGGCTGGTTAGCTCAATTGGTTAGAGTGCGGTACTGATAACACCGAAGTCTAGGGTTCAATCCCCATACTGGCCAGTTGCCAAAACAAAACAAAACATATCAGGAAAATGAGGCAGTGCAGAGAGGCACAGAGCTAAGAGCTAACAGAGGAAGGTTTGAACCCAGAGCTATGCCCTGGCCAGTGCGTCTCACCTGCTACCACACCTGTTAGTCCTCTGAAGGTCTCAGTAACGTGCAGATCCTGACTCAGCAGGGCTGGGGTGGGGCCGGAGACTGTGCACTTCTAACAAGCTCCCAGGAGGTGGCCTGGTCCGAGGACCACAGCTCGAGTGGCGAGGCTCTCGAGTGCTACTCTACATCCTGCGCACGTGCTAGCTGCAGCGGTGGGTCCACACCCCACGCTCTGGCCCTGCGAGGCATCTACACATATGAATTCCTCAGCTAACAGAGAAGGCCCTCACAGGGTGTCAGAATCACGGGGGGTGGGAAGAGGGAATGTGTGCGTGGCGTTGGGAGTGTGAAGTCTTAAAAAATAGCAAGGTCCACACCCCACCTCAGATGAATGCAATCAGAATCCCTAGGCAGGGCCCGGACTGGTATTTTTTTAAAGTCCCCTACGTGATTCAGGTGTGTAGCCTTGGTAGAGTCCTTGAGACAGACAAGAGGAGTCTCTTTCAAGGTGTCAGATTCATGTCCACACAACTGGGGTTAGGTCAAGGATTTCAAAGGTACTCTCAGGGAAGGAGTGGTGAGCCACCTCCTGGGCCACTTGAGGGGTACGGCTGGGGTCAGCTAGTATACTCCCTTGTTCCCCTGAGGGAACCCTGGAGAAGAGGGGCACAGGTGGGGCAGCTGGCACAGCCCACCCAGGCTGCTTGCTCCCACCTGCCTCGCAGGAGAAATGTGCCCTTACCAGGATGTCTGAGTCTTCAGGGTCTTCCCCTGTGGCTGAGCAAGAGGAGTTGCGAAGCTTGAACATCCAGTACTCCTTGGCAGTGACAAAAAAGTTCCATGGCAGTAGACTTCCAATGCCCAGGCAGAAGAAGATGATGTAGGCGCCATTGAAGCGGTCCTCAGGCCTCTTTAGGCCAGGAGGAGGGTGGTCCAGCAGCTTCTCAAGCAGTGCCTCCTGGTCAGCTTGGAGAGAGCTGCTTGTGGTTCTGTAGGTGGAGTTCGAACTGTGATGAAAGTCATCCTCTGAGACAATGGCCACTGTGGGAGCAGGGAGGGAAACAGACAGGCTAGGTGAGCAGACACTGAGGCTGGGCATAGCTGGGGTCTCGCTAACTATGCCCAAACAACTATGCCCCCTGAAGAGCGTCATTTTTTAAGGATCAGAGAGAAAGAAAAAATCAGACTTGGAGAAGGACTGGATGTCAGAACTGTAAGTGACCTCAGAGGTCACCCTAACCATGCAAAGGCAACGCAGGTAGCACACAGTGTGGGACAGGCTACGTGTAAAACACTGCTAACCTGGTCTAAAGGCATTTAACTTTCTATGCAGCCATAAAAAAAGGAATTAGGACCCTTGATGGGCAAAGAATAATCTCTAAACTATTTTTGCCTTTGTGTGAAAAAAGTAAGGATCAGGACAGTGTGTAGAATATGCTATTTGTGTGAATAAGTTGGGGGGGGGAGGAGAGAATATACGCACACGTGTATTTGTATATGCACAGAATATCTCTGGAAAGATACATAGGAAATTTCTAACAGCACATGCCTCTGGAAGAGGGAAACTGGGATGGCAGGTGTGGGGATAGGGTGACTTCACTGCAAACTCATTTGTGCCTTTTGAATTTTGAACTATGTGAATTTATTACCTGCTCAAAAATAAAATTACAATTATAAATAAAAATAAAGACATTTTAGGGCTGGACCGTGGCTCACTTGGGGGAGTGTGGTGCTGATAGCACCAAGGCCAAGGGTTCAGATCCCTATGTAGGGATGGCCGGTTGGCTCACCTGGGAGAGCGTGGTGCTGACACCACCAAGTCAAAGGTTAAGATCCCCTTACTGGTCATCTTTTTAAAAAATAAATAAATAAAGGCATTCTAATTAAATAATAATTTTTTAAAAACCTGTTGCCTAGAGCTGACTCCAGAAGCCAGTGTGTGACCTCTGACAGTCCATTCCCTTGTTTCATTTGTGGGACAACAGAGGTCCCAAGAGCGGAAGGTCTCAGGCTAGGTAAACGGCCAAGCCTGGTTTGCAGCTCCTGCCTGGGTTCCCACTTCTGTTCATCACATCCCACCAGGAGACACTCCCAATCTGTGGTTGCACCTCAGACAAATGGAAGATTCTGGGCTGCCAGTAACTATTGCCTACATGGTCTTTGGCAAGTCACCATGCATCTGAGCCTCAATTTCCAAATCTGTAAACCTAGGGAAGCCTTTTTTACAAAGGGTAGAAACTGCAAGTGGCTGGCAATGCCTGGCTGGTGGTAGTAGCTGTTGTACGAATGTCAGCATCTTCCCCAGCATCCTGGGCTTGTTACCTGGCTGGCTGGCTGCTGAATCTGGCTGAAAGGTAGCATGCCTACTTCTATGCTCTAGATAGCACCTACGATGTGGCAGCAGCTCGATAAATGGGAAATGTTGCCATAATGCTGAGGATGGGACACTCTGGAGTCCCTTCTGCAGTAGCTACCTCTCTACCCAATAAATCAATGTGTCTTAGCTCATACAGAAGGCTGAGCCTTACTCAGAGCGTCAAGCCAGCAAGAGTGGGGTCCTTCCTCACTGTGGAATGGAAGCACTCCCTCACGTGGGTGCAGAACCCTATCCACTATTTCAGGGGAACCTCATAGCATCCTGTGGAATTAGGCAGAGCAGAAATTACTGCCCCCTTTTGTCAGATGGAAAGACTGAGGCCTTGAAGGTACTTGCTTTATCTTACATTCAAATAGAAAGAATTCCCAATAGCTAAAATTAAGTCCAGTACTCATGCTTGCCAAGGTCTGAGCCTAGCACCGGGGCCTGACAACAGCCTAATATATTAGGTACTACTCTAAGACCCATTTCACATATGAGGGTTCTGAGGTGCAGAAAGGTTGAATAACTTGCCCAAGGTCAAGTTACACAGCCAAGCAGTCTGGGGCCCACGCTGGACTCCCTGGCGCCCCTGGAAGTGCTGGCTAGGAATATGACCCTGTGTCTGCTGGTTCCAAGTACAGACACCCTTCCTGAAGGCCTTGCCACCAGTGAGCCATGAGCAGGGACAAAGGCGGCCCTGCAGGGCACCCTCACTAACATGTGCTGATGAAACTTTGTATGACCAGGATATTTGCCCCTACGGGAGCAGCATAAGCCCCGGAGCAAGCAGGCAAGAGGCTGCCTGATACCCAGGCCCAGAGCATCTAGTCAGCAAGTCTATTTTAAAGCCCCCTGGTTGAGCAGAGCCCCTCCCTGGCCTTGATTTAGGTGGAGACCAGTATTAACAAACTAACCAAACAGGGCGTGTGCACTCACACACACTTTTCACATTAGGGTTTAAAATGTGAAAAACAATTATGACTCATCCAGGACAACAGAGATAGCAAGACGTTCTTCCCAGATGCTCCAGCTATGGGTGCAGGGCCAACAGCTGGGTCACTAGGGACCACACTCAGCCAGGGCCCCTTCTCAGCTCCTGGCATCTATTTGTCCAGGACCCTTCAGCCTTGACTGAGCTTCCAAAGAAGACAGGAATTTTTAACTGGGGTCACAGGCCAGGGCACTGGAGTGAGCAAAGTCCTATTACTCTTTATAAAAGCTAACTACTGGCTTTTGGATTAAAAAAGAAAGAAAAAAAAAATGGTAAGGAAGAGCCCAAGTGTCCCCCAAGACAGGCTGGCTGTAGGCCGGGATGGCCCTGCCCCCTCCCTGGGTGACCTAGGGCAAGGGGCAGCCCCCAACAAAGCAGCAGACACTTGTGGGGTCTGGGGCCACCGCAGAACACCATCTGGGCCGGGGAGCCTGGGTGCTGGTCCGACGAGGTTCTGACCTCAGTGCCTCGATTTCCCCATCTGTGAACCAGGTGGGGGGGCCACCGAAGCTAGCCTACACGAGAGCACTGTCGGTAAGGGCGCCCCCAAGAGGCCACGGCGGGATCGCCTTGCCGCTGTGGGCAGACCAGGCTCCCCAGGGTGGATCGACGGCGTCGCCGCCTTCTGGATACTTTCAGCCGACCCGTCCGAGCCCGGCCCCACATCCAGGCCGTGAGCTCAGTCTCAGGGAGGAGGAGAGGCGAGAATCTGGGGGAGAGGAGACAGAGACCCAGAAAGAGGGAGGGGAGCCGGGAAGGAGAGGAGGAAGCCCCGAGAGGCCGGGGCCGGAGAGCTCGGCGGCAGCCAGGCCGAGCCGCCACCCGGCCCGGCCCGCACTTACTGTCGCCGCCGCGCCGCCGCCACCGCCGTCACCAGGGCCGCACGGCCGCTGCGACTCGGGGCTCGGCGACCAGCAGGCGGAGCCCCGCCCCGCCGGTCCGGCCCGCCTACACCCGCGCTTCCCTATTTGCAAACTCTTCCGCCTTTGTCTTCTCCCCGCCCTCCTGCGTTCCCTCGCCCGGCGCGGGGGCGGGGCCAGCGCGCGCCCATTTTACAGGTGGAGAAAGCGAGGCCAGAGGCTTAAATACCTACGCGCGCTGGCGGCGAAGTGCGCCGGGCTCCTGCCTGCTGCAGCCCGCTCCTGCGCCACCTTGGAGCCCGACCCCGTTGTCGGGGCCTTCTCCTTTAGCTCCCACGGCCCTGACCCCGGGTCCGGAAGAGCTCTCACCTCACCCCGAGACCCCTGCGGGGGGGCCCCTCCAAATGCAGCCCCCACCCTCCCTGACGCCGCCGCTCTAGAGGTGGAGAAGGACCCACATCCAGGCTGATCCTGACTTCCCAGGCTAGAGGGATGTTTCCAGGAGACACAAAACTTGGCTCGAAGCATTGCCAGCCCTCACGCTGTGACCTCAGCCCCCTGCATGTAAGGACAGCGGGAGGGCGTGCTCATGATAAGGAAGCAGGAAATTTCCTGACCGCTGGTCTCCGCCCAGTCGGCCAGTTCAGAGCAGGGATCTGGAGGACTCTGCACAGCCTGAAGTTCTGTGACCATCGATAGCACATCCTGCCCGTCGTCACCCCAGGGCTCAGATGTGCCATGGTGTCCCTCCTTGAAGGCCATGCCCTGAGCAGTGTGGACAGGTTCTCAGAGCATGCCCACCCCCTGTCCCAGGCTCTCATTTTATAACCAGCATTCCCCAGACCCTGGCCTGATCATGAAAGTCTCCCAGCTCGCACCCAGATTCCGGGAACTCCCCAGAATTGGCGCTCCCGCTCCGAGGACAGGACTTTCTCTGTCTTGCTTCCTGTTCTTCACCCAGCACTGAGCACACAATACATGTTCAATAAATACTTGAGGGAGTGCAGTCCATCATTCAGTGGGTCAGGGCTGGGGCTCAGCAACAGATCTATTTAACAAGCTCCCCCAGCAGGCAAGTTGGAGGAACAGCACCCTAAATTGTCAGCCCTCCTGCCCAGGAAAGGAAGGGGCTGGAAGAGCCCATTGCGGATCTAGGTTCCACAACTGTGAGGCGAGGCATAGTGGTAAAACTTCTAAACCTCTCTGAAACCCAGAGTCCACTTTGAACTATTGGGAGGATTAAATGAGGCGATAGATGCCAGGAAATTTTCGCACTGCAAATTTTCTTCACTTCCAAGGAAGAGCCTCTCACCCCAAAATGTGGTAGAGTTTATTGGTGGTGGGGGGGGGGGTCCATAGGCTTTAATTTTTGCCTTCTTTACGTTTGAAAAAAAAATCCTCTAATATAAAAAGCATCTTCATGAATGTTCTCTTATTGGATCCCCACAACCCAATGAAATGGGACTGTTGTCCTTATTTTACAGATGAGGAAACCGAGGCTCAAAGAGGTGAGGTGACTTTCTGAGGCACACAGTTGGCAATGATGGAGTGGCAGACCCCAGAGCCAAGACTCTTTTTTCCGTGCCACATTGCAAGCAGGTGGGTGAGGCTGAGGAGAGAGGGGACAGCATTGGTGACAAAATTCCTTGGGTCCTGTGAGGGCAGTGGGTCAGGGCTATTCCTGGTCCAGCCCCCAAACCATGAACCTGTCTTTTTGGAGCTCCAGTGCTTTCTCACTTGATTGCTTTTTCTACATGCGAAGTCCTGAGTGGTATGTAGTCATTTGTATCTTTATCTTTAGAGAATGCACGTGCATGCCAGTGAGTGAGACAGCTCCAGGACACCTGCCGAGAGTCAGAGGCACCCGTGGCCCTCCTCCAGAGCTCTGAGGGTGGGGCTCTCTCCAGGTGGAGGAGGCGAGCCACTCGGGGACTAGCTGCTTGCTAGGGCTGGGTTTAGGAAGGGGCTCGAGGGATGGCCTCTGTCACCGAAGCAGAAAGGCTTGGAGGAACAGGTTGCTAATGGACCCACTGGGCTGCTTCCTGGCCAATGGTCCCCATCTTCTCCTCCAGAATCTAGACAGATGGCGGTAGTTGCGTCTAGCTCGGGAACAAGATGAGTGTGGTAACATTGGGCACACTCAGCTTCCCAGGGAAAGTTTGAGGCTATGGGGGATCAGGAAGGAGTGCAAGAGTGAGAGTCAGAGCCCTGGGCTTTTTCTCTGCCCCTGCCCCTGACAGCTGAGTAACCTTGGGCAAGTCTCTTCGTCGTGGGCATTCGAGAAATAAAAACATCTACCCTGACAGATTATCAAAACAAAGGGAGGAGGGCTGGCTGGTTAGCTCAGTTGCTTAAAGCACAGTGTGTTATAACACCAAGGTCAAGGTGTTGCCAACCTTACCCACCAGTGGCCAAGAAAAAAAAAAAAAAAGAAAGAGGGAGACAGGGTCAAGAAGCTGGAGCAGGGAGGAGACAGAATACAAGTGTTTTTACAAGGGGTTAGGACCAGGGGTGGCGGCAGTATGGGGGAGGCTGGGCAGGCCCCAGTGATTGGCTGGTCCCTGTACCCTTGTCTGAAGTTGTCCTGTGCAGACCATAGACCTTTTTTTTTGTAAAAGATGACCAGTAAGGGGATCTTAACCCTTGACTTGGTGTTGTCAGCACCACGCTCTCCCAAGCGAGCCACGGGCCAGCCCCCACAGGCCCCTTTTTGATAAGTGCTGTAGAGGAGGAGAAATCATTTCCCCTGGCCCTCGTGAGTTCTTAGGTGGGATGGACCCCTGTAACAAAAGACAGATTCACAAATGAAAAATAAATAAGTTTAATAACACGTCTATCTCCTATACACACTCAGAGAAATGAGTATATCTCAAAAATGTTGCTTTGAGTTCAGGCTTAAATGCCATCTTCAGTCCTTGTTAGTATAGAGATTACAAAAAGGAAGAAAGAAAGAAAAAATACTGTCTTCAAGCGAAAGAAAGAAGGGTGTGGGGAGGTGACCAGGGAAAGCACAGTAAAAACTCGGGTCAGGGTTGTCGTGCAGACTTCAGTCGGTGCCTTCTCCACTGATGAGTCTTTAGTGATTTAGAATCATCCGTCTCGTCGTCGTGCAGAGAAGCAGACAGCTGTACAAGTGGAGATTTCTTTTAAAAATGTAAATTTCTCTTACAAAAGGGTAGCTTCTACTCTGTTTTCAGAGCTTCTGTGTTTGCAGTTTCTCAAAATTAGCAGTTCAAAATAGTCTTTATGCCAGAGAGGCTTATTTTGGGGTGGCGTGTTCTGGTCTCCTACAGTTATAGTCCAGGATAGCCTGTCCTGAGCCTCTCAGTGCCTAGGAGTGGAGTGGCCACACTTTTCTGCCTGGAAGGTCCCTCTCTCTGTGTTGGGGTGGCACTGGGGTTTATGGGGCACTGCAACTAAGTAACAGTCCCCATTCATGCACGGGCATTGCCAGAGGGTGTCAGAGGAGATGTGCATGAATGGTGAGGCACTGCACACCTGTTAGGCATCTTTATTCCTAAACACACGTGAATGATGTTTTAAAAATAAAAAGGAGGAGGAGGAGGATTAAGAAAGAGAAGAAGAGAGGAAGGGGAAGAGAAAGAAGGGAAGGAAGTCAGGAAGGAAGGAGAAGAAAGGAAAACTCAAAACATCCAAAGCACTTTCCACTGGGTTGATATCTTACAACTCTCAGGCCTCTGAAAAAACCTCCTGTCCCTCCTTGGTTTGGAAATGCCCCGGAAGGTTCTGAGTGCTGGGCAGAAGCCATCTTGCTGTTACAAAAGAGGACTGGCCTGGTTAACAGAACTGGGTGCTAGAGCCAGACAGACCTGGGTGTGGATGCTGTTTATGTGTCCCTAGGAAGTCAAGCCTCAGTTTCCTCATCTGTAAGGGGTGTGATAATACCAACCTCAATGCCTTCTGTGAAGCACAGAGTAGGTGCCCAATAAACAGTGCTGATTGCTGTTAAAGAAGGTGAGTCTTGAGAATGCTGAGCCCTGCTCTGGCTCTGCCCCCACAGGAATCAACTCACGGAATCCACCGTATGATAGATCCTCCACCAGGAGGTAGGTCCAATTGTCAGCCCCATTTTGCTTATGAGGAGACTGGGGGTACAGAGAAGTTAGTGCCTTGCTCAAAGTCACACAGCTAGTAAGCAGCAGAACCAATATTCAAACTGATGCCTTTCTGCCTCCAGAGCCCACCCACGGGCTGCATTAAAAATGGTTGGGGGTGGGGATCACACAAGCCCCTATCTTCCAAGACTGAAGCCCTGCAAGCCCCTCTCTTCTCTCCTTACCCAGAGGAGTAAACATTCAGGAAAAACCTGAATATTTTGCGCAGGCTCTGCTAATCACTCCTGTGTCTCCAGCCCCAGCACAGAAGTCAGCCTAGTGAATGCCCAGGCGTCTTGCACAGGGTTCACGGGCCCATACTGCCATCTTGTGGCACTTCCCTGTCACTGCATGTGCTCGCAGGCTGGGTTCTCTCACTAAGGGTTTCCAGGGTTACTGGGTCCCCCATGCAGGGCACACAGACCCTGGGAGATAAAACATCACCCATAATGCCGGCTCACGTCCTCTCTGTCCCCACATCACTAATTCTAATTCAAGTCCCCACTCAGATGCTAACCACCTCTCCTTGCTGCGTGCCGGTCCAACAGCTTTCTCTGGGAAGGTTGTGGACTTCCTGGAGACTCTAGCCTTTGACCCCTCTGTCTCCCCTCCATCATCAGGAATTGTTTTCCTTCCATCCTGAGCCAGCTTAGATCCCGAGGCCCATCATTTCAGTAAGGTCTTAGCAGTCCCTTAAACTCCCATGCCCCTTGTCTCCTTGTGGCACTGTGGGCCAACCCTGGGTGAGCCCACCTACACCTGACAAAGGAGCCTCGCTAGAGGGTCGCTGGCAGGCTGGTGATTCCACTCGGAATTCATGGTTACCAACCCGCGATGGGCCTCCAGGTTCCCCAGCAGCCCCACCGCACGGCTTGGCTCCTGCTGTCAGTAAGAGAGCTGTTGCCACCTTCCTCCTCAAACCCCTGAGCATGCCCCACCCCGACATGCTCTGACCTCCTGCCTCCTGCTTTGCAGAGGAATCAGAAGCCACCAGCGAGAGATGCTCTCAGTTTAGCACCAAATCTGCCTCCATCAGCTCCTGTTTCTCTCTCTCTCCAGTTACAACAAGGAAATCTCACCCCTTCCCTGCCGGCCCCACTTCCTAAATCTGGTTCCCGCTCTGGGCTCCAGATCCCCTTCTCTCCCTTCCCACCTGCCCAGGAGTCCGCCAGCATCCATAAGCCCTGCTCTTCCTTATGCTTTCACCTCATACTCCCTATTGCATCCTTTCCACTGTTTTCTGTTTTCTCGTTTGAAGTCTTTTTATGGAAGTATAACGTACATGTAGATTAATGTACAAATCATGAGCGTAGAGTTTAGGAATGGCCACCAAATGGACATGTCCATACCACCAGCACGTGGATTGAGAAACAACATTCCTAGCACTCCGGAAGCTCTTCTGTGCTGGTTACTATGGCTGCAGGATGAATGACACACAAACGTAGTGGCATAAAAAACCATTTATTATGGCACAGATTCCATGGGTCAGAAATTGGATGAGGCACAAGGGAGATGCGTGGTCTCTGCCCCACGGTGTCTGTGGCCTCAGCTGGAATCACCTGAAAGTTTCCTCGCTTACACGTGTCTGGTAGTGGATGCTGGCTGTTGGCTGGGACCTCAGCCGGGATTATTGCCTGTACAAGTGGCTTCTTCATGTGGCTGCTTAGGTTTCCTTACATCATGGTGACCGGGTTCTGAGAGGGAGCGTCACAAGAAAGCAAGGAAATAGTGGTGTTTTCACGATCTAACCTTAGGACTTACACAAGGTCACCTCTGCTGTGCTCTGTTGGCCAAGGAGTCACCTTTTGATGGAGGATTGCCAAGGTCACGTTGGAAGAAGGTGGGAGATATACAGCAGCCATATCTGGAAAATGTGATGCACCACAATGGTCATATGATCTTTTTTCTTTATTCTGTTAGTGTGATAAATTTACATGAATTGATTTTCAAATGTTATACCAGTCTTGCATTTCTGGAATAAACCCAACTTGGTTTATCACTTTTTAAAAATATTGCTTCTTTCTACCTGCTAGCATTTTGCTTGGGATTTTTGCGTCTATGTTCACGACAGAGTTTGGCCTATGGCTTTCTTTTCTAGTAATGTGTTGATTAGCGTTTAGTATCAAGTTTGTGAATTTTGCCTTAATGTATATTTTTCTAATTTTAGTTTAGTTACTTTATATTTTATTTATTTATTTATTTGTTTATTTTAAAAGATGACTGGTAAGGGGATCTGAACCCTTGGCTTGGTGTTGTCAGCACCGTGTTCAGCCAGTGAGCGAACCGGCCATCCCTATATAGGGATCTGAACCCGTGGTCTTGGTGTCATCAGCACCGCACTCTCCTGAGTGAGCCATGGGCTGGCCCCTCGTTATTTTGGATAGTGTTTCCATGATATATCTTTCTCCATCCTTTTAATTTTATCAGATGTCCTTATTGGTAAGGGGTGTTTCTTGTAAGTGGCATATGCTTAAAAAAATCTATTCTATCTACCTTTAACTTTCAGTTTTTTGTTCATTTTCATTTAATGTAATCACTGGTGGACAGATATATTTGAGTTTAACTCTACTGTTTTTTTCCTACTGGCACACCTGGTCTATGTTCCTTTTTTCTCCTTTCTTGTCTCTTTTTGGACCAATCACTTTTTAAAATTATTCCTCTCTCACCTCCATATGTTAAATGTTCTCTAGAGATTATATTTAGCCATACATAATCTATAAGAGTATAATATCAATTAGTACATTTTCTGCTTTCCCAGGTAATGCAGGTACCTTAGAACACTTTAATTCTGTATACCCTGCCACAACTTTTGTGTTACTATTTTCATATAATTTAATTCTACATTATTTTAAAACTCACAAGACTTTACTTTTTCCTTTTTTTTTCTACAGTCCATGTTAATTTCTATTCATTCACTAATTTACCTTTTCCACTGTTTCTCATTTCTTCCTGCATTTGCTTCCTCCAAGGATCATTTCTGACAGCCTGAAGAACTAAATCCTCTTAGTATTTTTTTAAAATGTCAGTCTGTTAGCAATGAAAGTCTCAAATTTTGTCATCCTAGAAATGCCTTTCAAAGGATATTTTCACTTGGTCTAGAATTCTAGATTGGTGGTTATTTTCTTTATGCACTTTAAAGAAGTCATTTCATTATCTGTTACGCCCGTGCCTTCTTTTAAGAAGCTAGCTGTAAATCTGGTTATTGCTCTTCTGAAGGTAAAGTCAGGCCAGGGGAGGGTGCCCTGGTGCTGGCGCCATCGCTCTCCCACTTCCCTGGGAGAGAGAAACGTGGTGTGCAGGGCACTAGGACACAAGTCAGTCTCCAGGGGTCTTGCCAGCCTGGGGGTCCAGAATCTTTCTGGTTCCAGACACACTGATTTTCAGGTGCCACCTGGTGGCTGCTTTTATATTGTCCCACTGGAGCTCTGGCTGACACAGCATGGTGTCTGATCTGGCCACAGAGCCCAAGGGGCAAGAGTTCCAGGAGACTGGTGGTAGCCTCTCGTTTGCCCCAAAGTTGGCCAGTTGTCTGGACCCTGGACAATCTTTCTCCACCCCCCAATATATACCTACATATACATATATACATACATATACACATACACATATGTATGATATATATAGAGATAGACATCACATCTAGTCTCAGGTTAACCAGATGTTGGGTGGGTGGTAAGGCTCTTGTCTTGGGCTCTGGATTCCATGTGTCTAGGACTTAGTCTAGGTGTGTGTGAGGATTTTGTGTCCCATGTTAGGTGGGCAGAAGGACTCACTCTCTGTCCTCATGGTGTCTGGACCTGGTTCCTACTATCCTAGGGTCAACCAGTGGTCTAAACTTTTGGGGTCAACCAGATGTCAGGTGGGAGTAAGGTTCAAGTGTGGGATTCTGGTTTCAATGTGGTGAGAATTTGTTCTTGGTTTGAAAGAAGACTTCATGTCTATATGAGAACAAGGGTCTTCTGTCCAGCATGAGGCTTGGGATTTAGCCCCTGGTGTCAAGGGTCCGGAATCTGTCTGTCCCTGGATGGGTAGAGAGAACTGGCTCCTGAGTCCACTAGATGTCTAGACTCAGGGATCACCCTGGTGACCAGAATCAGGGCTCACTCAGATGTTCGTACATGTAATTTCTTTTTCTTTTCTTTTTCTTTTTTTTTTGGCGGCTGGCCAGTGAAGTCTTTGGTGTTATCAGCACCATGCTCTAGCCCAGTGAACTGACTGGCCAGCCCCAGTATATGTAGTTTCTGTTATCTGTTAGTTTTCTTCGTCCTGATAACTGTTGGCATGTCCAGTAATTTTTGACTGAATGCCAGGCATTGTAAATAAAAGCAGACATGCTGATCTTCCTACAGAGAGAATTAACTTTAGCTTCTGGTTGGCAGTTGGAGCAGGGGATTGAGAATGCTGGTTTCAGTCTTTTTGAGGCCCGACTTGCCTCCCGTTTGCTCTTCGTCCTAGGCTGGAGCCTCTCAGGGATCTCGGTTGGAAGCTTGGGTTGTTTACTAGACTCCTCCTCTTGGGTGGGCCTTCCTCCCGCTTCCGTCTCTCTGTAGTGGTGAGTTTGTCAAAAGCTCTGCTTAGCTTCTAGCCCCTTGACTGCTATTTTCAGTTGGGCACTCGCTGATTAGAACTCAGCAAGTGACTTGGGCAAGGGGGTGGAGGAAGTGCAGGGTATTACACTTTTCTGAGCTTCCCTTCCCTCGGAGACATTGGTTCTTTGGTCCCTCATATCTCTGTTTGGTGGTGCTGAAGTGGTCTTCCCCTGAGTTCCCCAGTTATCCTAGCTCATAACCCTGCTTTTTTTAAAAAAAATGTGTTATATCTTTACGTATTATATCTGTGTATTGTCTGACTTCCTTCACCAACATTAAAGCTGTAAAGTCTTGTTTAATGTAAGCAGGATTGTGTCGAGCTGAGACTGACCCTGGCTAATCACCCACACTAGCCCAGGTGCTCTGGTTCCAACCAAGGTGGGCAAGGTTCTAATTGTCTTCAGGTCTGTGTTTCCCCATCTGTAAAACCAGGAGGAGAGTTCCTGTCCTGCTTATCTCCAGCAGCAGTGGTAGTGGGATTGATTCTGGAAATCAAGAAGGGGATAGGTCTGAGGGTTTTAGGGAAGGCCACAAGGGTCTGTCAATGTCAGGGGCAGTGCAGGCTGGGGAGATGGGGCTGCAGCTGGGTTATGTTCTCCGCTGGGTGGGGCTATTGTGGGAGCACTTGACTGGGAGTCAGGAGAGGACTGGCTCTAGTCATGTGGCTCACTGGCCTTCTCCTGGCTACATGAGAAGGAAAAACGTGGGGCACCAGTGATGGAACGCATGTGAAAGTGCTTTGTGATCTCAGGTGCTTGCAAATGCAAGGAGCTATTTCTTTTCTTCTTCATCTAAGGGGTAAGCTTAGGCTGTATAAGCAGAAGTATAGAGCTCGGAGTAAGGGAGGTGGTAGAGATCGTTCAGTGACACACCCACAACTGCTGTTGATGTTTATACAGTGACAAAATGGAAAAGGACTCATACTCATTACTTTCTTAATATCTGCACTTATTACCTCATTTAATCCTTACACAGTAGGTCTGTGAGGAAGGGCTTGCCGCCCCCACTGCTGGGAAATCTAAGTTCTGGGAGTGGAAGCAATTTGTTCAAGGGCACATGGACAGCAGATGGTAGAATCTGGGTGTAAGCTCAGGTCAGGCAGACCCCAAAGCTTGTTTCCTTAAACCTGCAGCTGAGCCAGGACTATGGATGATGTCAGCCTCTATTTCCTGAGTCTCATCAATGCCAAGCCCTGTGCTTGGCACTTCCCAGACGTTGGTGGCCTTATGTCTCCCACACCCTGTGACATGAGCGCCATCATGATCCCCCTGTGGGAGTTAAGGAAGTGAAACCCCGGGAGCACTGAAGGGCACGTGGGTGATGAGCCAAGCCACGGGAGGGCCTGGGAGCATCCAGCAGGAGGAGAAACGGCTCCGGGGTGGCCATGAATGAATGCTGCTTTCAAATATTTGAAAAGTTGACGTGAAGTGGAAGGCTTAGACTTATTATCATTGATTCCTGAGGATAAAACCAGCCCCTCCAGTGAAAAGAAGTAAGCAGTTAATAAATGCTACCTATTATTATTACTATTAGTAAGCAGCGAGTTCCCCTTCTCTGGAAGTATTCAAGCAGAGACTGGGAAAGTGCTTGTCTGGGTCATTGTGCAGGGAATCCTGGCATCTGGTGAAGACGAATTAGATAGCCGCCAAGGACACCCACGTCTGCCTTCCTTGAGGCCTGCGAAATGTATTCTGATGGTCCTCTGCAGTGGTTAGCCCCAGCCTCTGCCCAAGGTACCTGCCCTGGGTAATCAGAGTATTTATTGGTGTGGGTGCTGGGTTCCCGTCCCCGGGCACCTGGTAGGAGGGGGATCATTGCGCCCTGAGAGCCTGGTAGCCAAGCCCTACCCTGGGTTTCATCAGGTAGAGGAGGGGCTCCTAGGGACAGGAAAAGCCTTGGCCACCAACCCATGGAGAGATGGGGGAGGGAAGTAGCTGGGATGGGCACCATGGTCCTCCTGATATAACTTGGAGAAAGGAAAACAGCACCCAGGTAATCTGTAAAGAGGGCCAGGGGCTCGGGGCCATGTCCCAGCCAGCTAACCCCTGAACAGAGCAGGTCTGCACCTGGCCCTCCCCTGCTTCCAAACCTTTCCGCAGTTCCCCGTTGCTCAGCAGATCACAAACCGGGTGGTCTTGTGTGGCCTGCACGGTGCTTAAAAACAATTTGAGCCAGCAATTATGAACAGAATGATTTCACATACAAATCCTAATTTCTGGTTTCTAAAAGCAGGAGGATGGAACAATCCTGGGCACTCAGTCCTGCTGGACGACCATGAATTTGAGCCGAGTAGTGAGGGTCCCCTTCCGGCGGGCCACGTGGGCTCCAGTTAGCCACAGTCTCCACGTCTCCCTGTGGCTTCCCTATTGCACTGTGGCCTATTCACTGAGGCCACTGAACAGAGCATTCATCCTCCTGTTTCACTCAAGTAGACACCCATACTAAGAAAAGTGGGAAATGAGTGATATGCTTAGACACACAGCCTTACACTTCAAGACAGCGCTGAGCAGGCACGTTTCTTTGTGAAGTGTTGATATGGCTGATTTTCTCATTCACATGACCGAGCAGCCTAAATCCTGGAGACATCTATGTTTTTCACCCTTGGTCTCTGGACAAAGCCTTGACACCTGGCTTCTGTGAGCCACCCCCAAATGCAAGGAGCACATCTATGTGAACCTAGAGTGGGTGACCCATAGGGAGCCACGCCCCAGTGGCACTTGGGTGGCACAGCCCCTCTGTCCTTCCCAGACCCCTGTATGATCGTGCACCCTCTCGGACTTCACAAGCCACTCCTCCATGTTGGGCTCTCTCAGCTCTGGGCCTGTGGCCATGCTGCTCCCTCCACCCCCAACCCCAATCTCCACCTGCATAAACACCACCATCTTTCAAGGCTGGAGAGCTGAGGACCCTCTCCCTGCTTCCTGCTCCCACTCACTCTGTCGGTACCACTCTCAGAGTCTGCTATCAGCATCGGGAATTCACTTTTTATTCCACCGTGAGCTGCTTGGGGCTAAATCCACACCTGATTCACGCCCCCATTCCCACTGTGCTGGTGCCCATCAACGGATTAGACCGATAATACTGATTGAATTTCCAGGTATGGCAGACCCTCACCTAGGGGAAGCTTCTTAGGCTGAGGAACTGGGTGGACAAGCTCCTCCTGGCTGCTGGGATAGCATGGACTCATGGGTGCCCCCTCCCCCAGACACCCCCCACCTTCTGGGCTAGGGTCACCGAGAAGACACCAACTTACACCCACGCACACACTCCCAAGCAGGGCCCACGGACCATCTCGGCACCTCTGGCAGACCACAGCCTTCATGTCTAGCCCATCGCCTGCCAAAAGGACATCATCATCTTCAGTTAGAAAGAAGTTTCATAAGAGAACATCAGTGTATACTTTTGCCTAAAAGTATCTCCCACAAAAATGCATAATTGAGAAGCTATGTCTCGGAGAAACCAACCCCAGCGGTCTAAGCTTCTGTCTCTTCCAGAAAAACCTTCAGGCCCCCAGGCTTAGTCGGGGCCTCTCTGAGCTCACACAGCCCCCTTGCCCATCTATTTACCTGTCTCCCCTCTGGACTGTGGACTCCCCAAGGTGGTGCGTGCTGCTGCCATCCTAGGAGGTGACCGATATGAGTGCTGAATGAGCTGCTGAACAGGGAACATGGAACCCTCACCCCCTCTCCCCTTCCCAATTTGTGTTTTGAAAAATCAGGGCTTGGGGCCGGCCCCGTGGCTCACTCGGGAGAGTGCGGCGCTGGTAGCGCCGAGGCCGCGGGTTCGGATCCTATATAGGGATGGCCAGTGCGCTCACTGGGATCCTATACAGGGATGGCCGGTGCACTCACTGGGATCCTATATAGGGATGGCCGGTGCGCTCGCTGGGATCCTATATAGGGATGGCCGGTGCGCTCACTGGCTGAGTGTGGTGCTGACGACACCGTGCTGAGGGTCGCGATCCCCTTACCAGTCCAAAAAAAATAAATAAATAATAAGAAAAATCAGGGCTTGAAAGTTCCTGATCTCAAGCTTGCCTGTCCCTGGAATGTTCTATGCAGGGCAGGGATTAGGGTAGAAACAGCATCCTGTGGAGGACCGTCACTCACTTCTCCAGGGCCCCATTCTAAGACGGCTAGGTTCTTGGTGTGAGATGCCTGTGCCCCGTTCACGCGGGAAGACAGAATCAGCTTGATGGCAGGTTTTCCACTGGGTCACGAGGGAGGAAGACATCCTGCTGTTAGGGGAAGGGGAGGCTGGGGGACGGCATGGCCAGCGCACAGCCCCAGCCCCCCATGGGCCTGCACTAGGGGGCCCAGAGGGCTCTAGTTAAGCATGAGGTTGGCAATCCAAGATGGACGAGTTGCACCTTAGCAACCAAAATGACACTGTCTTAACAGTATCAGGAGAGGGAAAGTGAAGGATCTCCATGGAGACTTTGGTACGGGAGCCCGCTGCCCAGTGGGGAGGGCGCTGTCCACCAAATGAATTTCTAATCAGGTATTGGAAAAATAAAACTGTTTCATGTTGATACCTTAAGGAGTTGAGACTCCTGGATCAAATCCATTATATTTAAATATTTGCATATACAAATATGTGTTTGTATATGCGTAGATCTTCCTGAGAGAATGTAAGAAATGTAACTATTGTCTCTATGGCAGGGGATTGGGGACAGAGGGGGCAGAGGGGATGGAGACAGAGGAAGGAGGGAAATCTACTTTTCACCCTTTCTGTTGTTTAGAATTTTTAAAACTGTGGACATGTATCATATTTTCAATTAAAATGGGCAAAAGTTTTGAAAAATTTGCAGAAGAGAACTGAACGAGGTCTTTCTGTGTCTGAGCTCAAGCCGTCAGCTGGAGTTAGAGTGGACTTGCTCTTCTATGGCCCCTGATGGAGGAGGGGACAGCAAGTGGGCAGCCCTGCCCAGCACCCTTCATGGGCAGCAGGTGGTGGCCTGAATCTGCTGGGTGGGCACACATGCCTGCTATGTCACCTCACTGCCCTGCTTTGGGGCACCTCACTGGGCAGCCACTTGGTCACAGGAATGGAAACAGCCCATCCTCTGCCTTCACCTGGTTTTCCTGCATCCACCCCCGGGGCCTGTGACAGAGAGGAGGGTCCAAGGGGTGAAGCTGTCCTACCCCTGCCTAGAACCAGGACCCCCCAATTATAGAACTGCACCAGCTGGAGGGCTCTTCCAGAGCAGCAGGACTAAGCCCCAGATTTCACAGATGGGGAAACTGAGATTCAGGGAGGAACAGTGACTCCCACAGCATCAAGATTGGAAGCCAGGCCCCCTGCTTTCCAGACCAGAACTCTTTACATCCCACCTTCTGCCCAACCTGTTTTCAGGTGAGCTTCTAAGGGACAGGTGGCAAGGAGAAGCCCTGCCTGCTTAGGTGGTGGGTAGTGGGTGTGGGTGAGGGGAGTTGAATGGGTACGTTTGCCTCCTGGGGGGACAATGTGCCTGCCTATGGGGGCTACTTGTATGAAATAACTGCCCCACACCTGACTGTGCCCCCATCCCTCCAGGCTGCTGTTCCTACCTCCCCATCCCTTCCTTCACAGCTGCCCCCAACACAGGGAGCTGTCCCTTTCCTCCTGTCCCTTACAAATTCTTACCCCAAACTCATCTGTGCTGAGTCCTTGCTGAATGTCAGTGCTGCAGGTACTCTGGGTCCCCAAGCAATGACAATATGTGCATGGCTGTGCATGTGTGTCCTGCCTGCCCTGCCTCTCCCACTAGGCCATAAGCTCCCAATGGACAGACATGGGTTTTCCCTTGTCTTGGTAACTTCATCTCAGACCTAGCCCACAGGTGCTCACCAGTCCCAGGAAAACGGCTGGGGCACATCTGGCAGAGACCCCAGAGCCACAGGTCCCAGAAAGTCAGAGCCAGCAAGTCTCATAGGCATCACATGCTGCAGGGCGTGAATAGATTGGAAGAGTTCCATGTCCAAATACATCTGGGCCATCCTGTTTAATACAAGACCAGCTTCATGCAGGACTTTTCAGAACCTTTAACATACTGATAGGCATTGTGACTCTCCATGACGGCACCAAAGGTGCTCTCACCCCAAAATTAAGAGCCCACACAATCCACTTGCAGAGCAGGCAATATATGCTGGAAATGCTGCGTCCAAACTCAACTCAGGGAGACCTGAGGCCCACAGGGCAGAGGGTACCAGCTGAAATGTGGCCGCTGCCTGTCATATAGCACCTTTGTGCAAATTAGAAAAAGGCGTCTCCCTCCTGAAGACCTGTCTGTGGGAAAATTAACACCAGCATATTGATTTTATAAAAACAAGAATCCTTACTGCCATCTGCCGGAAACATCTCATAATAAATATATTAATCTATACTATATGTGGGAATGGCACCCACCCCTCCTTAGATGTGGCAGTCTTGGTCCAGTAACCTGCCCAACCACGTAAGGCAGCCCTGAGTCCAAAGTCACACGATCCTAACCTGCCCATCATTTTCTTTCTGCCTGAACGATGTTCTGCACAATGTCCCAGGTGAGTGTTCTGAATTGACCCCTAAGCCTCAGCCCCAGCAGGGATACACCCCGCTGAACTCCTTGGAGACGGTCAAGGATGCTGGGGCTTCATGTGTGTCATCTCTCCTGCTCATTACCTGGTCCGTGGCAGACTCAAATGACTGACTGCTGAAAGGATTCCATGAATGCTTATGCACTGAGAGCACTGACTGGTGAGCAGGGACCGGGATCCAGATCAGCAGGGCTCTAACTTGTGTAACTGTAGGGAAGTCTGTACCCCTCTCTGGGCCAGGTTTCCCTTCTGTAGAATGAGGCAATTGAGCTAGATCATCTCCAGGGGCTCAGAGAAGTATGAGCTGACAGTGACACCCATTCCCCTCAACCCCCATGGAATTTTGACCACAGCAGGGCAGTCATCCCAATTGCCAATGGAAAGACAGCCAAGAAGACAGCAGAAATACAACCTGAATTTTTTTATTAGACTAGGAAATATAATTTATTTCATAAAAATTAATTTTGTTACAATAGGAATGCTAAACATTATTTACAGGTTGTAGTTTACAGAATAAACAGAGGTGGGATTGGGGGCTATTCCTGGAGTCCTGCACCCCCTCGGACATATAACCATGTCCACGGCCCAGGTAGGGGGTCCAGCCCTTTCTCCCAGGAGAGCTGCTCCCTGAACCCAAGCTCCTGGTCACCCACCCTCAGAGGGCCTGTTAAGGGGCCCAGCTCAGCTGCCTGGGAGCTGCGGGAAGGGTGCCAGAAGACCCTGGGTCACTCAGGAGATGAGAAGGGCCCCCCTGCCCTCAGGAGGACTCTGCCCCCAATCTCTGGAGCTTGGGGCACTGCGAGAGAAGGAAGAGGGAGAGGCACGTAGAATATAAACCGACTGACCCTGTGGACTCAGGGAGGGCAGAAACAGGCACGCCAACCTCCAGATGTCCAAGCCTGGGACGTAGAGGAGGACACACACACACACGCAGGTGGGGACATGTGTACATGTTTCCACAGAGAAAAGCACAGGTGCACTCACACACGCACACACACCCCAGAGATGAGAGAGACGTAAACACCTGCGTGCGAGCCCTGCAAGCCTTCAGCTGCACCCACGCTGCAGCTCCCAAGGTACGTCCCAGTGAGAGAAACCTCTGAACCCACCCCCAAGGCAGGCAGTGTGCAGAAGTAGTTGCAGCAGCCTCGGCAGATTGATGGAGGCAGCAAACCCTTTCTGGGCTTTTCTTATCAAGCTGGATAGTCTGAAACCTCCCAGGAGGCTCCAGCCAATTGGTTCTGGGCTCCAGGCCATGGTACACAATTTCTGGAAATCAGGTTGGAAATGGCACCTGGATGGCTGGCTGGGCCTCACCCACCAAGAGCTCCTGTCCTGGGGGCTGAGACAAGCAGACTTCCAAGGGTGGGAAAGAAGAGGACAGAAAAGGGCAGGGAAGAAGGGTGTGGCAGACCACAGTCAAGTTCTGCCCACTAGGGTTCTTTTCTGAACCCAAGGGGCCCAGATGGCAGCCACGAGGCCTTTTAGGTATAAAAAGGACACTGAGGCCCAGAGAAGGCAGAGGCATGCCTGAGGTCACACAGCAGTTTAATGGCAGAATTGGAACTTGATTCCTGGTATTCGGACTCCCTGGCACGCCATGTGACAGAGGCCCACCCATGTGCTTGGGCTAAGAGTGACCAGTGAGGCTGGGCCCTCAGGAGACGAGCGCCCTTAGCAGGGAGGGCTCACTGCTTTTGTCTGAGGCAGTGTCCACACAGGCACTGGGGTCAGAAGCCTTGGTCTCAGCCTTAGGGGTCCAGCCAGGGCCCAGACCCTGTAGCATCCTCGATAGAAGGAATCCTCTCTCAACTTCTGGGCAGGTCCTCGTTGGCCCACCCCAGGGGGGCCGGTGGGTGGTGAGAAGTCCCATGAGCCCCTGAGACCACAGCAGGGAAGCCAGGCTGGGGACTGCTGCCCTAAAACCTGCTCTGCTCTCAGGAGATGAGACTTTCAAAGTCCCGGATGCGCCAAGGCTGGTCCCTGCGGCTGCTCAGGGGCCTGCTGGGGCAAGCCTGAAGCCAGGTCAGTGCCTGGAGCTGCCATGGAGAGCTGCCATGCTGGCACTTGCCTTGACTTGAGTGCCAAGCAGGAGAGGCCTTTGATGAGGCCTCTGTGCCAGCCGCAAGACCTGGTCCCAGCCACTGCCAGCCAGCTGAAAGGGGCTGGGGACTCATGCCTCCCACCTCAGGGCCCCCTGGGACATCCTGAAACAGGTTGGGTGGGGGTGGGGGGTGCCAGCCCCTTCGCCCTGGCAACCCTGCCCATTCAGAAAGGTTACTTCTAGTTCTCCCAGACTGCAGAGAGTGGGGGAGAAGGGGGTTAAAGGAGGCGCCTGTGGAGATCAGAGGTGGGAAAATGGCTTTCCACTGTCCCCCTCCCGTCCCGGTGTGTAAAGCTCAGCCAGGCCACCACCTGCACCTCCCACGTGTGGGCTGACTGCTCACAAGCTCCTAAAGCCGCACCGAGGCTGGGGAGTAAGCACAGGTTTCTGCAGCTAGAGAAGCCCTCTTATCCATTTCTTCTGTTTTATAGGAGAAACTGAGGCTGGATTTTGGATTCCTGGGTGTGCCAGCCTTCTATAACCCACCTGGGTGGGGTGGGGAAAGGGGTGCCGTGGCTGGCCCCACCCTGGGGGTAAAGCTCCCAGCCCCTCAGGAGAGGTGTCCATGGAGGACTCTCCTCCCCTACTTATCTCTGCTTGAGCCCCACTTCTGATCTACATACAGACCCTCTCTAGGAGCCACCACGCCAGGACCAGACCAGAACGTTCTCCCTGGCTCACAGCTGGCCTGGCTCACCCACATTTTCCATCCCAGGGCCTCTTAATCTGGATTCCCAGGAGCCCAGAGGAGCTGAGGGGTGTCTGCCTGGGGCTGTCGGGAGAGAGGACTCCACCTACTCCAACCCTCACAGAGCTTCTTTGCTTTATGGATTTGGTGTCTGCTTAAGATTTTAGAGAAAACTTGGTACCATGACTAAAACCAGTCTGACCTATTCCCTGCACAACTGGGGAGACCGAGGCCTTGTCAGAACTTAGTCCAAGATGGATTCACTAGCAGCTAAGTATCCCCTGTTCAGTCTCTCCCTGATTCACACACACACACACACGCACATGCACACACACATGCGCACACACACATGCACACACACACGCACACTCACTCCTGACCAGAACCTTGAGCTCACCCACTCTCATCCACACTCAAGAAAAGAGTTTTCTATTTTTTTGTGGGTTTTTTTTTTTTTTTCTTAAAAAGGACTTATCCAAATATCTGGATAATAAATAATCTGCGTTTCCTAAGAAACTGGGTTTTTCTTTTCCCTTGTGGTCTTGGTGTTTGTCTTCTTTGAGCCTCACTAGCAGTCTGACACTTTCTTTCTTTCTTTCCTTTTCCTTTTTGCTTTTGCGTGGGAGAAAGCAGTTTGTCTGAACAGTACTTGACTCTTCAAAGAGGAAAAGGGAGTGAAAGCAGAAGGGGGCTTAGGGAGGAGAAAGAGTCAGTAACAGGAAGAAATTGAAGAACGGAACTAAAACTGACAGAACTCAAAGTCATGGGGCAGAGGGTGGGGGTGGGGGTGGGGCAAGGCCCCTCCTTGTCCCCTTGATTGCCTCCAGGGGCCTTGGCCCCATCCCAGGTCCCACACGGAGGTCTGAGGCCACCAGGAGAGACAGCAGGGGATACAGAAGGAGCCCTGGGCCCTCAGCAACAGAGTACATGGACTTTTCTAAGGCTGGTCATGGTCTGGGGGTTGGGGAAAAGGGAGGAGTGGGGGCGACTCCAGCTGTGAGCCAGGTGGCAATGGAGGCCAAATGTCCCCATAAGGAAGCTGCCCCAGGCCTCCCTGCACCTGCCTCCTGCCAGTCCCTGCCAGCTGCGGTGCCAGGTGGCTCAGCAGTCTCCGTCCGTGGCCATGGCCACCAGCATCTCACTCTTGCCCATCTCCTCCAAGGCACTCGCCAGGCTGTTGAGGTCCCCATCATCCTGCTGCAGAGCTTCCCAGAGGTCCAGGATTACGCCGGTGGGGCTCGCTTTGGTGGCAAAGTAATTCAGGTACCTGGTGGAAGGAAAGAGAAGGGCATTGGGCTCCCCGAACGCTCAGCACTTCCCAAGAGCTTGGGGTGGAGGGAGCATAGGGAATTGGGAAGACTGTGGCCTCTGGGGTCCCACAGTCCTGGGTCTGAATCCCAGCTCCTCTGTTTGCAGACTGTGTAGCCTTGGCAAGTCAATGCAACTCTCTTAGCCTCAGTTCCTCATCTCTAAAATGGGAATGATGCCAGTCACCTCCCAACATTGCAGATAAAATCCAAGATCATCTACAGTAAAGGTCTAGCATGTAACAATCTCTCCAGGATGTAACAATCTTGTTCTTTATAATCACTCATCATCATCATCATCATCATCACTGGCACCAGGAGAGACTGTCCAAGCCCAGCATGCCATTCTCTCCTCCTTGTCCTGCTCTCACCTTCATTCCCTGACTGATCTTGCCCCATGAACTCCCCTGAGAGTAGGAACAAAGCCTCAGCCATCTTCATAAATCCTACCCATTTCTAGTAAGATGTCTTGTTCATAGGATCTGCTCAATGCAGGTTGATTAAACACTTTTTCAGTAAGTATAATATTACTATTATTGCCATTGTAATTTATCCAACATTTGAAGTTCTCCAAAAGAATTTTGACCCCAAGGTGTATTCTATTACTCAGCAAGCATTTCCAGGGCACCTGCTCTGTCCTGGGCACTGGCGTGCTTATGGTATCACATCTAGCTGGTGTCCCAGCCTTATGGGATTCTTTATCACAGCCATCCCATGAGATGGCAGGTGGAGCTTTATTTCCATGCCAAGGGAGGAGAGCAGGGCAGTCACTTAGAGCCTGCCTGGCTCTCAGACCAGTGCTCTGAGATGACGCTCCTCGAAGTAACAGTATTCTCAGACTTAGCACATCCGTGCCTGAGCCCCGCTGCAAATGGTGGCAAGTGGGCAGTGAGCTGGAGTTGGCCATGGCCTGTCAGGATGCCTGCACTCTGACCCTGCTAGGCTCGAGGAAGGGAGGTGGGGGTGGGCTGGGGTTTGGCCGGGGCAGGCCTGACACTCACCGGTCCATGGAGAGCTTCTGTGCCAACAGCCGCCAGTCGTTGCCCCGCGAGTTGGGGGCATCGAGGCTGTTGCATATCTTCTGGCGGATGGAGAGCGGGATCTTGAAGGCGTAGGGTCCCAGCTGGGTAGTGATGGCATTGCTGGGAGCAGAGCAGAGAGCATCCAGGGAGCCAGCAGGTGTCTGGAAGGGCAGGGGGCAAGAGTGAGAAGCACATCCCTGAGCATCTGCCCCTCTAGACTCCTGCCCCTCCTACTCTGGGCAGGCTCCAGTTGCTCAGGCTAGTGCCTTCTCCCTCAGGGGCCAGTCCCCAAGGGCTACAGGTCTGCCTCCAGGCCCTCAGGGGTGCACCATGTGAACGCACCGCCCCAGGCAAATGCGGATGCAGCCTCAGATTAGGAAGCCCGAGGAGCCTCAGCCAAAGCCTAACCCACGTAGATGCATTTTTACATGTGTGGAAGATAAAGTCTAGAAAGGCAAGTGACTTGCCCATGGTCACATGCCAAGTTTGTGTCAGAGCTGGGTCCAGACCTACATCTAGTGCTCTTTATGCATTGAAAGGAGGATCTAGCATTGTCTGGGTGGTCTAGGTTTTTAAGCCTCAATCTGGGTTTATGGTGGTAGAGAGCCACAGTCTCGGTCCTTGCATCGACCTGGGTTCAGATCTGGGCTTGCCCCTGCTGTGACTGTGTGCAGATAACTGCCCTCCCTAAAGCTGACTTTCTCATCTCCCACGTGGGGATCATATCTGACTTATCAGTCTCCCAGTGGTCATGAAGATTCAGTGAGACAATGTTTCACCCAGTACACGACAAGCATAGGAGTGGCACTCAATAAATGCAGTTGTTAGCTAAAAATGACCAAATCCATGCTCAGACTTGGAAGGTGTCTTTATGGGAGATGGCATTTCCACCCAGATAAGCAGGGAGCACGGAAATCTGTGTACTGTAGCCCCCAGCCCCACAGAGGTGTCCTCTGGCCCTTACCTCTGCCAGCGTGGTGTGCAGCTGGAATATCTGGCCCTCCCCTTCTACCTGCCGCACGCAGATCTTGCAGGTGAACTCCGTGGAGGCCAAGCTGTGCCTCTCCAGGGTGAAAGTGCAGTGCAGGGCCTTCTGGCTGCCACTCCAAATGTGATAGAAGGGGATCTCCTGTAGGAGGAAGGGGTCAGGGCCAAGCAGGCGAGGTTAACCTGCCCTGGCCTCACAGTGGGTGGAGGCGGAAGTGGGTGATGGGGCCAGCTTCAGGGAGGGCCCAGACCTTCAGGGAGCAGATCAGCCTCTGCACAGATGGACAGAGGAGGAAGAACTGGTCAAGGGCCCCGAAGCTGGCCTGGTGTATCTGTGTCAGGCCCTCTTTGTGTCTTGGGCTGGGAAGGATTCAATGGTGTCACACAGCGGGGGGTGGGGCAGAGGATGCACACTCATACAGATGGAAGGCCTCTTTGAGAATAACAGATACAGGTGTCTGTGCGTGGGCAGTGGGATAAGGCAGAAGCGTGAATGTAGCTGGCTGTCAATGGCACTGAATGTGGGGATGTGCCTGAGGATGGCTGGGAGCATAGAGATGGCGGGGGGGGGGCGGGGAGGGAGACACTGGCAATGACAGATGGCAATGACAGAGACACCAGGGAGGGGCAACGCTGCAGGACAGAGGGAAGAGGCAAGGCCTGGGCCTGGGAGGGGGAAACAGTCTTCCTTGGGCAGCCCCCTAAGTGGTACCCCCACCCCCAGCTCCACCCTCTCTCTCCTTCAACCCAGCCCTCACCTGGTACTTGGCCAGCAGCTTGCTCCTCCAGTGGGCATGGGGGATGTCATGGAGGGAGAGGCGCAGGTTGTGGTAACTGTCCTTGAACAGCAGGGGTTTTGGTTCCTCCACCAGGTAGCCGCCCAGAGTCCGCTCCAGCTCCAGCACCTCCTGTGGGCCGGGGCAATGAGAAGGGAGCCCGTCATGCTTGACCAATGGGCCCTTTTCTGCTGCAAGCTGGGTTGCAGAGACCCATCTGAGCACAGGGCTGGGCATTTGGCAGGTGCTCATAGAAGCTTACGGAGTGGATAGATGAGTGGGTGGACAGAAAAATGGATGGATAAACAGATAGTAGGACAGATGAATGGATAAATGGATTTACAGATGACTGGATGGATAGATAGACTGAAAGATGGATGAATGGATAGACGGATGGCTAGACAGAACGGCAGACAGATAGATATACACATGGATATACAGATGGATGGGTTATGAATAGGATAGATGGAAAAATATAAATAAATGGATGGATGGGTGATGATTGGATGGACATACGGGCTGTCGACTGAATGGGTATATGGTGAGATGAACAGAAAAATGGGGGGGGGACGAATGGATACGTTGATGGAGAGTTGAATAAACAAAGAAGCCACTGGGCCAAAATGTGTCAACTTCCTGCTTGATCTCCGCACCATTCTCTGGCCAAAGCTGGACATTAGCCAGTGCCCCAGTACCAAGATGTCCAGGACGCAAGAACATTTCCCAGGAGCCTCCACCCACTCTGGACCTCCTGGAATTTCAGGCCAGTGTGATTTCAGCAGGAGACGCTCACTTCCCCATGGGGCCTTTTCATCCGCGTTGCATCAGTCTTCAATGTGGAGTTTGGGACAAGCCACACGAGACAGGGAGACAAAGGAGCTAGAAGGGACCACGGCCCAGGAGTGGGCATGGAGCCACAGGAAAGGACCTCGAGGCTTTGGGAAGGGGAGGGTAGAAGGATGGAGGGGGAAAGGGGTTTAAACAGGACCAGCATTGGGACTCTTCCAGTGTGAATTTGGGATGAGACAGAGGCCCTGGGAACTGCGGGAGGGGTAGGGAGGGAACGGACAAGGGCTTTGAAGCACGTGGGGGCAGGTGGTACTAACACCGTCAGGCTCTAGGTGCTAAAAATCTGATCCCCTCCCCTCCCTCCCTCCTGGTCCCAACCACTGCCCACCTGCCACGGCCCCTCCCTCAACCAGGGGCACCACTGTTCATTCCTTTGTATATGCCAGGGGCCCGGCTATCAGCCCAGACCCCTCCCCTTGCCCATCCCACCCATCACTGGTTCTGTCCGTTCTACTGACCAAGCTCAGAGACTGGCCCCTGCCTCCTGGCAGCCGCCACTGCCTGTAGCCCAGGATCCAGCCCCAGCTTCCCAACTGGCCTCTCCACCTCCCCGTCTCCTGCCGTCCCACACCCCCCGCCCCACATACGCTTAGGCCGCACGGAACGACACGCCCGCCTTGCACAGGCTGTTCTGTCTGGAATGCCCTTCACCCCCCTCTGCCGGGAACTCCTACCTGTGCTCTGGGGCTTAGGTCTAAGATCAGCCTTCTCAGACCCCCTCCCCACCAACCCAAGCCCCTCCCCATCTGCTGCTCCCTCAGCCCCATGGCTGCCTCCCATCAGAGCCCTCAGCAAGCCCCGTCTGTCTCCACCTCTAACCTAGAGCCTGTGCCTGATTCATCTCATATCTTGGGGGTCGGATGCCATTTCAGTGTTGGAGAGATGCATGAGTGACTGAACGCGGCTGCTGCTGGTGGAGGGGTGCTTAGAAGAGACCGGGCAGCTGGCTGGCCAGGGGTGACGCAGCCACAGTGCGTGGCCTGGCCCTACCTTCAGTGCCACGGGCGTGTCCTCCAGGCAGTAGACCCTGAGGCTGTACTCCAGGGAGGTGCAGAGGGCGGGGGCGAAGACGGCCAGCTGGAGACGCTTGACTGCCGAGCGGGAATAGGACTCGCCCGTGAACACGTAGGTGCCCAGCTGGTCCAATAGGATGTGGCAGGACCTGGCCTCCAGCTGACAGTAGCAGGGGGTGTTTAGGGTCTCCTCATCCAGGGTCACCACCTCCTGCAGCAGAGAGCAGGGGTGAGTAGACAGATCATAGTCATCCAGGCTGGGCCTAAAGGAAAGGGGCTTTCTCTCGCCTCCCAAGACCTCCCGGGGCAGGTTTGGGCAGCTGAGCTGGCCCCCCAGCCTCAGCTCCTCACCTCCCAGTGGCTTTGGTGGGCCTGGGTCTTGAGCTGGAAGATCCAGTCACCAGCGCTGACTTCGGCACAGTGGGGCACAGTGAGGATGACAGGGCGGCACAGTAGGAGGCCCGTGGGCCCGCAGGTCACCGAGGGGCTCAATACTGTCTGGGTCCCTTCTGAAAGTGGGCTAGGGGCGGGAGGGAGGAGTGAGGCGAAGCCCAGGAGCTCGGCAAGGGCACAGACTCTGCAGAGGCCCGGGTCACCAAGGGCAGGTCTCTGCCACTCTGGGCTCTGGATCCCCCGAGAAAATGGCATAAACCTTGAGGTTGTTTCCAGATTTTTGCTATTATACCGAAACATTCTCATAGCTCGAAATTCTTTGCTCACATTTTCAAAGGTTCTGCACTCTTGGAATGTTACCGATAGGTGCTGCTAAATTGCCCTCCGGAAGGCTGGTACCAAGCTATACTCCCGCCAGCATGCCATGGGGGGCTGTGTTCACACCCTCTTACCAGCATGAGGGCATTATGGTTTGAAAAAAAATCTTTGATTTTTGAAAAAATTCCTTAAGCAAAAAAGCTCCCAATATCTCAAGGTTGTTTCCATTATTGTTTTTTTAAAAATTAGGTTGCACACTTTCTCATGACCTCCTGGCCATTGTGTGTGAGTGTGTAAGAGAGCGCACGTGTGGATCACTCGCTCATATCCTTTGCCCATTTTCATACCAAGATATTCAATTTTTCTTATTGGTCTATGAAGCCTCTTTGCAGAGTAAGGATATTTAGCCTTTTGTCATACTTGCAGCCAGTTTGTTAACTGACTTTCAGTTTTATGATTTGTGGTGTTGGTTTTGCAAGTTATAAACTTGGACACAGGAAGATAAGGTTTTCCTTGAAGGCCTACCTCTGGCCTAAGGCTCAGGCTTAGAAGGGTCACACTTGAGCCCAGTGTGGTGTGGGCAGGCAGCAGGGGAGAGAGGAAGAGGCGGGGGCAGCAGGGCCGGGGCTGGGCTCTCTACTCACAGGGTGTTTTCTGCCTTGTTGATAAGAAGGTACATCTCGTAGAACTTGCCCTGGGGAATGGCTCCATTGGGCACCAGCAGGCTGACCCCTAGTGGGAGAGGGAGGTCAGCAGGGAGAGGCTGGAGGGAGTTCAGCAGCTTGGGAGAACAGAGGATGGGGAACTGGCTCCAGCTTGGGACAGAGAGAGAAAGACATTTCCTGAGCTCTAGGTGGTCACCAGCCAGGGGTAGGGACAGAGCATCTGGGGACCGAATGCATAGGGGAAGCTGGGCCACTGACCTCAGCTGGCTAGTCCAGTAACACAGGAGCCTCTGACATTGCTCTGGGATCTGAAGGTCCCAGTACCAGTTTCACCCCTAGCTCAGTGCATGATGTTGGGAAGCTGTCAATTGCTGGCTTTGCAATCTATGATGGGCACCCTTTCTGCTGCTAGCTCTAGGATAGGGCTCATTTGTTGGATGACATAGGGCTATTCTCCCCCACTTAACAGATGGAGAAACTGAGGCTTAGAGAGGGGCTGGCCCTAGGTTCCCCTGCCCTAGTGAAGGCACAGGCAGGCCTGTACCCCAAGCCTTCTAAGCAGAGTTCTCGATTCTACAGTCACTTCTTATCCCCAGGCCTCACTTTCCCCATCTGTGAAATGGGATTAGGAAAGTCCTATCTTCTGCTGGGTGGGCGTTGGGGCTGTCCAGAGAGGACATGCTGAGGCCAGGCTGATGGGCAAGCAGGGCAGGTGCCCACCTGTGCCAGGGATGCTGAGCCTCCCGCCCAGGCAACCAAAGGTGCCACTGACACTGCTCCCCGGCTCTCGGGGCAGGCCCAGGAGCTGCTGAGAGCTGAGGCTGGAACTGCGCAGGTGGAGGAAGTGGGCGTCCTGGGTGAAATCACTAGGGTATGTCCCAGATGGCAGGACCCCCAGCAGGTCGGCCCCGTCTGGCAGGCGTGGCCCGGAGCTGGTGGTGCTGGAGCTGTAGACCTTGATCTTGAGATTGGGCAGGGGTTCCAGCAGGGGCGAGTTGGTCATAGGGATCTTGTTGGCAGAGTCCTGCAGGGCATACACGGGCCCACGGTAGATGCCAGCACTAGCCGTCAAGTCAGGAGGCACAGATGGGTGCAGGAGCTGTGGGTTGCCTGCAGGGGTGAGAGCTGCAGTCAGACCCAGCCATGCCTCACTGGCCCAGTCCTGTCCCTGCTGCTGCCGGGGGCACTCCAGTAACAAAACCCCACCCAAATGTCCGGCTGCAAAAGACTCAATCACCACCCTCTTCAGGAAGCTTTGGGCAAACTCTGGAAAAACCCCGGGGAGTCAAGAGCCCCAGCTCTGATCTGGCCACTGCCACCACACCCCTCTGGGCCCCCAACTATGCCCACCACCCCAGACGTCCTTGGGTCCTTACTGGGCCTTGCAGTCTTGAAGTTCACTGGGTGGAAGCCGCCAGTGAGGGCGGCGGATGAGTCGGTGATGTCGGTGTCGAAGTCGCGACAGTTGCGGCGGTACACCACCACCCCTACCACCATGAGGACTGCCACAACCACGAAGATGGCCACCACGAGGCCTGCATAGAGCGCCACGTCCCCCGAGCTCTCCAGGACTGTGGGGACAGGAGCGTCATGTAAGGGCCAGGGCCTGGGGAACTGGCATTGTGCTAAATTCTAGTCTGAGCCCTGCCATGACAGGCTGGTGACCTCAGGCAAGAATTGAGCTTCTCTGAGTCAGTCTCTCTATCAGTAAAATGGCCTCAAAACCCCTGCCCTGCTCCCTCCCAGTGTGGCAAAGAGAGGAAAAGAACAAAAGTGTTCACTCCCGTGAGTTAACTTTGCTCACTGCTGAGCAGATGGGTCTGTGCTTCAGAGTCACTGGGGTCACAGTCTGTCCTATCAGAGCTGAGACTTAAACCTGCAGAACCTTACTCGAAGCCAGCAGCAATTTCCACAGGCCCCAAGGTCCTGGCTCCCAGAAACCTTTGCAACTGTGAGCCCTTCCCCCATTCATGCTCCAAGGGTGGAAGAGGAGGTGGAGGGGGAGGAGGGGAGCAGAGGAGAGGAATGGGATGCACAGCAATGGGGTGGAGGGAGGAAGGAATGAGGCTCAGGGAGGCAGCCCGTGGCTACACCTCCCTCTCCCAGGCAGGCTGCTGCACAGCTGGAAGTAAAACAACTGCACAAGGCCAGGCAGGAAGGCGTCAAGGTCAGAGAGGTGGAGTCTACAGTAGGGCCTCCAACAGAACTTCCTAGGATGGTGGGAGTGTTCCATGTCTGTGCCGTCCCACACACAGCCACTAGCCACATGTGGCTACTGAATAGCTGAAGCGTGGCGGGGGCACATTTCCCTGCATTTTAAAATCTGTTTAACGTTAATTAAGTTAAATATAAGTTTAAATAGCCACATGGGGCTGGTGGCTGCCCTGCCTGGACAGCACAGAGTCAAGACAGCAGCCGCCAAGGTGGCAGCTCTTCCCCCTGTTTCTGGTGGGTGCTCCAGAAAGCACCTGCCACTCTCTCCCGCCCTGGGGGGCCCTTGGGGAGGCAACCTGCTTCCCCTGCCTGGGCTCCCCCAAGCCCCTGTGCCCTTGGGGCCAGCTGAGCCTTACAGCAAGGCAGGGCATGGATTTCAGCTTGGATGTCTGCCCACTGCCCACATCTGCCTGTGCCCTTTACCTCTCCTCAGGAGCCCTCATCCCTGGACCCCCAGAGGACGCTGGCATCTAAGAGAGCAGCCAGAGAAGCCCCTCAGGGCTGGGCTCTCACCTCTCTGGAGGCTCTTTGCTCAGCAGGGAAACAGCTCCCCTGGCTTGGCTCTGCCTCCTAATGTCCTCACTGACACTGGGGCCACCTGCCTGGTGATTTACGCTCTAATCAGTCACCAGCCAGGCCCCCTGCAAGCTGGGCCCAGGGCCTCACTGCTGATTTTCTGATTCCAGAATAATTTGGGAATTGTGGTTTAATTACCACAGGCCAATCTGACAAAGTGGCTTTACTGCTCTGCTGTTACTGCGGTGGCATTGCAGGCCCTTGGGGCAGGAGGACGCAGGGTAGCGGGCAGCACAGATAACTTGGGAGGCTTGGTCCAGCTGCTGGGGGCACCGAGAGGGGCACTGGATAGGCAGGTGTTGCACTGTCCCCGGCCCTGTCCCAGAGAGGAAGGCCGAGGACACAGGATGAAGAGCCTCAGCTTTGGCCACAAAAATATTTGGGCCAGAACCATATCCTGGCTCTGCTACTTCCTGGTTGGATGCTGAGCAAGTCCCTTCTTCTCTCTGAGAGGCAGTTTCCTCTCCTGTAACAGGAGGGTCAGCAGCTTCAACTCTCCCTGCCCTGCACCCCATACCCGGGAAAAGCCAGCCAAGGAGAACCCGGGATCCCCCAGAGGAAAGAGGACAGCCATGAAATGGGACTTACGGTGGCTGTTGGGATCGCTTAGAGTTTTCTTATCTGTCGAGGGAAATAAAGGGAAAGACAATGACACAGGTGACAGGGAAAGGTGGCAGAGAAGTCGATGGGGAGAAGGTGTGGATGAGAGGATGGACATGGAAGCTGAGGGCCACTCCACTGCAGGCTGGGCACTGAGGCTGGCGCTGGGCTGTGGAGGGTCCTTTACCTGGCTCCAGAGTCCCCACCCCAGGGCCCTGCCTTCCTGAGGACTCACTTTGCATGCACAGCCCGTCGGTGCAGTTCTTGGAGTCGAGCAGAGTCCCACTGCAGTCACGGCCTCCGTTCTGGGGCGGGGGCGCCATGCACTCGCGGCTGCGCCAGTGGGCACACTCGGTGCTACAGGCCGACCACTTGCTCCACTCCGTCCATGCCCCATCCACTGTGGGAGCACAGCACACAGGAACGCCGCACACACAGTGACACACGCAGGTCGCAGCACCACACACACGCACGCATGCACACCATGGCAGGGAAAGAGACCACGACCCACGCAGGCCATACAGAGAAATCCACGCCATATCCACACAGCCCCACACCAGTGAACAGGCAGATGCACAAGTGGACAAGAGAACAGAAATAGATGCACAAGGTCATTGACAGAGACACAGCACCAGGCACAATTGCACACACAAAGATACAAACCCAGAGTATAAAACACCACACCATTCACACAAACACGCAACCACAAGAAGAGGACATATCCAGATGTGCAAGGACAGACGAGCGGGTGGGGACACATAGAGAGTAAGAGGAAGACAAAAGGGAAGAGGACTGTCAATAGGAAATGGGTCCGTGGCCAAAGTGTGTCTGAACAGGTGCAGAAGGCTCTCCTGGGCCCTGGGCACCCTGGGACACTGGCCTAGGGGCTGACACTGAGAACCCTTGGCTTGGAGGGCAGAACCCAGGCTAGAGGGTCAGGGAGAAGAGTCCACCCTTCAGACTACAGCTCAGAGCCTCTGTCTCCATCTACCCAGCAGCCCAGGGCAGAGCAAGAGGTCAGAGGTCAGAGCATCTAGTCCAGCCACTGAGCCAGCTGTGGGCCCTGGGACAGGCACCTTCTGCTTCCCACGCTGGGAGGGAATGGCAGTCCTGACTCTGGCACACCACAGTAGACGGGGATAGGGTTTGAGGTGGGGTGGGCATGGCAGGGTGCCACCTGGCCAGTGACCCTTACCTGGGCACACGGTGGTGCAGGCGGTCTTCTGGAAGGCCTGGCCCTCGCAGAAAGCACCTCCGTTGAGTGGGGCAGGGTTGGTGCAGGTCCGTGTGCGCTTCTGCCAGCCTCGGCCACAGCGGTTGGAGCAGGGTGACCACTCTGCCCAGCTGGACCAGCCCCCATTCACTGCAGGGGTGGCAGCTGTCACGTGGTTGGCCTGGCTCTGGGACCCATCTCCCACTCTGATGAGGCCCATTTGCTAAGGCTGGGCCCTCCCTAGTTAGAGCCCGCCTGCCCACAGGGCTGGGGACTTAGATCCCAGCAGGCAGACATGTTTCAACCATCAGCACCAGAGGGACCCGGAAGGCCACTCTATTCCTCACCCCATTGTACAATGGCAATGAAGGTCCAGAGAGAGCTGACACTTACCTAGGGTCACCCTGTGAATGATGGGGGACCTGGGACTCGGCTTGGTGCTGGCACCGAGTACAAGGCCATTTGTATAACACTAAAGTCACCTTGGCTGTGGCTTTGCCTCTCCAACCCATGGGGCCCAAGGGGTAGCAGAGAACAGCTTACAGGCCTGGGCATTGGTCCCTAACTCTACTAGGACAATGGGCTGAGGTATGGGGATACTGACTGGGCCCCATCTCAGCTCTCTGATTTGGAGAGAAGTGGGTCTTCTTCAGAGATAGGCAAGGGGTCTTGAGAAGTGGGGAGTGCTCCTGGCTGGGGACCCAGAAATGCCCAACTTGGCCACTGATTTTGCTGTGTGACCTTGGTCAAGTCATCGCTCCTCCCTGGGCTGCATTCTCTCCTCCTGTTCAGGGCTCCTGCTGGCCTCCTGGGTAGAGCCAGGTTGGTGCTACATGGAGCCCCAGGCCCTCTCCTCCCACCCCCCATCCCCAGAGCAGCCCGCACCATAGACGATGACTGTGGCAGTGGTGCTCCGGCGCTTGGCCACGATGTTCTTGGCCACACAGGTGTAGTTGGCCGTATCTGATAGGCGGGCCTGGCGGATGATGAGGTTGTGGTCAATGGTGAGCAGGAAGTTGGTGTCCTGCGTGGGGTCAATGACGTCCTCGTTCTTGAGCCATTCCACCTGCAGGTGCGGGATTGGGGGCAGTGAAAGCTCAGAGCCCACTTGCTGTGTCCCAGGAGTGGGCCCACTATATAGGAAAAGGCATTCTGACTGTCAACAGAGCGGCAGTTCTATGTGGGTCCACGCCAGGTGGTGACTTGGTGAGGCAGGACCTCCACAGGGCCGAACACCATGCTAGGCACTACACAGCCCCACGGTGATGAATACCCTGTACCAGCTGGGTGGTCTTGGGAGGGAACTTACTACTCAAGGCCTCAATCTCACCCACTATAGGATGGGAAGCGAATAGCATCTGCCCCACAGGGCTGTTGGGAGGATCACACGAGCTGGTTGGTGGAAGGTGCTCAGAGTAAGTGTTGAACTGGTGTTAGCTGGCAGTACTGATTTCCTCATTAACTCCTCAGACCGGCTCTGTCGGCCAGGGTGAGAGGCCTGACAGGTGATTAGGAGCACTGTCCCTGGGCTCAAATCCTAGCTCTGCCACTCACCAGCTGCCTCACCCTAGGTGGCCACATAACCTCTCCCAGAGCTGTTTTCCAGCTACAAGATGGAACAAGATCCACCTTGCAGGGCTGCTGTGAAGACCATCGTGCTGAGTGTCCAGCACATGTGGGAACCACTGGAGCAGCAGCTATCACACTGGGTGTGTGCACAGCCTGTTGTCCAGATGCGGGCACGGGCTGCGGGCAAGCTAAGTGATTTGTGATTCGTTTTGGGGTCAGACAGGGCTGATCCTGAGCTGGAGGCCTGTCTTCTCCAACTTCCTGTTCTACTGGGGTCCCGGGGCAAAGCTGACATGCTCCCCCATGCCCAGCTCTAATTTCTGGACCACCAGTGCAGGGACAGGAATGGGCAGTGGGGACATGTCTGGAACACAGCAGGGGTGGTGGGAGGGGAGGGGAAGGGATCCTCAGCTTGTGGAGTAAGTACATACTCAGACACATACATTATGAGACCCTTTGGTGTCCATAAAGCTGGGGCCTTGGGTCCTGGGTGGGGGCAGGGGAGACTGAAGCTGGCGTCTACCTGAGGAGCACTGAGGGTTCCTGCCTTAGCTCTACCTATCTGGGGGGTCACATCTACAGAGGGCCCAGCTGGGAACTGCATGTGCTGTGTTCTGCAGAGGTGGCAGTTCCCTTTTCTGTTCCAAGCCCCAACCTCCCCATCTGTGACATGGGGAGAGTTCTGGGAGGCTGTGGCAGGGTGGCTGGTGGTGAAACCTTGCCTGGCTGGCCTCCACCATGCCGTGTTCCCTTCATCCTGCTCACCTCAGCCACAGGCACCCCCTCCGGCGGGCGGCATTGCAGAAGAACCTCGTGGTCCAGGGGCACCTCCTTGCCCAAAGGCTCCTGATCGAAGTTCTTGCGTAAGTCTGGGAGAAGCGAGGATCACGAAGCACAGTCAGGTAGGAGCAGGATTGAATCCTGATGTGCCCTGCTGTCACCACTAGGTGGCAGTGTGCACCAGAGGACTGTTCATGGGACACCTGGACTTCACTTGGGGCATTTCCTCTTCTAAGGAGGGGTCTCACTAGGTGGAGTTAGGGTTCCTGACTCTGGGATCATAAGCACATAGTGGCCCAGGATGGGTGAGAAAGCTGTTAGGTTTCTTATGCAGAAAGTGAAAAAGGGCTGTTTGAAATCTTGGAGCCAGAGGTGGCCTAGCTTCTAGGTCTAGGAACCCTCTTCTGAGCTGGCATCTGTGTACCCAGATGTTTCTATGGTGGGCAACTTCAGCCAGGGATGCTGTAGGAGGCTCCCACAGCTGTGGGAAGAGGAAGGGGAGGGGACCCCAGGGGATGGGGTGGGGGCATCAGGGTGGCGTACAGGCGATGCGGACATAGGCCCGGCGACTTTTGGTGGTGCCCGCGGAGCTCCAGGCCACACACTGGCACCAGTAATCCTCCAGCCCAAAGAGCTCCTCCACCTGCTGCCGCGACACCTCGATCTGAACCTCTCGCACCCGCAGGCCTGGGAAGAGGAGAGATGACATCAGGGCAGGTCTAGGGATGCAAGGCACAAGACACCTGAACTTGACATACCTCCCTGCCATGCCGAGTCCTGTTGGCTCTGTTGCCAAAGTGCCTCTCATTTCTATTGCTTCCTCTCATCTCCTCTGCCTCTACCCTGGCCCAAGCTGCCTTCGCCACCCACCTGGACACTGCAATGGCTGACACAGCCCTCTGCCCCTCCGATCCACTTTCCACCCAGCAGCTAGCGTGAGCGCTTCAGAATGCACCACGATGTGGCATTCCCCCAGCGTATCTCCAGTTCTCTCAGCATAAAGACCCAGATCCTCTGTGTGGCCTGCAGGGACTACCCCCGAGTGACTCTATAGCCGCGTTGTGATACACCTTCCCCACCCCACTGTGGTCTCACTGGGCATCTTCCAGCCCCTCATGTTCCCTGGGCTCTGCTAGTCACAGGGCCCTTGCACATTGGTGCCCTGCCTGGGGTTCTCTTCCATCCCCTCTGTGCCCAGTGGACTCCCAGTCATTGCCAGATTTTGGCTTGGCATCACTTCCAGAAGAAAGTGCCCCACCCTATGCCCACTCCCACCCGCTCACAGAGTGCCATTTGGCCCTCCCACCACTGCTCTGCACATTTGTGCTATTACCATTCCTCTACCCAGCCTGATCTTCTCATAGAGACCCTATTGGGACCACGTTATTTAGATGTGTTCATGTGTTAATCATCTTTCTCCTGCAGGAGAATGAGGGGCTTTGTCCTGTTTGTTGCTGGGGCCCAGGGCCTAGCACAGAAAGGGCCTCAGCACGTATCTGAAGGGAACATGTGGCACAGCTGTGACGCCAGCCTCTCCCTGGTGGCTTCTCAGGAGCTTGTGGGGCCTCCCTGGGTAATGGGAACTTCCAGCCTACATGGGGGGATCACTTCATCTCCTGCCAACCTCCCTTGATAAAGCCCTCTCTGCTCAGGAAAGGAGTGGACCCACCTGGATTAGGGCACCCATCTGAAGGCCTCCCCAAAGGCTGTGGGAGGACTGTGAGGACTCCTCCTCCAGGAAGCCTTCCCGACTGTCTAAGAATTCCTAAAGCTGCTTCTCCTTGCTGTGATGTGACCTATCTCATCCTCTCATGGCACATGGGTTGTTAAGCCCCTTGAGGACAGGACTGTACTCATTGTGGTATCGTGGCATGGTAGACAGATGGCTGGAGAGGTCGAATCTTGACCCCATCCTCACTCCCCAGCTGTGTGACCTTGGCCAAGTTACCTAGCCTCTCTGAACCTGAGTTCCCTTATCGTAGGAACACACTCAGGGTAAACTCTAAATGAATCATAGTGATTACTCTGCTACAGCACCCAGCCTAGGTAGACACAAATTTACTCTGGCAAGTCATCTGGATCTTAGCCGGCCCCTTCCTTTTTACATTAGGAGAAACTGAGACCCAGAGGGGGTAAGTGGCAGGCCCAAAGTCTCCCAGCAGGCTGCCTGCAGAGCAGAGATCAGCTGTCTGGTATCTTGCCCAGGTTAGTGCTCTATGTCCTAACACACAATGCCCCTCTGGACTTCTCCCAGTGAAGTCACTGCCATAACTCTCCCACATCAGCAGGGGTGTGGTGGTGGGGGGCCTTGTATTGGGAGCACAGACTGTGAGGAACTAATGGCCAGGGATTTAAATGGTAGGTGGCAGGGGTTTGCCATTGGAGGAAGAAGCTGCTTCAGGGGTGGGTGGCTCTGTCTGCCTGCAGTGGCTGCCTGGAGTGCCGGCTTTACCACCAATGCTGTGTGGTCTGGGCAGCAGGGCCCCTGCCCGGTATTCACCAGGCTGTGAACCTGGAAGAGTGGTTTCAAGGGGACCATCCATTCAAGGTTTCAGCAGCACCCAACAGTTAGACAATGGGAAACTGTCACCCAGGGAGGCTTGGCGTCTTGTCCATGGTCCCCAGCAATTACGAAAACTCTGAAAAGACAAGGACGGGCGCCTCTGGTCTCCTGGATGTGGGCCCCAGCACCAGGTTGGTGGCTGAGTGGCAGACGGGGCCTGGGCCAGGACACCCAGGGCTGGGCTGCCTGCCCCAACCTGGCATGAGCTGGTAGGTGAGCCCATGGCCACCTCTCCTGGCCCACGGCTGTCCTCCTCTGTGTTTTCAGGGCCTCACAGAGTGCCAGGGAGAGCGGGAGGTGAAAAGCAGGAGGGTGAAGTGGAACCAGTCCCTGCTGCTGCCGGGGGGGCCTGCTGGATCACTGTCCATTATAGGCAGCTAATAGGGACAACACTGCCCCAATTTCTAGGGCTGGCAGGGCCTGTGTGCGTGGTGGCAGGGAGTAAGAGCCATGCTGTTACTATTACTAATAATCACAGGGTTATTATTACTATTACTAATCATCTGTGAGGGGCCCCATCAGGCACACTGTTCCTGTCCTCTGCTGGAACCCCATGGCTAACCTCTGATACAGGCTGGAGGGGGTTGGGGGACAGAAAAAGAAGGACTGGTTGTGAGACAGAAAGAAAAAGAGGCCAGAAAGAAGCCAGAAAGGGGACAGAGGAAGCAGGTGTTTATCGAGAGCCTGCTGAGTCCTGGCACCCTGCTCAGTGCTGCACGTGCACCGCCTTGTTCCCCTCTTACCAGAACCTTCTGTTAACATCCCAGTTTACAGAGAGAGAGAAACTGACTGGGGCTCAGAGAGGTTTTGTGACTTCCCCAGGGTCACACAGCCAGAGAGTGAGGATTTCTGATGTCTGGCAAATGTGGAAATATGGGGTTGTTTTTGTTTTTTCCTTAAAAAATTTCTTTTTTATTTTTAGATTTTGGGTGAGAATGGGATTCCAAACCTATTTTTTAAAAATTATTTTAAAATTGTGGAAAAATCTAGGCAAGCAACAGAGCACACCCGGGGTCCTGAGGCAGGGGCCATGGGCCACTGCCCCTGCCCGCAAGAACATTCTAGAATGCGTTTATTAGTCATGCGTGTTTCTTTGGGGGGGGGTGTGACTTGTCTGCTCACGTCCTTCACCAAATCTCTGTTAAGATTTTTCTAATTCATTTTTAAGAGTTCTTTACGCATTAAGGATGTTAATCTTTCTGTGTTAAATTTGTTCCTTATCAGTTGACTTTAAATTCGATTTGTGATGTTTTCCTTCGTTTGTATGTTGAGAAAATAATTTTCACCTAAACATTAAATAAAAAATAAAAATAAGATAAAATCATGGTAAAATACACATAACATAAAACTTCCCATTTTAACCATTTTTAAGTACACTGTTCAGTGGCCTTAAGTACATTCCAGGATACGGTTTTGAGTCTGGGTAGTTTTGAAATCTGTGAGCTTTTCATGGCAAAATAGAAATTGATGGAGGGAGAAAGACAGAGAGAGAGAGAGAGAGAAATGTCAGCGGAGAGATGCGGAGTGAGACTGAGAGAGGAAGACGGAAAGACAGAGGAGGAGGTGGGAGAAAGAGCAAGAGAGACACAAACACAAAAGGAAAAGTCAGAGAGAGAGACGGGGGCGAGAAGGGAGAGGCCAGCGGTGGAAAGAAGAGAGGGCTGAGAAAGAATCAGGGAAAAGGCGGTAAAAACAAAACAAACAAGAAAGGCTCCTGGGGCCTGGGAGCCATCTGAACCCTGGGTTGGCCAGCGTTCCCCTGGGCCACCGTCCATCGGGTGACTGGGGGTGGTGGCCCTGCCTCCCTGTCCTAAGCCCTGGGACAGGCCATCCCCCCACTCAGACTGAGGTGCAGCCCGGAAGTTTCTGGAAGACGTGGGCACCTGGGGCCTCCACATGCCCGGTGGCACCCAGGGTCCCACACACATCTCAGGAGGGGACCCACACCGTCTCCCCGTTTCCTAGTCTCGGCCGCTCTTCTGTCTCCCTAGGGATGTGGGCTCCATTCCGGCACCGCCTGAATGATTATTTCCATGACATTATCTACCTCTTTTTTTTTTTTTTTTTAAACCTAAAATAGTTTATTTCTTTATAGGGAATGTCATATCATTATTGTGAGTGGAAAACAGTGTCACTTTCCACAAGCAGAAGGACCTGTGAAAAGAGTGACGGTACTGACTCTGGTTTGGTGCCATGGGGCGCCAGGGCTGTGGGACAGTGGCCCCGCCTCTGTTAAACATGGGGACCGGCCAGTGTTGGGAGCACTTGCGAGCCCCTAGCTCGCAGCTGCATCCTGCGCCCTGACACAGCGGAGGATGGAAAGCAAACGGAGGAGGAACAAGCACTCATCCAGGAATTTCGGCGCCATCCAATGTCGTGGCAAATGGTTACCTAAAGTCAGGCTGGGACACACGGCTAATACTTGGGGAAATACTGGTCCCGGGTGTACCCCTGAGGGGAAACGGAGGCCCAGAAGGGTCCCATGGCTGTGTGAAGTCTCACATGGAACCCAGGACATAGCCCACCCAGGATCAGTTGTCCCCCTGTGTCCCCGGGCGAGGGGGGCGGGCTCACCGGTGGCCTCATCCAGACCCTCCTGTGTGACATGGTCGTTCTGGCTGACCCACTCGCCGTTGCACTTGAAGTAGATCTGCGTGGCGGGGAAGGCGCGGCAGCGCAGCTCCACCGGCTTGTTCTTCACGATGTAGGCGTCCTGCGGCTCCTGCAGGAAGTGGGGCAGCGGCTCGGCCGGTGCGGACGGGAAGGAGTGGGGCAGCTCCTCGTTGCCGGCATCAGTGCCTGTAGAGGGATTGGACACGTGTGTGAGGCCCTGTGGAACCCCTCGCCTACCCTGGGGGCCACCATGGAGAGATAAGGCCGGAGAGGCAGAGGGCGGGCAGCTGGAGACCTACTGGGAACATGCTTTGCGACCTGAGCAATGTCTGGCACTCCTGAAGCCTCAGTTTCCCCTTCCTGCCCTGCTTTTAAGAAGCTGGGCTTTAGGGCTGTTCCAGCTCTGTGATGCTCTTTTACAGATGCAGAAGTCAGGGAGGCCCAGAGAGAAGAGGCGATCTGTCAGGGCAAGGACACCCTTTCGGCCCTCCCCAGTGTCCCCTCCGCTGGCCCTGCCTGGTCTCCCTCCAGTTTCCCAGGGTGATGCCACAGTACAAGGTGGGCTGGGAAAAGAGCTGTGGCTGGAGCTCACACCAGGCTGGCTCTGCCCTGAAGCCACGGTTGCCCTTTGCAGCCCCAGCCAGCCAGGCCCACTTAAGTGCAGAGACGAGCCAGGGCCCACAGGAGCATGGGGTGGGCTGGGGGGCGGCTGCACCAGGCCTGGCTCCCTGGTACTTGGCCCCTGCAGGCCTCCTCCTCCAGGAAGCCCAAGGTCTCAGCAGAGGGCCACGGAGGGAGACCTCCTTCCAGCCCTTAGCCTCTCCCGCAGCAACCAGAAATCCACACGCTCAGCACTATGGATGAGGAAACTACAGGGAACACAGCAAGGCCGAGCCCGCGCGCGGCAATCTCCTCCCCTAAAGGGGGCCGAGTGGAAACCCTGGCCCTCCCGCCTGCCTGTTGCCCTGGAAAGAATAGCACCTCAGGAGGTGAGACAAACAGGAAGGGAGGGGCCCGGCCACACCAGCGTGAGAGGGAGGGAAACTGGGCCAGGCCAGGCAATTGGTTTACGATCCACTCAGGAAAATTGACTTTCCAACGCCAAATGCCAACTGATTAAGTGGCCAGGGACAGCCGTGGGGGCATGTCCTCCTCTGCTAACTGCTCCAGAGGACACGCTGAACGAAGCTGTGGTGTGCATGTCTGCCCAGCCCTAGGAGCACGCCTTTGCTCTCCGGTCCAGGAGGCCACATTGGGCCCTAGGGAGCCCCCACAGGCAGATGGGCCAGGGACATGGGCTTTCAAGAGCAGAATGAACAAAACATGCATGGCTGGGTTTTCTCTTCGCAGACCAGGAGACCCTGCTAAGACTGGGGTGGCTTTGGGAGAAAATGCACGGATTATCAGTGGCTCCCGGCTCTAGGCCTTGGGTTCTGTGTGTGTGTATTTCGGGGAGGGGGTTGGGAGAGTGAAGGGGAAGCGGGGAGATTGGGTATAAATCCAGCTCCATCCGGCATGTTCCGTGTGACCCAGGGAGAGTGTGTAATTCCGATCTCATTCCTCCATCTCAGAAGAGGGCAGAGAGGTGGACAGTCCTGACCTCCCTCTGGGCTGCTTTGAGGGTCACATGAGATAGACACACACGAATGCCTAGGAGGGGCCTGGCACGCCTTAGGTGCGTGTTGCTCTGTTGAAATAACTGATGCTTACCTAGCTTCAGGTACTGTGTTTCCAGCACTTTACATAGTTATTAACTTACCTAATTCTTACTTCAACCCTGTGAGGTATGTTCTATTAGTCCCCGTTTTACAGATAGGAAAACTGAGGCTCAGAAAGGTTAAGCAACTTGCCCAAGGTCACACAGCTAGCCAGAGGCAGAGCCAAGGTTTGAACCCAAGAAACAGACATTAGTGTTTGGGATGTTGCCCAGGACTCCACACTGCCTAGCACTGATGTAGCCCCGTAACATTATGGGTGTCCCCACACCTGAGAATCCTAATAGCAACCTGACACCGGCCAGGACTCTATAGTTTACAGGGCTCTCCTGTCGAAGGCCCTGCAAGGCTGGGACCATCCTTCTTGCCTCAAAGCTGAGGAAACTGAAACCATCCAAGTGGGGCCAGTGACTTGACCAAGGCCATCTGGCTAGAGGGCCTCTAACCTGGGAACGGCACAGAGTATTTCTGAGGACAGCAGGGCTCCCCCACACCCCCCCTTCCCTCTGCCAGGCAGGGGGACGTGTCTCTGTAGGCACATTGGCAGCCCCCTAGGGTCTGAGAGCTTAAGGGGTTGATGGGAGATGACACAGTGACCTGGTCACAACCAAGGGAGATGGACATCAATTTCCAGTGGCCTGAGAGGTGGTCACTGTGCCTACCCTCAGAGAGCCACTGTGGCTTCCCTACCAGGCTGGGCAGCTCTGGGGAAAGCAGGATGGAGCCATGGGTTGGGGCACCTGGGCAGCAGAGAGCCTGCCAGGCTCCGTGCCCACCTCTTACCACCAGCAACTTGCCCCCATCTCAGCCCCTGGGGTGTAATGAGTCTGCCCCAGAGGTCAGACTTTAGACTCAGATTCCCCCGGGTCTGTACCTGCCCCTTACTGGCCTCAGGCAGCTTATCGATGAAATGGGGGCACCCAGCTTTCCTCCTGGGGTGCGTGGTGGCCACAGAGGAGGTGCATGGTATCCCATGGGTACACGTCACATGCTTGTCCCTAACTTGTAACCATGCTGCCACAGCCCCCAGGTAATGGCTGCCCCTACTCTCTGCAGCGCTGCAGGCTGTATTTACGACTCTGTTTTATAACCCTAATGCGGCTCATTTATAAAGCGAGCGCAGACACGACTGAGGAAAGCAAATGCTAGCCAGCCATTAGCATGGTGGCCTGTGTCTGGGGCCCCAAAGCCCTGCCCTTCCCACCGATGCTCCTTCAGCCCTCATGTAAAGATTCATCTCTGGCCTCGGCAGGGACAAGGCCACAACCCCTTTGGTTCCTCTCCTTATGGCAGCACGGCTGGCTCTCGATGTAGCTGTTGTCCCTTGCCAACATCCCCACAACCCAGGTGTTCTGGAGGCAGATGCTGCCAGGATACAAGGAAGAAGAATCAAAGGCCGACCTGAGGTCCCTGTCTGGAGGGACCATGGGTGGACTCTGTGCTGGCCACACGCAGCAGGTGCACAGGGATGTGAATTAAATACAGGGGTGTGTGGGGGTGGTGCCAGGGCTTGTGTCGAGCTCTAACTTCTCCTTGTCCCCGGCTTGGGCCCTGGTGTCTGGGGGAGGCTCGGCAGATGGTCCAATTGAGGGCAACCTGAGCCAAGCCCTGTGGGTGCCAGCCTGGAGGGAGAATAGTGGAGTGTCAGGTTCCTGGGTGTTACTCTACCAAGTGCTGTTTAGAGGATGTTTCCCGTGATCTCAGCAAGCCCCAGGATAATCCTAGACAAAGATGCCCAAACTTTTTTGCTCTTTTGTGTCAGTAATTTTTTCATGGTATCCCAAGGCCAAAAAGAAATTCCTAATAGTTAAGAAGCTATTAAGTAGTTAAATCCAAATGGTTTCATAAGTATTTGCATCCTAAAAACTTAGCAGCTGCTTGGGAAAATACTACATGTACATTGGAAGAAAAAGAATATTTTTATTCCACTCCTAAACAGCCACGATGACTTACTGATGGGATGTGCACACCCGTCAGGCACTACACAACTTCTCAAACCTTGGAATCAGAGTGGACACCGCCCCCCTCGTTGTTTGTCATGGCGTACTCCAAAATGCCCAAATCCCAGCTTTGCAAAGATACAGCGCCAAATGAAGGAAAGTAGAGTGATAACATGTTGAAACTGTGAGCTACCTTGAGCTAGTAGTCAGAGCAGTATCTGACAGCTGTCCAGGATTGCTTTTTCCCTCGAAGATTAAAAATATCCCACAGCACCCATGAGTCTGCTGTAGTACCCTGGGGTGACTTGGCATACAGTTTGGGAACCACAGCCCTGTGAGTGAGGTACCATTTTTACACATTAGGAAACTGAGACCAAACGTGTTTGAGAAACTGGTGCAGGGCTGTAAAGTGGTAAGTAGCAGAATTGGGGAGCAATTCAGGTGACCTAATGCCAGAATCTGCCTTCTGAACTGGAAATTGGCATTTACATACACTATGTGCCAGGTTCTACAAACATTCCGCCTTATTTCCTCCTCACAACCCTAAGGTGGGGATTATCTCCCCATTTTACAGATGAAGACATGGGGCATCGAGGGGCATCGAGGGACATCGAGGGTCACCTGGCCAATGGGAGGAGCCAGGCTGGAAGCCACATCTCTCGGTCCCTTGTCCCTCACCCCCAGCACTGCTGTAACCCTCCCAGCTGGCTCCATCTTTACAGGAGAATAAAACACCCGAGCAGGGTTCCCCTGGGAGAGACCTTGCCTCAGCCAGGCCGGATCTGGGTTTCCTGCTGGCAGGAAAATTTCCCACATAAAGTGTTTTGTTCTAATAGTGGAACTCATTTGGGCCTAAGTTGTAAAAATGCAACCTGCCTTTAAAGCCGCATACAGAATGGTCCAGATATCCCAAGAAGAAGATATGAAAGAGAACACAGCCCTGCACAGGCGTTAGTGATGAGATGGTCCAGCGCAGAAAAAGAAAATTGCCGAGGTCAGGAGCCCTGGGTTTGCGTCTCAGCTGGGGACTGACAGGGGCTGTGTGGCCTTTGAGTCGCCATCTGGAAAACGAGGAGCTTGGTGAAGCCAATTTCTCCAGCTCTATTCTGGCTTGAACACTTTGAGATTTTAAGATCCCTTGTGGGGAATCTGTTCATGTGTGAAAGTGCCCTGTTGAGTACAGTTTTTCTTCATAAAGTAAATTTGCTTAAAGTAGGGTCACTTTTCTTGCCATTGCTATTCCTGGCTTAAAAACCTGGCACAGACGGTTGCTGAAAGGTGGAGTGTGTGTGGAACCCAGGCGAGGAGGAGGAGGAACTATTTGCTGCTGGGCTCTCTCAGCCACACCCAAGGCCACCCACCCAGGCCTCAGATCACAATGACCACCATTGCCTCGTGGTCCTCCTGTGGGCCCATTCACCCCTCACTTCTAATTTATCTTCACCTGCCCATATGAGGTCTCTACAGAGGCTACCTTAAGGGCCATCTCATCTAACACCCCCATCCATTCCCTGTCCAATCCTGACTCACATTCCTCCAGGGATGGGGAGCTCACCACGGCATTTCTCAGCCAGGGTCTCCTTTGGATGGACCTAGCAGAAAAGGCCTCCTTACTGTCAGCTGCAATTTGCTGTCCGAGGTGCCAGCCATTGCTATAATTCTAACCTTGGCGGTCATACCAAGCACTGCTCTTCCTTTTCCCCATGACAGCCCCAGTCTCTGGAGGAGCAGGCCGCCCTCCCTGGCCTTCTTGTCTTTCTTTCAAATATTCTCTGCAAGACACATTTTTGTAGCACCTCACCTCCATCCTGGCTTCCTTACGGACAAGTCCCAATTTGCTCACCACCCACCTAAAATGCAGGGAGGTGAGGTGACCAGGGTGGAGTCTGGTGGGCACCCCTCTGCTTCTGGAAAGTATATTTTGAGTTGGGCAGCTCGAAGTCTCCTTGGCAGTTTTGACAGCTGCTCCTGGAGGGCAGGAAGCACACCACCTCCTCCCTGGTGTCCTCCCCGCCCCTCCGCAGTGTCCAGGACAGGTGCCATCTGGGAGAGCAGGGCCTGGGCAGTGCCTGCTGTGGAGACATGGGCTTGCTTAAGAGGTGCCAGAATCTAAGCCACTGGAATAAGCAGGAGCACGAGGCCTTGGAGGTGAAGGAGAGGCTTTAGGACAAATGTAAAACAACTGTATTTCCCAGAGTGTCCCTGAGAGGAAGGAGCAGCTCAAACATTCCTGAATGGGGGACTGTCACCACCACTCCTAGGGAGGCCAGAGGAGTTCCGCTTCCCTTACTGTGATCCTGGCCCCAGGTCCTGGGCTCCATGGGTCTGCGGCAAAACAGGCTGACCCGAGAGCCAGCAGACCTGGTTCAAATCCTCACTCTTCACCGTGAGACCTTGGGAAGGTTATTTTACCTCTCGGGTCTCAGTTTGCCCATCTATAAAATGGGATAGCAGTTCCCGCTCTGTCAACTTCAAGTTGTTATTGTGAAGGTCAATTGAGAAAACAGATGTAAGTGGGCTTTGCTAACTGGACAGTGTGTGGCCTGGGAGAGGCAGCAGGCAGGGACTGTTCTCTGGCTGAGCTGCATGTCGGCAGTCCTGGAACCCCACACTGGCAGCTTCCCTGGCCTCTCACCACCTGATCCCCTGTAGGCTGGAAGCACAGGAAGTCGATGCTCAGAGGGCTTGCAGCCCCTGGAGGCCTGTGTTCTACTAGCTCAGAGAGGGGAAGTGACTAATGCAAGATCACACAATGAATTAACAGCCAATCTGGGTCACAACCCAGTGTCTGATTTGGGATTGAGGGGAGACAGGGCCCAGAAAGACAACATAGCCATGTGAGGCCTGTGCGTAAAGGCTTGGGGATCTGTACGTAATTCTTGGGCCTGAGATAAGAACTCACTACCATCCATCTCAGCTGGGTCCACCTCCGGTCAGCCCTGTTCCCCAGGGCAGAGACTTCTGCAGGAGGCTGCAGTGTGGTTTGGTAGGAAGGGCCTTGATACCCCCACCACTAGCTTTTGTCTCCAGGCCTGGGCCCCCCAGGCTCAGCACCCAGGGGAGGGCATCTGCAGCTGAGCGGGGCTGGTGTCTCCAGGGCTGGCTGGTGCAGGACTGGGAGGGGAGAGGAGGAACAGGCGGGAGGTGAGGAGAGAAGCGCCCCACGCTGGGCACATCTATCATCAGCAATCACAGTCTTTCTGTGGCCCCCCGACACTGGCTAATTCTTGCCAGACTTGACCTCCCACTGCATGGAAAATCCCTCCCATTCACTGCATGGCTGATGTGCTCAGTGGGGAGTGAGAAGAGTTGGGGGGGAGGAGTCCATGTATTATTATGTTTTAAAAACGCACAGCCCCACATGGATGGACCCCTCACTGGACACAAAGCCCTTCCTCCATCTGGCCCTGGCTCCTCGCGGCTGTGGGGTTCAGGCTGGGGCCCCCCTCAGGGATGGTTACAATGGCCGTTACTGATGACAAATGGGGGCTGGCAGACTTGGGGATGCTAAGTTATTGCTAACAAAGGAAACCTTTGCCCAGCTCTTTTCCCATGCCCTCTGCACCCGCCCATGACTGTGACATCACTTCCTGTGTGGGCCACAGGAAGTGGTCTCACTAAGATGGCCACCAGGGCAGGAGTTTGCATCCTGAAGGGGTTGTCCTCTGCTCCTATATAACCTCTCCCCTCGAAAGACTGAGTGGCAAGCAAGAGTTGATGGGAGGCTGGGGACAAGGCCCCAGGGCGGGCAGGGAGTGTTGGAAGAGAGCAGGGCCCCATTTTACAGGGGGTCTCACTACTTACAAAGTAGGGAGGGACACCACAGTCACTGGTCTACCCTGACTCACAGTGGCGACTACACTCCACACCCCAGGCCATCCTTCCAGACCCCTCCTCTGGCTGCAGGCTCCAACAGCCTGGGTCTGGGAGCCTCCGGGGCTTATTTTTGGTTTCCCTTCCTGTCCCACGTCTGAGGGGGCCACTGTGCCTGGAGGCCTAGGCCCTGAGGAAGGGGCATGCTGCTTCCCCATCCTCTCCCAGACAATGAGCTCAAAGCTTTCTCATCCATCCCAATCCAGATAAAAACCATCTATCCAGCACCTGGCACTTAAAATCCCATGTTTTAGTGTGATAACACACATCATCATCAATGCAACAACCCAGCGAAGTTGTTCCATTTTACAGATGAGGAAACTGAGGCTCAGAGAAGTGAAAGGACATGCTAAAGGCCACAGCTACCAGGAAACCTAGAGCTCTCGCCATTAAACCATCATGGCTCTGAGGGACCAGCAGGGGAAGCTATTTTTCTGTCCTCTCAGAAGTTGATTAGCTTGTTGGAGGGCAGTGGGTCTCAGCTTCCTAATGCCAGCACTTGGCCTCCCTTCCTCTGTGGGCCTGACCCTCCCAAGCCCCAGACTAGTTTGGGGATGCCCCAGACAAACAGAGATCCACGGGAGAGGTCTGGTTCCAGCCCGGCACAGCCCCCAGGACTAAGCCTGACTCAGACACTCATGCTCACACCAAGAGGCCCACACACACCCCACCCTAGGTCACATCCACCCATGTCCCTGGGATACCCTGAGAGCCTCAGGCAGGCTGGGACAGTGGCTCCTCTCTTAGGGCTGCTCTGTCAATGCTGTTGTCCCTTCCAAGGCAATGCAGTCTCCCCACCGGTAGCTCAGGCTCGTGGAGGATCTGCTATTTTATATGGTCACCTCTCCCCCATCCACAGGGATGCAGTGAGTTTAAGGTGCAATTTCAGACTCTGCTAAACACCATATTACTCAGGTCCAATCTGGGAAGTCTCCTGGTGCCCCTTTCCTTGGCCCCACGTCCAGCTCACAGTGCCGGATCTACCCAGATGTTGCTAGACAAGCGTGGAAGATGTGCCTTGAACTGCACAGCTGCCCATCACCACCTCCCTGCAGTCTCCTGCCCATGTCTTCCTGCCCGGATCCCTCCTCACCGTGCCCCCTACTTTTCCTTGTGCCCCCTAAAATCCACTCTCCTCATAGCAGCTGGGGTGATCTTGTAAAATATAAATCATTTGCTCTAGTGGAAGAAAATCCTAACTCCCACAGAACCCTCAAACTTCACATGCTCATCCATCACTTGCTGTGCCCCTAGACACCAGGCATGTTTCCTGTCCCTGTGACATACTTTGCTTTTCCCACCTCAGGGCCTTTGCTCGTTTCTCCCTTTGGAGTTATGCCCTCCCACCCAATACCCTCGCCTTCCCCCACATTCTCTTGGCTGTCTCTTTGTCACTGAGATCTCAGCTCAAATGCCACCTCCCAGTGAGGCCTTCCCTGACAATCCAATGTGAAGGCACCATCCTCTCCCCTCCCCATGCCACTGCCACACTGTCCTGTTTTTTTTTCTTAAAGTGCTCACCTCCCTCTGGAATTAACCTTGTGTTTGACTGTTTGCTGTCTGTCTCTGGACAGGTCTGCTCTCTGGAAGGCAAGCTCCTTGAGGGCCTGGAAATCTTGTTTGCTTGTGTAGCTGGGCCCCCTGCGATGTAGGATATTCTCCAGTTGTGCTGCCCAGCCTCCCCAAAAAAACCCGGGGTGGCAGGTGGGGGTGGAAGGGAGCAGCCGCAGGGGTGGGCACAGGTTGGGCTGACTCAGGCCACAGGAACCCATTCCTTTGGAAACCTCATCCTGCAGGATGTCACCAACTGATGGAACCTCAGAGACCATCTAATCGCTGCCCTATAGGATGGAGACCAGAGAGGAAGTGGCCTGGCCTCAGATCACACAGCACTGGGCAGCAAAGCCAGAAAGAGAAACTGGGCACTTGACTCACAGGGGAGGAGGGAAGACTTCCTTTTTAAAAATCCTTCTTTTCCTTTAATGAAAACTTTTTTTTTCCCCTTTTCTGATTACAGAGGCAATACCTTGCATTGTAAACAATTTAGAAAAAAAAAGATGAAAATAAAAATTACCCCATTCTCATCCCCAGTCGAATTAACACTGGATGTTGATCCTCTCTGACTTTTTTAGATGCACAAATATTTTTTTACTTAAATGCAGTCTCACTATATACTGTTATGTATCCTATGTTTTCCTGTCAAGGCTGGTAACTGAGGACTTTTAAACCACAAGCAAAATCTCTCTCCATCACTCACCCCACCCCCTACCCCACCCTCCAGTCGCATACGTCAAATGGGCACAGGCCAGCTGGGCTGACTGTTCCTGGCATAGCATTCCAGGTCATTGGTGGAGCTGCAGGATGCAGAGCTGGCATGGGGAGCTGGCTCGGCAATGACATCAAGTTGGCTCTGCAGGTTTGGGTGCTGGGCAGAAAGATGCCCAGTGTCCTGTCTCTTTCTCCTGGAAAAGTCAAAATGTCCATGGGGATGGCCTCTGGCCCAGGGGCTGCCTGGGCTCAGCCAGACAGGCTGGTGGTTAAGTCTCCATGCCACCCTGGAAAGTCCAGAGTCGGGCCTGTTCTTAGAGCGCCTGAGGCACGCATTTCCCCTGCCTTCCTCTGCGTCATGCTCTAGGACAGAACAAACCTTCCCTGCAAAGGGGACACAACTGCCAAACACATTGCAAAGTGGAAAAACCACCCCGATCCTTGCCCGCTGACGTCAGCACCATGACTAGGAGGCGGCTCAGATCTTGGGCTATAGGGCCGTTGACCCGAGTCCAACTTCTCTGCTTCCACATGGGGACCCTGAGGCCAGAGAGGGGCAACGACCTCTTCAAGGGCAAACAGCCAGTCTGTGGCCATAGTACCACTGCTCTATGGACATCATGCTGGCATAAAGGGAGTCACAGCAGGGAGAGAGAAAAAGGGGTCCCCAGACTTTGCCAATCTGTGAAATGGGTCATGGAAAGAGGACAAATGTGGGAGATGACAGAGTTAGAGATGGAATCACGGGGACAGGGAGAAAGAAGGAGCCCTGAGAGCACCTGGCAGTGGGGTGTGAGAGGAAGGGGCCTCTTCTTGGGCTTTTCTGAACCCGGAATCCATTTGGGTTCCTGCTCAGTCCCCAGGGACTAGGGAGGGAGGCAGCCATCTCTGGCCTCCTTCTTCAAGGCCAAGACTGGAGCTAAGGTCTCATCGGCCCCAGGGAGGGCAGACCTTGTAGACTCAGGCCCCCAGGAACACCCTGGGGACCTGAGGGAGGGGTAACGTGCATTGGGTCACACAGCAGGTTGGAAGCAAAGCTAGGACTGGAATGTGGGCATCCTGGCACTCAGGCCAATGCTCTTGACCTTGCCTCTCTGATTCCCAACAGTGGGTAAGACACCGGCCCTGGGCTTGGGTGAGCAGCTGAGCTGTTGGCTGGTAGAGACATGGGGAGACAGGTGGCCCTGGCCAAGGGGAAGGCCCATATGGCTGCTCAGGTGCACTGCAAGGGTGGCAGGATGGTGGGCAGGGACTCGTCCTCATTCATTCATTCATCAAATATTCACTGAGTGCTTCCTCTTGACCATGGCTGTGGTGGGGCCGAGAAAGCAACAACCAAAATTCAGTCCTACCAACGAGGAGCTCCCAGCAAAGGTTCAAGGTTAAGAATCGAGACGTCTCGACTCAGACCAGTGCTCAATCTGCGTCCAGCCTAGCCCCTCAGTCATGTAATGGTTCCTCTGCCTGCTGATCCACGGTCAGGGTCATAGCTAAACCCGTAGCTCCGACTGTAGCTCTCTCCTCCTGAGGCAAGGAGCGAGCCCACCTCCTCTAGAAGCAGGCTTTGACTACTTCTGCCTTGATGACTGCAGGGATTTCTCACTCTTCAGGCTTCTATAATCCCAGGCATTTCTGAGGCTGAAATGCATTGGTGCCGCCACTAACTCATGAAATCACCTTGGGGAAACCACTTCCTTCCGGGGCTCAATTTTCCCTTCTGAGAAATGGGATCACTTTTCCTTGCTTTGCCTGCCAGTGCTGTTGGGAACATCAAGGTCAGAAGTAAGAAAATATTTTGCGAGCTGGACAGCTCATGCACTTGCTAATTTTTATTATTGCTTTTCCCAGTAAGAAACGGCTGGGTGTGCCTTCCAGGGCTGCCAGGGGTGCTGGCTAACATCTTGACCAGCAGCTCCAGGCTTTTCCTCTGGGTTTTGCGGTATCAGCTGAGCACCCCATTCCCCAACCCAGCCTACCTCCTAGCCACTGCCCCGGCCCACTCTGTGATGACATGGAGCTGCAAAAGGCTGATGCAAGCTGGAAGGTGGAAATGAAACAGACTCGAGTGGGGAGGATGGAGCTTCAGCCCCAGCCCCGCGGGACGCTGGTCCCAGCTCCACCTGCTTGTTTGCACTTGCTGATGTAATCACTGTGCCTCCTTGGCTCAGGGCTAGGCCCGCTCACCTCGTCCTCCGAGCAAGCATCCAGAGGAACAGTGCAAGGGCAGAAGGCAGGCGTACAACTGCGTGCATGAGAGGTCTCTTCTCCAGACAGGGTGGCTCAGAGCTGGAAACACTGCATTATGTTATCCAAAGAGCAGATGCTCTGGAGGCAGTGGGACCCGGTCCATCCCACCTCTGCCACCATGTTACCTCAGGGGAGCTGTTCCGTCTCTAGGCCGACCTCCCCTCACAGCTGCAGAGATCTCATGAAATGATCCTGGTACATAACAGGCACTCAATTAGTCAGTTTCCTTTCATGGATTTCTTGAGGGGGGATAAGGAAGTCTGAGAGGGGATAAAAGAAAGAATGGAAGCATGGCTCAGTGGAAGGAAATACCAGAATAGTCCTGAGCTCGCCACTAGTTCGCTGACTCTGGGCCAGCTCCCTTAATTCCTAGGGCCTTGGTTGGTTTATCTGTAGAATAGGCACAGCATCACTGTGCCCACATCCCAGAGACAGCTGGAGGCCAGAGGTATGAAAGTGTGACATGACACTAATGCATATGGATGGCTCCGGGGACTTGAGGACAGCCAGGTGGGGGGTGGGGAACCTCACCAGGAGCCTGGAGCTCCCGAGGGTGGGTAGACCCTTCCCAAGCAGCAGCCGTGCAGGGGAGGTGGGGCCTGTCAGCTGTGCTCTCTGCCTGGCCTGGCCCCAGGAGCCTCTCCTTGGGGAGGAAGACATGAGAGAGGAGAGTAGGGCTCTCCAGAGGCGCAGGTGGAGAAAAGACAGCAAAGACAAGCTCCTGGAAATCGTGAGGCCACCTGCATGCAGAGAGAACCCCAGCCCCGCAAGCCCAGGGTCTGGGATTGCTGCCTCTCCAGACTGTAGTTCTCAAAGTTGGTGGCCCTGGAGATAATACCTATGTCCTTTCCCTGAGAAAGGGGAAGAGAAAAGCACTTGGATCCACCTTTCCCTTGAGTACATGGTCAGTGCTAGCAGGTAATACAGCTACCACAGACAGTGCTAGCCAGCTCCCAGGGCGTGCCAAGGAGTTGGCATGCATTATCTAATTGAATCCTCCCCACAGCCCTTTTAGGGAGGTATTCTTATCATTACCCCCAGTTTGCAGGTGAAGAAACTGAGGCACGGGTAGGTTAAGTTACTTGCCCAAGGTCACAAAGCAGGGTTACCAGCATTTGAATCTGGGTCTCCCTACTCTAAGCCCATGCTCTTTAACCTCTATACCAGTGGTACTCAAACTGTGGCATGCACCAGGCTCACTTGGAGTGTTTGTTGGAACACAGGTGCTTCCAGCTCCCTGCCCCCAGGTTGGGATTCACTGGATGTGGGGTGGGGCTTGAGAATGTGCGCTTCTAACACGTTCCCAGGGGCTGCACCAGTCCACTGCTCTGCTCCCTTGCCTCCCAATAGAAACATCAAACACTTAGTGCACATAATGGTGCTTACCCTATGTCAGTCCCTCTCCCTTAGCCCTCTATGATTCAGCTGGAGACTTCAGAAGGAGCTAGAGGAATGACATGGCAGCCTGGTGCTGGGCTTTAGCCACCTTAACCTGAATCAGGACTGGTGTGGTAATAATGATCTTGATGGCTGACACCTGTGTTCTTGCAAATTACTTAGTCTCTCTGGGCCTCCGTTTCCTCATCTGCAAAATGGGAGCAATTGTATTTCTTGTAAGGATTAGACATGTTAATACGCACAAAGAGCTTAGAGCAGTGCCAGGCACATCAAAAGGGCTTGATGAACATAAGCCGCATTATTATTTTTATTATTACCACCGTTGTTAATATCTACACCACCAACATTATCTCACTTAATTGTTGCAACAAGCCTGTGAGGTTGGTATCAATAGTCACCTCTATTGTTTACCTAGAGTCACCCAGAGTCACACAGTTACTGAGTAGCAGAGGAAAGCTTCTGAGCCAGGTTTGCCACCCCATTGGCAGGAACTGTCCTCCATTAGCAAAGAGTAATGTCTACTCTGGCTGGTTCTTCTGGAAAGGATGGCGAGTTATTTTCTTACTTATATTTCCTGCAATCCCTCCCAGTTCAACACCTTCCCCCCAGCTTAGCCTAGGGCACCATCAATGTCACTGATGAAAGGAGAATGTCTCAAATGGGGGAACCAGAGCTGCATCAGCCACCAACACTTGGTGACCTTGTGTAGTCAGACTCCCTCCCTGTCTGTCTGTCATCTGGCATCTTACTGGGTACCCCTGGGGCTCAAGGGCTGGCTCAACGCTGGCTGGCTCAGCCTCTGGGAGAGAGATGGTCACTTGCTTCTCCTGAGATCCCCTGCCCTCAAGTCCCCTGGGATCCTAAGTTCAAAACAATAGAGCCTTCAGGTTGCCCTTGATGTAAAGGTTTAGTAGGTGGCTAATTTTAGCTGAGAAATACTCGGCATTTTCCCAGCCGCCGTCACTGCGGCACTCTGTGCTGGACAAATGGCCTTGGTTTTCCTCCCTGATTGTTCTCAGCTGGGGCCTGGGGGCTGTCTCTAGCTCAGCACAATTCCCTTTGTGTCTGCTTCCGGGTGGCTCCTAATAACTCAGAGAAGGGACAGTCTGGAGCTCTCAACCCCAGCTCTCCATCCCCTCTAACCCCTGTTCTGGCTGCAGGGCCTCCTTGCGTTACACAGTTAAGGGCATCCTGAAAAGTGGCATTTGAACAGGACTTACTGATCACAGGACTTGCTGGTCTCTTCAAATCCTCAAGGTTGAGGCAGAACGAGAGCTCTTGTGGTCTGAAGGGGCCTCTCTTTAGACAGATGGGGAAGGTGAGTCCCAGAGAGGGTGTGACTGGCCTAAGGTCACATAGCGTTCTGGCAGAGCTGTGTCTGGACAGCAAGTCTACAGACTCCCAGTCCAGTGCTCTTTGTATGACACGCAGGAGAAATCCTGCTGCTTCCACCCCGGTGTGGGGGCACCTCAGATTGTGAGACTACCAGGCTGCAAGCTCCCATGGGGACACCTGCAGTGCTGCCTGGCCACCCCACCTGCTCGTACCTGGCTAATCCTGCTCCTTCTTCAGGTCTCACCTTAGCAGGCACTTCCCAGAGAGCCCTGCCCTGCTTGCACCCACCTGGACCAGGGCTCTGGCTCTTCCTCTGGCACTTTTCCTCCCTGCCTTCATCACCTTTCATTTGTGTATTTCCTTGCTTAATGCTCAGCCCCACCAGACCCTGCGGTCCCAGAGAGCAGATGCTCAGTGACAGTCACACAACATTTAACCACCTGTGCACCCAACAGTCTCACAGGGATTGGGGGAGGATCCTGGAGCCCCTGCTGTGCCAAGTGAGGCTCAGGGGGCCCAGGGCAGTGACTGGGGTGACTGGGGGGCACTCAAGGCTCAGGACAGCATCCATTTGCCATCCAATGTGGACATCTTCAGATATTTTCACCAGTAGGATGGCTTTTCTGTGCTTTCTGCCCAAACACCAACCCTGGCTGGATGGTACCTATTTTGCCCACTGCCAGCCTGGCTCACAGTAGGTGCTTAATAAATGCTTCTTTCATGAATGAATGAACCTCCTGGGCTCCTCTGGGTCCTCTTCTCCCTAAGGAAGTAGGCTTCGTTCAATCTATGCCCCGTCCTCCCCACAGATGGCTCTCAAAGCAAGAGAAACGAGGAGCCTGGAGGAAGGGCACCTAGGGCCCAGGGCAGCCCCACCCGAGGGCAGTTTGTTGGCCTCACCACCCCCAGCTCTGCCTTCCCCTGTCCCTCCTGCCAGCTCAGAGTCCCTCCCTGCCTCCACAGGCCTCCTCTGTGGTCTTCCCCTTCCCCCAACCACTCCAGCCAGGGACCCAGCATGCTATAATTAGAGTCCTCCTTCCAGGCCCTGGTAATGAGGGGGTGTCGGGTGCCAGCTGTAATTACAGCCTGGTTAAAATGAACAGGAGCCGCCTCCAAGCCAAATTACAAAGTCTGCAGCCGGACTCCCTCCTGCCCCGTTCCCTTTTTATGGGGCTGGTTAAAGGGAGGAACCGGGAGTTTATGGAAAAGCCAGCTCAGGCTGAGGCTGTGGTCTTGGGAGAGTCGAGAGCTAACGTTCTGGGCCTGTATTACTTTGAAACCATTTTCCCACCTCCCTCCATCCCACCCCCATCAAAATTCCCATTGAAGGTCGAGGTCAGAACAGGCAAAGAAGCCAGCTGAGGCTTCTCTTCTAACCCTTGCCATCAGAGCCCCATCGAGGGGCTAAGCATTCTGTACCTGGCTGGGGGTCATGGGCTTTACACAGTTTATTTAACTTGCACAGCAACCCTATGAGACCAGCACCATCACTGCTATATTACTAACCGAGGTTCAGCACTTAAATAACTTGCCCCAATCACACAGTCAGTAAGAGACCGATCCAGGGCTCCAGCCAGACCCACACAGAAAAGATTCTAGAGCATAGGTACACTCCATCTTGTGGCCCTCACTGTACCGGGCACAGGGTGGGGCGCAAAGAAAGGCTCAGTTAATCCTGAGGATGATGTAATTTGCAAGTTGAGGCCTGAGAGGTCCAGCTGAGTCCTCTTCTTTTTAAAGATGAAGAAATTGAAGCTCAGATTTCCACTGGCATCTCAGGACCAACAGAGGCAGAGTCAGCATGTCAGAGGCCTTTTCCTCCCCAGCCTGGGCCTTGTCAGCCTCAAAATCTTGAGATGTCAGAGTGTGCAAGGGCTACAGAGGAAATCTAGTCCAGGGCCAAATGCACAGCAGCCTGGCCCATCCCGAGGCTGTGGCAGGCATCACTAATCAATCGTGACACATCTGGACAGGGTCTCAGACTCCTCAGCACAAGACCACACTCAGCCACACCAATCAAGTGATGAAGAAGAGAATCCACCATCCCTGACCTGATGAGTTCCTATTCACCCTCACTTAACCCAAGGGAAAAACGGTCCAGAGGGTTGGGCTGACTTGCCTCAATAACTGAGTGGCTCTTACTCTGTAACGACCAGTCCCTATGCTCTGGGCTTCCTGAGTGGGAAAGACTTGGAGACTCAAGCCCACCCTCCCAGGCCCCTAGTACTGAACAAGCCAGCTGCTCTGCTGCCCTGACCAGAAGGTGCTTTTGTAAGGGACAGCCGGGGAACAGGCTCGCTCACCTGCGGAGGTGTCCCAGTGTGACAGCGGCAACCTCTGCACGGTTCCCAGCTGCCCGCCCGCCACTTCCTGGGCTCCTGGCTGGGCTTTCCTCCCAGTCTGAAAACCTGGCTCCAGCCACCCACTGCCCACTCACCACAATTGCGTGTGGTGACTCAGTCGTCTTGTTACCTCCTCCTCCTTCTGTCTTCTGCCCCTGGCGTCCCCCAGCTCTCAATAGCGCCTTTGATCCCAGCTCTCAAGGCTCTTTAACAAGGGTGGCCTGTTGCCTCCAGCAAGGGGTGTGGGAGACAGCTGGTTCTGGTAGGACAGTGACAATGACAGGCTAAACATGCCCCAGTGTCCCCCATCCTCACCTGGATGACCAAGGTTCTGAGCCCAGAGGCCCTGCAAGGAAGGTGGGAAAGCCACTGAGATTTTTGGGAAGTGCCTGCCTCACCTGGCAGTGTTAGGCCCAGACTGGAGGGCATTTTCAGAAGGACACTTTAATTAGGAAACGGCAGCCAGCCAGCGGGACTACAGGCCACACCCAGTGCCATCAGAGGCCTCCACATTCCCAGGCCCAGCCTGACCCTCTTGCCTCCATCCACTGGGTCTGCAGGGGAACAGGATTGCTCAGCAGTGGAGGGGATGTGGGGAGGGGCCCCTGGCGTTCCTTGCTGGATTTCTCACATGTGGCTTCTCAAGCTGGGTTTGGGATCTCAGGTGTGGAAACAGGGGTGCTGGAAATGGCTGGCAAAGGAGGAGAAGCCACACTCTGGGCAGGAGGTGGGAGCAGAGGCCATCCCTATACTGGGCCACAGAAGGGAGTGACACCTGTATTTCCATCCCCAACCCTGTGCACTTTCACTTCTCTCCACCAGAAGGGACAACAACAAAGGTCCTGCCTGGCAGCCAGGTTTTTGTCTCCAGAAGGCTCTGGCTTAAACCCAGGCTGCTGTTCCAGGAGTTGTCCCCAGCAGACCATTTTCTCCCACATCCAAGATGGGCAGACTTAGAGCTGCCCTAGGCTGTCTGCCCCCAAATGTCAGGAGGGGGAAGAAGGGGCCCCCGAGGCCTTGGTTAAGGCGGGCAGCAGCCCAGGCCCACCGACCTGCTGAGCCCGGCTGTGGCTGTGCTCCACTCTCGCTCCCTGTGTGGCCCCAAGCAAGTCACAGGACTCTGTGCCCTAATTTCCTCCTCTGTAAAATGGGACAATCTACATGAATCTTCTAGGCCGGTTGTTAAACTCTTTTTAAGGTAAACAGAGTCACATATGTGAAAGTGATCAGCACAGGGTCTGACTGGGGTGCTGAGTAAACTCACACTGAGCTTGGTTTAGGCTCAGGTCCTACCCATATACTACTAACTGGCTGTGTGACCCTGGGCCAGCCACTTCACCTCTCTGAGCCTCAGTTTCTTAATCTTTGGACAGTTGAACACTACATTCTTCTCATGGATGCCAAAGTGCTTTATAAACTATAAAGGACTGTCCAAGTCTAAGGTTAGTGACTATTACTTTTCTAATGACCTGCTACACTTCACCTCCCGCTGCATGTCCATGAGGTGAGGCTGGGCCATTTCTATCCCAGCTTACTCTGTGGGACTCTGGCAATATCTAGCTCAAGTGGCCCCATACGGGCTGCCCACCCTGCGGCTCAGCCTGTCCGTTGTTACCTGCCAGCTGCCTGTTGGACAGGAGGGTGAATGGACGGTCCTTGGGCAGAGAGGAGGAAGAGAAGCTTTGGATGCTTAGCGGGGAGGAGTTTTTACTATCAGGTGGATCTCTGCTGGGCTGGGAATCAACCCCAAGGGAAAAGGCAATGTTGGGGTGGGGAGGGGACCATGGTGACCCTGGAAGCAGGTAGGCCTGAGCAAAGCCCATCCTTGGTTCCTCCTGCTCTTTGCTGAAGAACTCTAGAAGGGTTACTTGGGATGCCCCACACACCATATGACCTTGAAGAAGTCGTTTCCTCTCTCTGGACCTTCTTCCTCTGAAAGGATGATGTCCAAGCAACATGGCTTGTCCTGCTACTCTCAGATGCGCTGGAGTGGAGGGTTCTTGGAAAGACACAAGAGAGCTGGCCCCTCCACACAGCTCAGGAAAAGGCCGGGCTTCCTGGAGGAGCTACAGGGCTGGGTTTGGAGGGGCATGGGCTGGACTCTGGACCCTCAAGAAATAAGAAAGGCTGAGAACACCAGGTCTTCACCCCAGTGTCCCCTGATCTGCAGGCCCTCTCCCCCCATGCTAGGCTTGGCCAGCAGGTGGACAGAGACAAGCATGAAGCAATGTATAGACTCCTCTAGCCTGGGCTGAGAGGTGTGTGCCCTGCCTCCATCCTGCCCTTGCCAGGGCTCAGGGCACCCCGTGTCTCACTTGGAGAGTGAAGGAGCCTTGTTCTCAGTGGAAAGAACCCAACACACCCTGGATAGAATCTCAGAATCAACAGCTGTGGGACTTTAGGCGGGTAACTGCCTCTCTGGGCCTTGGTTTCTTCACCTGTGAAATGGGGCTATGAACAGTCCCTAGCCTAAAGGATAACTGGGAAGAATCAGTGTGATCATGTGTGGTATCCCTAGCCTGGTGCCTGGCACAAGGTAAACTCTCAAAACCAGTTCCTGGTTAAAGCAGCCTTTTCCTCGGGGCATGTCGTTTCAAGGCTCTGGCCTCTGTTTTCTCATCTGTAAAGGGGGTACCAGAACATCATCTACCTCCAAGAGATAACGTGCGTGAAAGGGCTTCAGCACAGGCCTGCCACCCATGCACAGTAGGCCCTGTGTTTGTGGAAGCTGCCAAGGCCAGGTGACTTGGCATAGTTCCTGCACACCTGGCCACAGCCTGCCCTGGTTCCAGGGAGGGGACAGAGCTCTTCTCTGCCCTGCAACAGGCGTGGTTGTTTCCTCACTCCTCGTTGTCAGGCCCCAGATGGCTGCTGGGCCCCCGGCCAGGGACAACACCTTCTAAACCCACACACCACCTCTGAGTAGCACCTGGCATGAAGCAGAGGGGGCGTGCTGCCCAGCCTTCCCACCAGGGGCTGGGAGAGGAGCTGGGAGCCTGGGCAGGTGGCCTCGGTTCTGCCCATTGCACAGATGGGTGACATCACTGAGTCACTAGCCACCAAGGTGACTGATCTAGGTGGGCCTGGAGCGGGGAGAGGGATGGGAGAAGTGCCAGGCCAGCGTCTCCTTTTCACTTAGGCTTTCTTTCAACCCAAACTTCCCCATTCACTGTCTCTTTGGCACCTCCCACCTACACACTGAGATGTACATGATGGTCCCGTTTAACGGATGAGGAAACAGAGGCTCAGGACAGGTGAGTGGTGGGCCCGGCTCCCATGCAGAGCTGTGGAGGATCTGGGGCTGGTCCCCAGGGCTCCTCTGTTCCCAGCATGAGGCAGGCAGGCTGGCTGGAGGAGGCAGTGGAAAGGAGCCAGGAAAGGTCTGGGGGTGCTGTCGACTCTCCTACTCAGCTCTTGGAAGCACCTGCAGGTTAACAGAGGGAACCCATCGGAGTTGTGGGTTTCCAGGGTCCCCCTACAACATGCCCCTGCAAGGACGGTCTGGGCTAGCTGCTGGACCCCTTTTCTGGGTCCCACTGTAGGTGTTGTCCCAATCCTCCCCCTTAGCAAGCTTCTTTAATAACTGGGCCCCAACTGCCCTCCCCGACTCCATATCCCCCGCTTTGCTGCCCACTCTCCTCCCTGCCCTCTCTGAGGTCTTCCTCACCTCCCCACTAGTTCCTCGCTGTCTAGCATGTGCTTGTGACATCCCAGGGAGGCAGGGGATTTGGGCTCTTGTTTCAGCTCAGTAACCGACATGCTGTGTGACCTGAACAAGTCCCTGACCCTCTCTGGGCCCCTGTTTTCCAACCTGTCATTGAGAGGTTAGGTGAGAAGCTCAGATGTTCTATGAATATCAAAACCTACACACCAAACGCACAGGCTGGATTGCTGGTGGCATGTGGAAACTTGGGCTCCTGGCTCACCTCTCAGCTCCCTGCTGGGTCCCTGAAGAAGCCGGTCCTGGGCCTGGGCTGTCAGGCGGTGCCACCCTCTGTAGCCCCAAGTCCCTGCCTGGGCTCCATCTGTTCTCTCAGAGCCTTCTGTGCCTCTGTCTCTGGCCTCTGCCAAGTTCCCTCTGCTCTCTATCCCATCCTTGCCCTGAGGCTGGTGGCTGCCCTGTCATTGGAGCCAGTTCCTGGCAGAATTATTTCCCTCCATGCAAGCTTCCATTAGTCAGTAAGTACAACGGGTGCGGGCGGGGCACTGGGGGGACAAGTTGGCCATAAATCACCGTGTTCTCTCTCCTAGCTGGCTGCCAATGGCCTGAGAGCTCTGCTGGCTCAGCTGTCTCCCTTTCTGGAGGTGCGGGGGCCTGGGCTGGGAGTGGCCATGCGAGTGGCAGTAGTGCAGGGTGTGGCAGGCACACAGCCTCTCACCTGGTCACCTCCAGGGTATGACACTGTGACAGCAGCACCCCAGCTCTCTGTGCAGTGTCACCTGGCAATCCCTAGGAAGGGGCAATGGGACTGAGTCACTGAGATTCAGAACCTCAGTTTCCTTATCTGTAAAATGGGTGATCAGAACAATCTCACAGGGCTCACGGGAGGATCACCTGAGACATGACCTTCCCAACACACACAAAAATGCCCAGAGCAGAGCTTGTCAGAGAGTATGGAGAAGCAGACTATCGCCTATGTATAGAGCCACATCTTTTACACGATAGCTTTCCATTTCGTAGTTGGGCAGCTATTTCTCCTGGATCCAACCTGCCAGAGGTGAAGTCAATCTCAGCAGAGCTTCCAGAAGTGAGACCCACTGTTTGGAAAGGGTGAGAATTCAGCCCGGGCTAGTGGAGAGCAGGAGCCTTAGGCTTTCTCAGTGAACAAAGTTTTGTTGAGGAAATGAAATGAGATCACAGCGGTGATATTAAAAGAGCAAATTACTTTAAAGGGCTTCCGCTCATTCCAGATCTGACTAATTATGGAAGAGGAGTGGCCTGCTCAGTAAAGCAGGTCCCTAAAGGCCAGGTGTTTCTCAGTTACCAACTCTGGAAGTGAGAACCTTGAGCTCCTTGTGTCCAAGTCACATTTCTTTTCCCCGTAATTAGTGCAGCCTGGTGATGTGTAGAAGTCTGTGCTGTCTGGGAAATACTTTTTACCACCATGGGCCCATAAACATCTATCGAGCTTTCTGAGAATGACAACTTGTGGATGACTCTTGCTCCAAATCCACAAAGCAATCTGACAACATGTATAAAGGAGGGCATGTCTTTCCATCTAGAATTCTACTTCCGGGAAGCTCTCCCAAGGAACTCACCAAGCCGTGAATATGGAGATGTTCACTGCAGTGTTATTTACCAGAGTAAAATATCCAACAATGGGCAAACTGGTTGAGAAAATTAAAGTACACCCACAATGTGGATTATTCTCAGGTATTAATGGTACTAATTATGAAGTATATGATAACACCACAAAACAAATCTGGGCATGTGCCTGAAAGGAAAAACAAACTAGTATGCAAGCAGTGGTTGGGTCTGGGTGGGATTATGGATGATTACTTTTAAGACCATTATTTGAAGAAATATGGCAACATTACCTGGACTGTATAAACAAACAAATCACTTCTTAGACCCAGATATATAGAGGAGAGGGCCAGAGCCTGATGTTTCAAAGGGCCCCAGAGACTCTGGCAAGTGACCCTCAGGCTGTTGTTCTGGAAGCAGAGGGAACAGTCAACAGCCTGGGCTCACTGAGTGCATAACAGCCTCGGGGCCAGGAGTGTGTGGGGGCTGGGGTGGCCATCCACCCAGCTCTGTGCACCTGTTGCCACAGGAAGGCCTCTCTGGGGATGCCCCATTGTTCTCTGGCCAAGAGGAAGGTGGGGGGCAGGGAAAAAGGCTGGTTCTAAAGCCAGGAAATAAATCTTCCCCCCCACCCCAGCCTCTCCATTCAGGTCAGCTTATTGATGGGGACCCAGGGGGCCTAAGGACAGCGAGCCGCCTTCCCAGGATTCGTGAGAAACACTCCCTGTGCTGGGCCCACTCCATCTTGCAGACTCTGGGGGCCCATCCCAGAGGCTTCCTCTGGCCATTTCCTGGCATTGTCAGCCCCCATGTCCCCAAAAGCAGCAGGATGCCGGGCGCCCATGGTCCTAGAGCCACCTCATTCTCCTCCCCATCACCAGAGCAGCTCAGACCCAGGCCTTGAGGTGGGTAGTGGGAAAGATGATTGCCATGGGACTTTTCAGATGCGATAGTCCACGAAGCAGGGAGACTCCCTCAGTTCCACTAGGATACACAACCCCTCTCGTGCTAGGTGTAGGAAGCCTTGGACATTTGCATGTGATTTACATTAATTTGCATAACCAACTCCTATAGTGGAAAGAACATTGAACTGTGAGCAGACCTTGGAGTCCAGTCCCAACAATACTACTATTTGATGTGACCTTGAACAAATTTCTGTCCTCTCTAGGCATCAGCTTCCCCCTCTGCTGAATTGGAGAAGTGGACTGCTGGTCTGTAAATCTGGACCTGGCTAGGGAATTGATGGAGATGACATGATATGGTGGGCAGGAAGAAGGACATACCCGAAACCAAGAGGGGTGTCCCTGGGACACCCCCAAGTGATCTTCACCTTGGGCAGGTGCTCCCTGAACACTTTCTGGGAGACATCCATGAGCCAGCTTCTCTGGCCTCCTGGGCAGCCCCCAACACTCAGTGACCATGGGTGCGGTGCCCCCGACTTACCCCCAGACTGTGGGGGTCCCTGGGGAGGGAGATGCTCACACCCCTGCTCAGTTCTCCTGCTCCTTGGCAGCCCTGGGGAAGCCAGCGGCTTCTGACACCCTGGGAATGCTTTCAGGCAGGTGTCAGGGAGCTTGGCAGGGCCTCAGGGAGAGGCAGGCAAAGCCCCAGGCTGTCCTGGATTGAGTGGATTCCGCACACATACACACATACACTCTCTCACACACACCACCACTACTGCTGCAGCCTGAACCAAAACAGTGAGGGTGAGTAGTGACATCAGACTGCCCCTCTGACATCTGCCACCTTGGCCTTCCCTGCAAGCCTGCCCACCTGCTTCAGGTATTTCCAGGGCAATGGGAGAGGAGGAGGTAGAAAGAAAACCTCATTCCTGGGAAGCTCTGCTGTTGCTGCTCCTTGCATCAGGATCTCTTGGGATGGTGTCGGGGGAAGGGCAGGATGCCAAAATTCCAAGTACTGTCTACTCTGGTGCCTGGGCCTTGCAGGGGGTGGCTAGCATGGCCAAGACTAAGCTATGGGGAAAAGAGGTGAGGGTCACTCTAATGCAGGATGTGGCACTTCTGATACTCAGTGCTGGGTGGAGCTGGGCCTTTGGGGGTCTTCCTAAGGCTGGAGTCTACAGTGAGAAAGGTGGAGCAGAGGCGCAGAGGATGAGGGGGGATGTTGGTAGGTGTGAGGAGGTACAGGTTGGAGCTGCACAGAAGCAAAGGGTAAGAGAGACAGGTGGGAAATGCTGTTAGACCCTGGGGTCCTGGTAATGTGTGCTCTGCCTTCTCTGCTCCTGTCCCTTGAATTCTCCAGCAAAACCCCCACTCCTCTGCCCTAACCCCCAGCCTCCCCTCCCCCACTCTCCCTCTCCACCCTTAAGAACAGATTGCCAGGCTCTGAGTCAGGTCCTGGCTGGCTCTGGAGCTCCCTCAGTCACTTCCTCCCCACTCTCTAGAAGGGACTTTACTGCAGCCAATGCCTTCACTCTACCCACAGCTCATGGATGCTGCCTGAGAATGCAGGTCCCCATGACGGGGTCTGGACTTAGGCAAGTCCCTTCACCTCTCTGAGCCTATCTCCTCTCCTCCAAAATGGGAGAAATGAGACCTACCCTGTAGGGCTATTCTGAGGGTTAAATAAGGCAGTGGATACAATGAGCTCAGCACAGTGCCTGGCACATAATCAAAGCTGAAAATCTGCTAGTAGCTGTCATTATCAGCAACCTCTCCGAGCCTTGGTGTCCACTTTGGTACAATGCAATACTAGTCCCGCCTTCACAAGGTAATTGTGAGATCAGAGGGAGATGATAGGGAAGCACTCTGTAGCAGAAGTGGGCGGCGAGGCTGAGGGCGTGGGGCTGCTCTTATCTGCACTCTGTGGGACTGGCGCTGGGCCACCTGGTAGGTAGCAGGTCAAACCCTGCCTCATCCTGGCACATAACCACAAAAAGGAGCTGCCCTCCATAGCCTGATGCTCTATTATAGTTTCTGCTGCCACAGGCCGAAAGTCATCCCATTTGACAGATGAAAAAACCGAGGCCCAGAGAGGGCAATAGATCAGCCTAGAGTCGCAAAGTAAGTGGGCAACTCTGAAGGGACTAGACCCGGAAAGATAAAACTCAAGATTCAGGTGCCACTGAGGAGAGTGCCAACTATACCTCCCACCCTTTAAAGCAGAGACATTTGGAAAAATAATATCATATATGAGATACTTATTTTAACCCAGATTTCAAGTCATTTTCTTGTTGGAGGGGGTGGGGGAAAAGGGCCGCATAGCACTTCATTCACTTACAAAACTGTCACACCTGGTGCACTTAGAGATGCAAAGTCCTAGAAAAGTCAGGCCAGTTTGAAAGGAAATGAAATGAATGGCTTGAAATATACATTTCTGGCCTGTGGGTTTTTTTTCACTGTGGTGGTGGTGGGGGGGGGACTTTAAGAAAAATAAGTCTCATCCTCAATTCTTGACTGCCTGTGCTTCAGTATGTGGCTGTGAGACACTCGCAGGACAGGATCATTCCCCGGTTCACTCATTCCTTCATCTGCCCAGGACTGACTGTGCAGCAGGGGTTTCAGATAGCGACAGAGCTCAGGGTCTTCGTAGGGACCGTGCACACTCTGCCACTTCACTCACTTTGTCTGCGGGCACGAGCAAAACAAACTCGAGAGACAGACAGCATTTCAAAGCAAACTTATTAAAGTGGAGGCCACCTTCCCAACACAATGGCACATGATGGATTCTCATATCCCAATGTGGGGCAAATTGCTCTTGCAAATGGGGAGGTAAACTGTGTGGCTGGGGAGTCTGAAGTCCAGGTAAGCTGCTGGAAGAAACCCAATTTGCCTCTAAAAGCCATTTACAGAGTGTTTCTATTGCACCTACCACCTACAACATTAAAGGGTAAAATGTAAAAGTTTTAAAATTTAAAAACTGTATGAAGGCTTATGAAGACGGCTGTAGGGACCAGTCTTGGACAGACACATCATCATCAATTGTCTGTCCAGGCTCCCTTGAGCTGTCCCTGAGTCCCCCAGACCAGCTGAGAAAGTATGAGGTTTGTCAGGGGAGAACACAGAGGAGCGTGTGTGTGTTTCAATGAGAGTGTGAGAAAAAGGGCAGTGGGAATTTATGAGCATGTGCTGAGGAAGCTCCTGCCTTCCTTACCTTGACCCCTTGCAGAGGAACTTCTCTGGCAGGAGCTAGGATTCTCTAATCACTCAAGCAAGCATCAGGGTGACCTTTGACAGATTACCCCCCTAGGTTCTAGTTTCTATATCAAGATATTTAGAAGACTGAAGTAAGACAGAGACAGCAATACCTCAATACAGATGCTGCCATGGCTGATCCCGCAACAGACATCACCAGTCGACTGCAGCACTCTTTTCACTGAGCCTGAGCTGAGGCTCAGAATCAGCACAGCTCCTGGAAGTCATCATTGTTCAGAGTTGGTAGGCAAGACAAAACCTATTTGCCATCCCTAAACTCAATGATCTCTACAGTTTCTTCTGTCTCTAGCATGCCGTAAGTAATCTCCTCTTCGGTTTCTACTGTGTATCTAGACCTATGTTAGAATCCGTAGGAGACAGAGAAGTATGTTCCTGCTCATAAGAAAAGTTATAATCTACTTAGGGGTGCTGGGAGCTAGGAGGGAGATAATCCTTTGGGAAACCAGTAAAAAGCGATAACAAGACGTTGTGATTTAGCCCTGGATCTGTGACAGCAAGTACCTGGCATGAGTGCCACCACATCCCCATCCACAGCAGACATCACTAACTGATGGTGACCTTTGCAAATGAGTACAGATGTGACCCTAGAATTCTCAGCTCGGCACATCAGGCAGTCACCCTCAGGCTTTCTAAACAGCTGCCTGAGAAGAAGCGTTTTTACCATTTCTGCCCTGGATTTTGAGGTACAGGCTATACAGGTCTGGGGTTCTCAGGAAGCCTTCCTTAGAAAGGCAGGAATTAAGCTGGAACTTGAGGAAGCACCCAAATAGCCAAGCCAGGCAGATGGAGGAGGAAGAGGGAGAGGCCAAGGATAGGAGAGGGGCCAAGGTGGGGATTCCCAGGAGGGCCCAGAGCATGCAGCTAAGCAGGGAGCATGCAGGTTGAATTCATAGAACAGTTGGTGGTGTGTGTGTGTGTGTGTGTGTGTGTGTGCGTGCGTGTGTGCAGTGTTTGTGCATGTGTGTGCGGTGTGTATGTGTGTGTGTGTCAGGGTCATCCCCGGACTCCAAGGGCAAGGGGTTCTGCTGTCTGTTCCCCTGGCACTGCACCCTCACTAAGGGCAGGACCTGGGACCCCTATGTGGGAAGAGGCCTTCAGCAGGCAGGCAGCTCAGGCCCGGCAGGGTTCCTATAGGCTCCGAGTGCCCTTGCCCTGCTCAGGAGTGATGGGAAGGCTGGTGCATCTAGGAAGCCACGTCCTCAGGGACAGCTCCGGATCCAAAGAGCCTTGCCTGAATAGCATGGTCTGAGCACAGAGCTGGGAGGTGTGTTCCTGCAGGGCTAGGGTCCATCTCAGCTGAGCAAGCTCAGAAACATACACTCACGCAAAGGGATATCATTCTCTGTCACCCCATTGCCCCCACCCCCTGGGAAGCCCTCCACCCTTGAAAGCTGGTGCTGGGGCAGCCAGGCCAACATTCAAGGGCAGTCGGGAACTGGCAATCCCAAATGGGTTCCCCTTGGCCACCTGACCATGGTATGGCAAGAGCCCAGGCCATGCCAGGCTACTGTGCCCAGGCTGCAAGGCTCTGGTGCCAAGGCCCAGGTGGGCAGCACGCCTGAAAAACCAGGAGGAGTACAAAGCTGGTGCCAGCCTGTGGCATGTGAGCAGGCTGGAGATAGGGCCATGGTCATGTTCTCATGGTGCCAACCCTGGGGTCAGCTGCCTGTGGGGCTACACAAGGAGGGACTGAAAACTTGGATGCAGAATGGCCCAGGTGAATGACACGCCAGGGTCCAAGGGCCTCTTTGCCAACTGATACAAATAGAAGAATATGTGTACACTACTGCCCGTAGCCAAAAGGAGGGGGGACAGGTGGGAGTGGAGATGGGGGGGTCTCACAGGGTGTGAATCTTCCATGTTTCTGTGTGCACATCACAGAAGCTGTGCCTTCTGCCTCACTGCACCTGCACTAAGTGGGTGCGTGTCAATGGTCACTGTGAGCACAGACATTCTCTCGTGCGCACCCTTGAGCATGTACGCAGGCCTGTGTAAAGTGCATGTATAGGAGCCACTTTTAAAACAAAGACCATGGGTTGCAAAGAAAAATGGTGACATTCTTCAGAACCTCGAGTGCAGCAGATATTAGCCAGTCTACCGGGGGCTGTTATACTAACCGCGTGTCCATTCTGCCTAATACATAAATTACTAATGTAAATTAAAGGATAATTGAAGCCCTTTAGGCCCAAATATTTAAATTATTTAACAGGCAGTCAGGAATAGGAGAAAAAGGGAGGAAGAGCCGAGTTTAACACCCAGAGAAAAAAGTGCAGACTCGGGAAGATGGGGAAGGTGGGAACTCTCTCCTGCCTCGGCTGGCTCATCCCTCCTGCCTCGGCTGGCTCATCCCTCCTGCGGGGGGAGGGGAGCCCCCCTCTTCCTCCTTTCTCCTGGGGGACTTTTCTGACTGGGCTCTGTCTGTACTGCCTCCCTCCTGGCTGTATAGCCTCCCAGGGCATTCCTGCTTGGGTAAGTGCTGCTGAGGCTAGAGGCAAGGCTGTCTGCCTGAGAGGTGGGAGCGGGTTGGCGGAACCTCTCGTTCTGCTCCTCCAGGCAGGGCCCAGGAAGGGAGGCCCCAAGACTCTGCCACCAGGAGCTCAGAGGTGGTGCCAGGGGCCTGGGTGCTTAAATGATTCCCAGGGTGGAACCAGCATCTCCTTCCCTGAGATATCACGAGCCTGGCAAGGCAGTGCTAAAAGAAGAGCTTGGTGGGGGGGGTGGTCACTGAGTCCACCCCCACTACACAGAGCAGGAAAGTCAAGGCCACATAGGAAGAGGTGGATCAGCAGCGAGCCAAAGGCAGATGGGTGTAACCCATCCTCTCTCCCTTTCCCTGAGGCCTCAAGCTGGGTTGCCCAGGTCTCAAGGCTCAGCAGGACACAACTAAGACCCTCAAGTCACCAGGGAGCCTTATTTTACCTGGCCCCACATCCTAGGGCATGTCTTTCCTTAGGCCCTCTGTCTGATTTCTGTGGGATTTGCTGCCTGATTTCTTGTGGTTTTGAGGCACAGAGCTCCCAACCACGCAAAAGCTCCAATTTGGGGGGTATGGTCCTGGCCAGGGCCCGAGGGCTGGGGAGTGGATGCCAGGTTAGAGTGCAGAGGGTCAGGTCTGGGGAGCTCAGAGGGCGAGGCCTCTAACTGACAGTGTTGGCAACATCTGGGAGTTCTCCCAACAGCGGAGCCCTCAGAAGGTGAGAAAGAAAGAAGCCAGGCCTGTGGATTCACCTCTCCTCTCCTGCAGTGAGCCTGGTGGGGGCAGAGAGGGCTGCTGGACGGGCTGGCCAGGTGGAATGGTGCCTTCTCCAGGGCTCCAACCCTCTTCACACCCTGCTCCAACAGTACCTGCTCCAAGAAGCCTTCCCCGATATTCTGGGAACTTTCACTCTGTAGCCTGAGCTGCCACCACCCCTGTGCGACCTCTGTTCTCAGGCACCAACACAGGAACAGACTTTTACCATCCTTATTGTCTCAAGGAACATCTGCCAAACAGCTGATGTTCAATTACTGCTCAGAAGTGAGCTTCCTAGACAACCCTGCTGGGCCTGGACATGTCCCCAGTGGACAATCAGGGCCACTGACCTTCTCATTTGGTTTGCGCTGGAATTAGGCAAAGGCTGGAGGCTGAGACACTGGCACTGACACTCTCCGAGCAGCAGGGGCATGATCAGACGGGCCCTGGGCAGCCTGCAGGGTGGGTCCCTGGTCACACAGGGAATGGGCAAGGGAGCGTGAATGACAGTGCCAAGCCCTCCCCGCTGCAGAGAACACAACGAAACCAGAATGTTAAAGAGCATTCACCCAGAGGAACGAAGGCCACTGACTGGTCAGCTGCCTTGGCTTTCCCTCTCTGGGCCCGGGTCTTAGTCCTACCGACACTGTGGATATGGTCTTGGCTTTATCTCCCCCGGGGTGAGTGTGAATCAAAAGCATGGTGGCTATGAAGGGGTTCTGGCAAATGAAAAGCGTTCAGATGATCATATTCATTCTTTCATCCTCCCTTTCTTCCGTCCATCCGTCTGTCCCTCCCTACCTCTCTCCATGCAGCCACTTGCCCAGTCATTTGTCCACTGGTTACTGATGAATAGACATTGCATGTGTACCCACTCGGTCACCTTTTGTGGAGAAGGAGCTCACAGCACCCAAAGGGCATTTCCCTGCCTCAATCTCACCTTCCTCTGGGAGGCCCCTACCACCCTGACCCCCCATCCTGCTGTGATCTCACTTCCACTGGGCTTGGAGAGCCACAGAGCCATGCCTCTGGAAAGAACCTCTTGGATGCTCTCCCCTGGGGTCCTATGCCTTGCAGGAACCTCTGCACATCCCCTCATTCCCTCGGAACCATACCCCTCCTAGTCTGCCGTAGGCCTCTTTCCCCCATCCCCTGCCAGCTCTACTCTCCCTGTCCATGAACTCCTGCCAGCTCTACCCTCCCTGAGGGGCAGCCTTCACCAGCTGGTGATCTCCTGAACTGGGGTCTGTTTTTTACTTCACCTTCCTCAGGGGGAAGTCTTGTTTCCCCAGCTAAGCCACCAGCTCCCTGAGGTCAAGCCTGGGTCTCAGTCCCCTCAGGGTATCTACTGCCTCCACCCTGAGCCAGGCATGCCAGCCTTTCCACAAACCCTCGCTGAGAGACGGAGAGAAGGGAGACCTCAGGCATGTGGAGGGCGTTTCACCGTTTATGGAGCAGTCACAGCCCCAGCTTCTCAGAACCCCCGGGGAGGTGAGCAGAATGACATTATTTGCTCTGTTTTAATAGGAGGCAGGACCACAGGCAGGGTCACATAGGGACAGGAGAACACCAACTCACCTGACAGCCCAAAACGCCCGCAGACGGAGAGGGCCAGACCACGCTGCGGAGGACGGTTGGGGCGTGGCAGAAGCAGATGGTAGGGCTGGCCCCAACCCCTCTAGTTGTGCTGCGTGACCAGGCTGGCGTGGCTCCCAGCCCGCTGCCCTACTGGCTGCTGTGTGGGACGGAGTATTCTGTGAACGAATCCATGCCCTCGCCTCCCACCACCGGAGGCTAGCTAGGCTGCCTCTTCCCCGCAGCCCACCCAGTGCAGACCCCAACCTCTGAGGGCCCAGGACCTCTCCATCTACAACCAGGCCCTACCTGGGCCCAGCCCCGCAGACTCAGCCCCCAGTACCCCATCAACAAGGCAGAGCTGGGCCCAGACTGGCACATCTTAAACCTGAAGGTAGGTATGAGTCACCTGGGATCCTGTCAAAATGCAGACCCAAATTTAGGAGGCCTGAGGCAGTGCTGAGACCTGGCATTTCTAACAAGTGTCAGATGATGCAGCTAGCCAAGCTCCCAGGGGCTCCCTGCCGAGCCCCAGACTCCCCCACACTTCAAGACACCCAGAGAGCCAGCATCACAGAGAAAGCACACGTCATACAGGATAAAAGGAAATCTCTTCAAAAGTGGTCCCTGAGGTGGGCGAGTGTGGGTCAGAGAGAAGGGAGCTGGGCACAATAGTGAATAGAGTTGGGATTATTTCCTGAACTCTGACTCCTCGTGGGAACGAGGTTATGAAAAGCTTTTCTTAAAATGGTTATTATTTAGTGGGCTGTCCAAAATAAACACACACACGCACTGCACGGAGCCAGGCAGGAAGTGAGAAACATCTGGGAGACATCTGGCTGCCGGAGAACTGAAAAGCGGGCTGGGGAGGGCCAGAGGGAGCTGGAGAGCTCTGTGCGCCGTGGTCACCCACAGTCACATGCTGCCACACCAGCATCTGATCACCCACATGGTGCCCGCCAGCATAGCTCCAAGCACACACGCACACAAACATGCACCTGGGGCAGCCCCAGGGACCAGCAGGACCCTCGCTCATGGCGGGACAGAGAATGTGGGTTCTCTGAAGTGGACATCCTTGCTCTCAGCATCCGCCTTCCCTCCTTCCTCTCCTCCTCTCAGATGTTATTATATTTATGACTTGCCTCTCTGAGTACGCAAGCTGAGTGTTTTCCTTCCACCTGCTCCTTCATTATCCTAGAAAAGCAGCCCTGGGAAGTGGAGAGAGCCCTGAGGCATCAGGAGAGCTGGGACAATCTTGCTCTGCCCCAAGTAGAGGGAGACCTAGGGCAAGTCTTCAGGCTCCCCCTGGTCTCAGTTTCATCCTCTGTAAAATGGAATGTGACTCTCCTGCCTGGCTCCTGAAGAGAGAACACTATCAAACATTCATCTAACTGATATTTACTGCAAGCCTTCTGCAGTGCCAGATGATGTGCTAGGTGCTGGATGCCACTTTAGGGGATTATGATCACACCTCAGCATCCAGGTTTAGGGTGTTGCCATAATGCCTGAGAGGCCCCAGGATAAGGGGCCACCTTCTCCCAGCAGGCACTGGCCCAGACTACGGGGACAGACCTGCTGCCACCCTATGAAGGCCAGGGCTCCGAGACTTGTGCTGATGGTGCACTGGGGCCCTCTTCATCATTTCTGTACAGGGGAGTGATGTTCAGGGGACCCTCCAAGAAGACTTGAAGGGCAGGGACCTTGTGTTGTGCAATTCATACCACCAAAGATGCCTGGCCCAGTATTGGACCCAGCAGAATAGGTGGTGGGTAAACAAATGGAGCAACATGGGGTTGTAGAAAGGGCATGGATTCTGGAGACAAATACACTCAGGTGCAGAGCCTGGTGCTGTTGCACACTAGCTGTGTGACCCTGGGCATGTTGCTTTACCTCTCTGGGCCTCAGTGTGTACTCAACTGTAAAATATGAAGAATAATGCTAGGCTCCAGGATTAAGTATCATGACATGTAAGGTCCTTCACACAGTGCCTGGTGCTAGGCTAGCACTCAGTAAATATTAATATGAGACACAGAAGAGATTTTAAAAGTAGTACCCACCTGGTGACCTTAGGTGATCACCACTGCTGTAGTTATTTTTCTCCATGTTGCAGAAGGCCTTCTTGGGCTAAATGAAGAGGCTTTCCAGTCCACTCTGGACTACCTGGTCTCTTCAAACTTGGCCATTCAAGTGGGGTGGTCTGGCAGGGGGTGGGAGGTAGTGAAGGCCTCCCAAGCCCCCCTGGGGAGCAGAGAAGGGAACTAACACTGGCTGAGTGCTGACTCTCTGCTGCATGCTCGATGGATGGCATCTTCCCAGAAGCCTTCAGAGCTGTGCTGTGCAACATGGTAAACACTTGCCACACGTGGCTGTTTTAACTTTAATTAAAATTAAAAATTCAGTTTCTTTGTTGCATTAGCTATATTTACAGTGTTCAATGGTCACATGCGGCTAGTGGCTACCATATTGGATAGTGCAGGTAGGGGATGTTCCCATCACTGCAGAAAGTTCCACTGGACAGTGCTACTCTCGAGGAAGGCATGACGGCCCCCACTCCACAAATGGGGAAACTGAGCCTGGAGCCCAAACTCCTGTTTGGCCCCAAAGTGGCCCCCAGACTCCTCAGTGGGTGGGCTGGGGTCCTCATCAGGTGTTTCACAGTCCCACCTGCTGGAAGGCAGGGGCAAAGCTGGTGCTCTGTTGCTGGCAGCCCCAAGTCCAGACAGGGTGGCATATTTGGCCCACTCTCCGCTTGCCCAGGCCTCATCGAAGTGCCTCCTATATGGTGTGTGTGAGATTCTGGGGGCCACTGACCAAGAACTCAGACCCAAGGTCCACAGGAACAGATGTGGCATGAGAGGGCAGCATCACTATTGGCCTGCCAGGCCAGAACCCCAACCCTCTGCAGGGACAGCTGTCTTGTAGGGGATGACAACTACACAAAGGCCTGAACTGCAGGATCACCACATTCCAGCTGCAAAGCAGATTCCCCTGGACGCTTGGTTCCTCACATTGCATCTGTTTCTCTCAGAGGGCCGGAGGGGCAAATGGTAGCTCCTGGCACTTCCAACCCCTGACCCCCAGGGAGAGAGGGGAGTCCTGACTGTATAGAGCCAGACCCAGATGAAGAAGGTGCTGCCCACCTGGCTGCTGGAAAGGAGCCCACTCCAGACTCTCCTCTCCCTTGGTGGGCTTCCCTCTTTGGGCCGAACTAGCTCGGGGGAATTCAAAGTACCTCACCATGAATACCATGACTTTCTGGCCATGTGGTTTTGGAAACTCTGAGCCTCAGCTTCCGCACTTGTACAAAGGGGATCAACTCCCCATGGGAAAGAAATGGGGAGCACAGGACCTGGCACATGTTCAGTGGATGCTACACAGGAGGGGAGACAGAGGGAGGGCCTAAGACAAACTGGCTGACTGAGTACCACGCCCCCATCCATGTCCCCTCCCATTCCACTCCAAGGTGCAGGGGCTGACCCAGGAAGACAGGTCTCAGGCCTCGGCAAAGCAGGTCAGCCAGCTGGGCCTCTCTACAGTCTCTCTGAGCACCAGGCCAGGTGTGATGACCTTGCTAGCAGCCAGGGACTCCTGGGCAATCCTTGTCTCTTTACTTGGTGACTCTCGGTCAGCCCCACATCCCATCCAGGCTATAATTGCATTGGTAGTGACGCACAGGGTAACAAGGCAGCAGCCTGACTGTTATCCCAATTGTTAGAAGTTCATTATTAATGTTAACCTGGCCTTAACCCATTCTAATGGCCCAGGAGCACCACCGTGATCTTGCGTCCTTGGGCAGCACTTAGAGCCTTTGGGCCTCCACTTGGGCAATGGTAATGGGAGGCTCCTTCCAGCTCTGACAGCCTGTGATTTAAAGATAGAGATCTCCTGGTGAGGTGCCAGGCCAAGAAGACGGGCCTTCTGTCTTGGTGCCAGTTACTACTGTTATTGTATGGGTCCAGCCCATCCTCCCAGGGACAAGGCAAGATATGCCTGATAAGCACATTTCCCCTCAAATAGTACAGGGCTTGGGGCTACGTGGCAGTGTTCTGCAGGAGGTGGGAGTGTGGGAGTGGTGTGTACAGCAAGGCTGTTCCCAAGGCATGGCTCTTGGCCCTGGGGCTCATGTGTTCACTATGGCCTCTGGCTCATTCCCTGAGCAGACCAGAGCCACTGGAGACAGCTCTAACCTTGGCCATGGTCAGCCAGCAGGTTCCATGATGCAAGCTGTTCTCTGACTTGTCAGGACTGAGCTGCAGTGAGGACACAGAGCATTCAGAGAGGTCTTCAGATGCCCTGGCAGTGAGGCAGGCTTGCGTAGGACATCTGTGGGGGGTTCTTGCTGCAGCCACTTAGTTATGGTCTCTCTAGGGGCCCCCTTTGGCATCAGTGACACACCGAGCCTCTCAAGGATGCTTGGGCAACCTCTCCTCTAGCTAAAGTTAGCCATAGCTAACTGAATCTCAAGTCACAGGAGCCTTAGGAGGGCTGGGGCCTCAGTCTCCTCATCTGTAAAAGGGGATACAGTTCCCGCCTGAGGAGGCTTTGAAGATTAATGGAATCAGTACAAGTAGAGAACAGAACTTGGTTTAGGAGAGACAAGTAAGGCCGGAAAAATAAAACACAAGAAGTCTCAGAACAGTCCCTGGCATACATTCAGACCACCACGACGATGGACTCTTAGACACATCAAGTCCAAAGACGAACCTACACAAATCACAGAATCTTACACTCCCAGGCTGTTAAATTAAGACACCTTTGGCCATCCCAAACATGTCCTCCAGGCAGGAATCCCCACCAAAGTGTTCTTCTTGGCCTTGGAGACTGGTACCAAGGAGCCTGCCTCTTATTACTTCTAAGGGCTGTCAAAGGAGCCTTCTTTTGGCTTTGTAGCCACAGGCATGTGAATGGCCAGAAATATCCAATACGCCTCTGCTTTCCCCCTCCCCCACCTTCTCTTTGGTCTCTTAGAAATGAGACTGGAGTGGCAGAGGGGTGGGTGGGGGTGGGGATTGAAGGGGACAGGAGGCAGGCGTCTGCTGGGCAGGGAGGAAATCATTGCTGCTGGCCTCTGCTTAGCCGTGACCCTACAGGAAGCGATTGCATGGGCCCCTTGGGAGGCCAGTGTCTGAGGGAGCAGACGGCAGGACGAAGGACAGAGACTGGACCTTCCAGGCCTCGACACCCACGCCCACCCTGCTGGCCTTACGCCCACGGCTCAAGCCTACTAGAAGCAGGCCATATGCACACCACCGCCATGGCTGGGACTACTGGTTCTAGGGACACTGCCCACCCCCTGAGAGCCTTCCTTTCTTCCTAGGGATATGGGGGTCCCTTGTACTGGCGAAGGGGATATTTAAGGCTCAGCAGGTTACATCAGAAAAGGAATCGATGTGTCCTTGGAGGTAAGTGGCTGGCCCAGGGCCAGCAATAGCTGTACAAGTCATCCAAAAATGAAGCAGGCCTCGTGGCAAGAGAGCGAGAACACACGGTGAGGGTGGGGAGCAGGGGCTGGCACACGAGAGGTGCGGCTCACAATCTCTGTGTTCTTTCTTTGGGGGTAAGGGGGACCACACGGTAGGTGGGAGGGGGGCAGAGAGGGGGCTCAGCAGGGGCAGCCTCTAATGTGCTGCTCTCCCGACCTGCCTGTAGCCCCTGAGCCCAGCCCTTCCTGCCCACAAGCACCTGCATAGGGCACCTGCTTATTTCCCCATGAGCCCAGGGCCAGTCCCCCCTTGGAACGGGCAGCTCCTTGAGGGCCGCCCAGTGCTTTCTAGGTGCAGGGTTCCACTGTCTGCATAGCAAATCCAGATGGATGTATGCTCATGTGGCAACAACATGGGGCTACCTGAGGAATCTGGGCTTCGGGGTCTCCCAGGAGCCCTCTGGCACAGGCTACCTCATGTGGCCCACTCACTCAGCAGGGGCACCCACTGCCTGCCCCCAGGGGACACCTGCTCTTGCACTGCTGAACAGAGAACTGGAGGTGGAGTGGGCCATTGGGCCTGGGCCCTGGCAAGCTAAGCACCAAATACGGGCAGCAGCGCACATGCGCTCCTGGGCACTCCTCAGGGGCCCTCCACCTGACTCTCACAGCCTCTCATGAGGTAGGAACAGGGCCCACGAGGTTAAGTGACCTGTCAGGGACACCTGTGCGGAGCTCCTAACTGCTCAGTCAGGAAGAGCTAATGCAGCCTGCCCTCCCTCAGCCCACCCATCCCCTTGCACCCTGGGCCTCCTGCTGCTTTAGAAAGCCCTTCCCACAACTAGGCTCTCCTGAGTGTGGGGGTGTCATCTCTGCTGACGGTCATTCATGGAGAATGTTTCCCCTTCCCAGGGCTGCTGCTAAAACCCACCCCACTATCCCCAAAGTCATCCTGTTGTCTGTCACCCCCAGACTACTAGGTGTCTACTAGGTGAGAGGCTTTCAGCATCCACCTCGAGAGAGGTGGCAAGTCAGCCTTTGCCAGGTCACGGCTCCCTAGGGGGGCAGAAGGTGGGCTAAGGGCGGCCAGAGGACAGGACACTCAAACCTGAACCCACCCTCCTCCCCACCCCCATCCACGGCAGCTCAAAGGTGGGGAAATGGGCCAGGAGTTAGCAGGCCTCAGTTGGTAAGTCTGAGCAGAAGGCCCACACCCTCCCCTCTATGGCCTCTGAAGATATATGCAGGAGACTGAAACGCAGAGGCAGGTGGAACAAACAGCATGCACCGGGGCCTCAAACCTCCGGCAAGGTCTACTGCCAAGCAGAAACCAGGGGGCATTCTGAGTGTGGGGATGGAGGACGGGAGCGCTGAGAGCAGCAAGCCTCGGGAATGAAAGAGCCACGCTGGGGAAGTGATCCATGCACAGTTCTGCCTCCATGGTCTGTGACCAGGACTGCCCAGGCAGGTGTTGTGGTGATGGATTCTGCCCGACTTTCACGCCCCCGTGGTACCAGCCGGCACCTTCCAGAACAGTCTAACCCCTTCCAGTGGCTCCAAATCTCAGGGAACCTGGTGTTTCCAACAGGAAGCAGGGAAGGGGGCCACCAGTGCCTTCTTGCTTTTAATGACCACACTCCTATTTATTTAGTTTCTGAACAGTCCCAGATTTCTGCCTGAGGGAGTTACAGGCAGTCGGGCTATTTGTGGGGAAGTTAATGAGGCGACTCGTGGACGCTGCCTTCCGTCCCACCCCTCTGTGGGAAGACAGAGGAGGTCCCTCAGTCCCCAATGACCTGCCCAACAGGGGCCTCACCCCACCTTCTTTACCTTTCCCTTCTCAGGTTACCACCACTCCTCCCCCAGACCCATCAGCCTTGCCACAGATGAGGCAAATGGACAGGGCTGTGTTCTATTGTTTTTACTTGCCTTAAGATAAGCATTAAATGTTTCTTAAAACAGAAGAAAGGACTTAAGAAGTCCCAGTAAAGACCATTCATATACAAATATATAAATGTTTATTCCCAATAAGCAGGAGGCTTCCAAGTAAACTTTACTGTACACCTACTCTGTGCCAGGTGCTGTACAGACACTTTATATCATAACAGCTAATGCTTAAGCACCTGGGCACAGGATGTGCCAGGCTTTGTGCTAAGGGCTTTCCGTGTGTTGACTCATTGAATTTTCACTACTCTTACCCCATTTTACAGATGAGAGAACTGAGGTCTTGAGAGGTGTAATAATCACCCAAGGGCATGTGGTCATAAGAGGTAGAACTGAGTTGCAGAATCAGGGTACCGGACTCCAAAGACCCCTAAGTATTGAGCAAGATTGCCTTCTCTATGCAATCCCATTTAAACTTTCTCATCTCATTTAAACTTCATGATGATGTGACAGGGTGGACTGCAGCTGAAGATGAGGCTCGGTGGGCTAAATAACTTGCCCAAGGGCACATGGCTAATTGGACGGGTACTGAACAGAGGCTGTTGCCAGGGCTTGTCCATATAAGCACGAGTCTGGGTGACCAAGCAAAAGAGGGGTTCCTAGGGAATGTGCACCTGGGCCTCTGCTCACAAGGTTCCTGGCTCTTCCAGCCAAAGGGATCGGGTCATGGCTCCTTGGTCTCTGCTGTTCCACACCCATCCTGGGCTCCTAGCCTTTCTCTGAAGGCCTGCTTGCCCATCCACCCCCACTTCCTGCCTCCCCTTAATCTCTGAATCCCCCAGAGCCTCACCCACATCCCCTCCTTCAGCTTCCTGACCATGGAGACCCCTCCCCCTCGGGGCTAGAGAAATGTGAGGTCTTTCTTCATGGGCATCCATCTTCTCTCATTCCTAAGTAGAATTTTGTGAGCTCCTTTGGGGGTAGGCACTGGGTCCCCCTTGGAACAGAGAAGGGAATTATAAATAATGGTGTCTACTGTTCTCAGAAGCAAGGCACCCAATGGCCTCTTGAGGCCTCTGGCCTCCAAAGAGCTCCAAGGATCCCTTGAGCCTGGGCCTCCCCAGCCATCCCCCCAGGAAATGCAGAGCAGACTTCCTTTGCATCGAAGGGAAACCAAGGCACAGCTAATGGTAGGAGCTGGGGAGGATGAATGAGTGGCTGGTGGCTCCAGTGAGGCTTGGGCAGGGAAGCCTGGCACCCACAAGTGAGGAGGCCACTGCCAGCCAGGGTGGGGCGGGACAGCCCCGGGCCCAGCTCCGAGGAGCTCCGAGAAACGAGAAACACTTTACGACTTTCTAAGTGGGCGCTCTGCTGACAGCTTAACGGTCAGTTCCTCCCAGCCCTGGGCTTCATATTTACGAGCTGAAAGGCTCCAAGGGGGAGGCTCAGGAATCCAGCCCACACCACCCGATCAGCCGGTCAGCCCTCTGGCTCCGGGGCCAGGAAGCCATAAAAAATGATCTTGCATTGCTTCCCTTCCCCCAAATGGTTTTTAGTGGGGGTGGGGAGGGGATAGCAGCAAAGGTTGGGGGCAGGGAAGGTGTAGGGTCTTCTGCAAAGCCTGCACAAGCAAATACTCATGGAGGGAAACTGCTGACCCCCAGCCTCCTTAGACTCGGCTGCCCAGGCTCCTGGCAGCAGGCTTTGCCCTTCCTGGGGTCCCTAGCCTGAGCTGCTAATGGCTGGATAAGTTCATATTTATCCAAGCCAGGGTATCACCTCCAATGTCTCATTTAATCTTCCCAACAGCCCTGGAAAGTTTGAAAAGGTTTGGAAAGGGGGTGTTTGCAGGCTCAGGTCTCCATTGTTCCCTCCTGCCCCCACCAGAAGGCCTCCCCAGTTTACAGCTGAAGAGTGTGGGACCCAGAGAGGGAAAGAAGCTTGCCCAGAGTCACACAGCATATTAGTGGCAGAGCGTAGACTTGAACCTTAGGCTCCCAACCCTTAGCATGGTAGGGCCCATGATGCAGACTCCCAGAGATGGAAGAGCAGAATCCTGATGTGCCAATGGGAGAGATGGGGAAGGTCACTTTGCCTTCCCAGCTGGTCTCCCTGTCTGTATACTGCATGAGTGAGAACAGATGCTCTCTAGGGCTCTGGGCAGATATTGGGCACACTATGGCTGAGATTCTATGGTGGTGCTTGGTCCTAGGCCCAGTTGTGGGGGAGCTGCCCCTCCTTTTCAGGCTGAGGCCAGGAGGCCATACCAGCCCTGGCCATCCTCTAGCCCAGTCCCAAGAGCTGAAGGCTGGGCTCTGGGGGCCTTCTAGCATCCCCCCTCCTGTCCCTACATGTCCTCAGTGCACGTCTGGCCTGGGAAGTGCCAGCATCTCCTGCAGGATGTGGCCGTCTGGCTGGCTGTAGCCTCTACCACATCCCCTCTGGCACTCTCCAGGCCCAGTGCTGAGGAATACTGACCACGGAAGTGACCCCACCCTCTGTCCCTATCCTGGCTCCCTTTGGCATGGCCCCCAGTTCACAAACTCTCTTCTTCCCCCTGAAGTGTGTCAGTCCCACCCAGAGAAACTAATCCTTGGCTCTCTGCTGAGCTGGGGGCTGTGGCCATGGTAGGGGTTTAGCAAATGACCATCAAGCCCCCAGGCAGGTAGAAGAGCTAGTGGAACGCCTGATCCAAGGGGACCGGCTGGTAGCTTCAGGCCTCTTGTCCCACTCTCCCGCCCCCCCCACCCCACCCCCTGCCACCGCCCCTGTCTTTCTCTGTGGTCTGGGCCCCCTCCCTGGTGGCCCCCCTAGCGAGGGGCTGTCTGCAGATAATCAGGGAACAGATTCGGAAAGAAGGAGGGAAAAAAGCACTCAGGCGCCAGACAGGATCCTTATCTTGTGGGGCGGAATGTCAGAGCAGCAGCAGGGCAGGGAGTCCTGCAGCGGAGGCCCAGCATCTGCAGCCAGGGACGGGGAGGAGGGGACCCGCTCTGGGCGCTGGGAAGTGGGGGAGGGGTGGCTTGTTCTGGGCCAGGAGACCTGGGAAGCTGGCCTGCTAGGGAGGGGATCTGAATGCCAAATACTGTCCACTCTACCCAGCTCTCAGGACGGGTCTCCCCTAGACTGGCCCTGCGACCTCCACAAACAGAACAGGGAAGAGGAGCAGGTATCCAAGTCCCCTAAGTTCCCAACAAAGCAGTGGGGCACCCAGACCCAGCAGCCCTGAACTGGCTGGACTACTGTCTTAGCCACAGGACTAGTGGCAGCTCGGAGCTCTCACCCGTAAAATGGAGATGAAACCCCACACTGCCTCTTGCACAAAGCCCAAAGGATGGACATGCCAGGGGCTTCGCTTCTTGGCCCTGGCCCCAAGAACACTTTCAGTGGAACCCCACAACATGGTGGTGGTCCCTTTCACGGAGTGGAATGCAGGTCTCTGATGGGGCACTCTTTCGCTAGGGTGATCCATAAACCACAGGACCAAGGAGTGTTGATTCCCTGGCCTGGACTTCCCTGGGTCTGGGCTGAATCCCAAGGATGAGGCATCATTTCTGTGGGGGCCCCAGCGAAAGCCCCTAGAGAAGGGCAATGTCAAGTCAGGGTCAAGGGCACAGGCCCTAGATCTGGGTTCAAATCCAGACTCTGCCACTTTCTGGCTGTGTGACTCTGGGCAAGTGTCCTCATCCTCCTATGGCCCCAGGCCTCAGTTTCCTCATCTATAAAAAGTGGGCCATGTCTTTTCAGCTCTGACATTCTGTGACTTTACACTTGACCTAGCAGTTGGGTCTCCACCCCTGAGAAACTTTAACTGTAACAAGAAGAGAGCCAGAAAGCACACACACTCACACATGCACATCAGTCAAAGGAGCATCAAACTAAGTGTGCCCACGTGTCCTGGAGCATCCTGTGGCCACCTATGTGGACCCTGGTCCTAATGTCCTGGTGGCCTTGAGTAGAGTAGGCAGGCCTCCTGCAGGGGTTGGGCTAGTCCGTTCCCCAGTGAGGGGGCTGGAGGAAGAAATGCCAGTGAGGGTCCTGACAAGGAGGGAAAGATAGCACTGGGGATTATGGTCTCCTGTATCCCAACCCCAGCTCCCCTTTGCCCTACCCCCAACCCCACAATGGCCTGACTGGCCTGTCCCCCAGCTGTCATCTGCAGGGGCTGGTCCTCATTAGCTTCTGTGGCAGTGGAGGGGGTAGGGGGTTGCAGGCTGCAGAGCTGTGAACTAAAGCCAGGCTGGGACAGTGGCCACCTTTGGGGCTGGAGAGATGGACCCCAGACTTGGGAGGGGAGGGGGCAAACAGCTTAGCCAGTGGGAGAGGCAAAGGTGAGAGTTGCTGGAGCTTCCAGAGTTCTCTGGGCTGTTATTCTGGGCAACTCTTTATTTATTCAGAGGCTGGGGATAGGCTTAGCATCTGTTGGCTTAATATTTATTACAAGTGCATTGGCTTTGTACCATAGACCCTATGACAGGGCTGCCGCAGGACCCTCTTCCCCCATCTCTTCAGTGCCAGGACATACTTGAAAACCTACAAGGAAGAGCTGAAGGGTCCTACCTTTTGAAAGATCATCATATCCAACTCTTAATTTATCTTTGGGGAAACTGAGGCCCAAACCAGAAACAGCCTTGTTCAAGATCACAGTGCACATTGGTCCTTGATCCCTGATGTCTTGGTTTTCAGGCCATCAGAAGAGACAAATGCCATGAGAGTGAAAATACCCTGGACCACAGTCAGAGAAGCACCAGCAACATGCCCACCAGTTTCCTACCAGGTGCAGGCAGAAATCCTGGCGTAATGTCGCAGCTTTGTGGACAAGGTACTCAAGCTCTCTGAGCCTCAGTTTTTTACTCTGCATAAGCAAAGTAAACCTACCCACCTCACAGAGCAGTTGGAAGTATTACTGAAAACACTCTGGAAACTGTAAAGTCCTGTACAACTGGAACTGTTTTACTTATTTACATACCACCTGGGATGGGAAGAAGTGAGGCAGGTTGGCTATGGGGACTGATGTCCGACCCTGGCCCCAAATCCCTTCCTCCGGACTAGGCAGGAGGCAACGAATAAATCAGTAGCCAGAGCCCCTTTTTAACCAACTGAAGACATGTAAATGATCAGAGCAATGCTGGGGGTGCCAACTGGCAGAGCACGAGGTGACATCACATGTCCATCCAGCTCCAAGCCTTCCAGCAGCCTGAGGTCAGCTCGCAGAGTGGTGGCACCTCCTCCATCAGCCACGGGCTGAGCCAAGAGGAGCCTGGCACTGCCAGGGCGGGGGCCGGGCGCTGGCTTGGATTCCATGAGTTCCCCTCTTCCCCATGCACCCTCTCCGCAGTCAAATCCCATGGACTCCACAAGTTCTTCCCTTCCCCACATGTCCCCTCTGCAGTTGCTTCCCCTCCAGCCCCTCTGTTTGTGTCTCAGAGCTTTTCCCCCACGAACACAAGACTGCTGCTTCTCATATAACATGTAAGCTGTGGTGTGAACTTCTGGTAAATGAAGATCTTATTTAAAACTGTGTGCTATCAGGGGAGGAGAAGAGACAGGTTCCAACAGAGCTCCACAGTCTTGCCAGGAAAAGAAGGTGCTGGAGGCTGTGCGCAGAGCCACCAGCTGTTCCTGGTAAGTCATCCCTTCTGAGAGTGGCCAGATGGCTCCAGGAAACACTCTCATCTTACCTACAAGGGTCAAACAGGTGCAACAGGGTTCCGCAAGGAGGTCACCCTCATTTGAGAATTCAGTTTGCCACATGGAACAAAGAGTGGCTTAATCTTGTAGGGCTTTCCAAGAACAGCAGAACTTTGGATCAGAGAGCATCTGATCCTGGGGTCCTCTACATTAGCTGCACAATAGGACCACCTGGGAAGCTTTTAAAGATCCCAAGCCCAGGTCACACCCTAAGGCCAATTAAGTCGGAACCTCTGGAAGGGACCTCCTGGAGGGTGATCCCACGGTTCAACTAAGGTTGAGAACCAGCTAGTCTATTTTTAACAAGAGGTGTGCATCAGAATCACCTGGGGTGCTTTGTCAAAATTCATATGCCCAAGCCTGGCCCAGACTTCCCAAAACAGAACCTTTCAGGGAACAGCCAGGCATGTGTGAATTTTGAAAAAACTCCAGGAGATTCTTACAAATGATACTGGTTATTCATTTGCTGAGCACCTGTTCATTGAGGGCCCACTCTGTGCTGGGCACGGCTCTGGGCATGGGGGTACATTACTAGGGAGCAAAATAGCCCTGCCCTCCTGGAGTGGGGAACCAGGAAACAAACAAGTAAATACATAAATACACGCACAGATAATTCTAGATGGTAAAGTAAAAGAGGCGGGGGGATCAGGGAAGGGCTCTCCAAGTAGGGGACAGAGACCTAGATGACAGGAAGGAGCCAACCACGGCAAGTTGGGCAGGAAAGCACCCCATGCACAGCATATTTGCTAATGTGAGAAATGACATCTCCTCTCAGCTGCTGCAAAACCCTACTCTCCCCATCCCCGCCTCCCCCCATCAAGTTTATGGGGCACCTGGCTAGACAGGAAATGCTGGGGAGAGGAACCCTCTGTCCCTCAGGAAGTTCTAGAGGCTGCTGGGCTAAAGGGACTTCAGAAAATGTACAGCGGAATGCTGTAAGGAACTGCAGAGTTCCCTAGTCCAATCCCCTCATTTGATGGGGAAACTGAGGCTGAGAGGTAGTGATTTGCTTTGATGTGGCACCCCAGCTCTGAAAGGTTAAAAGGGACAGTGATTTCAACAGGGAGTTTGTTGCTTCTATCAAGCCCATTGTCTTCCTGATTCTCCACCCCTCCTGCACCCCAAAACCCTGTTTGTTGCTCTCCATATAAACCACCTGCGTGTTGCAGCCATAGTACAAGACTGGGGTATACCCAGGGAGCTTGGGTGATGGAAAGGTGGGAGACCCCCACTGTGCCCCATAATCTGAGGGTGGGAGTCCTTCCTCCCACACCAGCAAGTGCATCAAAGGCCAGACAGAATGGTGCCAGATAAGGCCATGGAATTTGGTGGGATATGGAATTTCCTTTATGGAGAAGCCTGGTCCCAGCTGTCCACCCACGGGTGAGCATCCAAAGGGAAGGTAAGACATACTCAGGGGATGGGGCAGGTGGCCCACATAAGGTCAGAGGCCTGGTGTGGCAGGAGGGCAGAGTGGGCAGAGAGAAGGTGGCTGGCCACCTTTGGAACATGACTCCCAGGAGAGGAAAGCTGGGTCACTGGTCACTGGGTGGACAGGCCATTGAGAGTAATTTCTAACTTGGCCACTGGCCTGCTCTTGCACAGCCTGATTTCCACCTGTGGGGCAGCCAGGAGGATCCACAGGCTGAGTCTGCCAGTCTTCAGCTTGCTTGGCCCTGGCTTTGCAGCATGTTTGCAGCTGCCCCCGCTGAGCCATGGAGTGGAGGTGAAGTCCTGCTCCCAGAACAGGTGTAGCCCCTCTTCTCCCTGACCAATCAGAGCCAAAGCCCCGAGGCTCTTCCTAACCCCCTGCTGAGTTCCCTGTAGGTGATGTGGAGCTAAGACAGGGAGCTCTTGAAGGACAAACTAGAATAGTCCAGAATGCTTCTTTTTTAAAATCTTTTTCAGTCAGCAAGCCAAGGCAAGAGTGGAGAAGAGCTGGTGGGACAAAAGTCAGGCAGTGACAGCACGTCAATAGGTAACTTGGGCAAGTCATCTCTATCTCTCCCTCCCTGCCTCAGTTCCCCCATCTGTAAAAGGAGAGTGAAGACACTCACCCCATGACTTCAGGGGCTCGTTGAGAAGCTCAGAGTCAATGCTAAGGTGTTTTTGTGTGAGGCGCTCCACGCCTGTGAGCAAGGGGCATCGCCCTCACATGTGACAGTGGGAAAGCCAGAGAAGGTGTGGGGCGGATCTCACCACCAACTACTGCTAAGGGGACAACGAGTCTGCCAGGCTGTAGTTCCTAAGAAGCTCTGAGGACTGCATGCCCTGCCCCAGAAGCACTACAGTTCCCTAGAAGGAGCCTTGGAAAGCCCAGGGAAGTGACATGGAGATGCCCTAAGCACCCAGGAAATTTCTGTTTAGCCCGCCCTTTCCAGCAGGGCCTCTGAGGGCTTGTGCGAGTGCTCTGGTCCAGTGGGCAGTGATGGGAAGGAGGAGGACAGCTTACTCCATGCTTCCAGTGGCCCCTCTTGCTGCAGAGGCCAGACCCTCAGCAGGCCCTGCCCCTCCCTCTGAAAGCCCCACACGATCCAGGGGCAGGGGCGGAGGAGGACACTGCCAAGGGTGTAATAAACAACTTATTGACTGAAGCAGAGTTCTCAGGCTTGGAGCATGCCCTTCTGGCAACCATGTCCTCCACTGGCCTGCCTAAGGCCTCCTCCTGCTCTGTGGAGGCACTGAGGTCTGGCTGAGCCCCTTCCCCTTGCAGACCTCACTGATCCACACCCCCAGCCCCTACCTTTACTGCTCATGTGCCCACATGAACACACACTCTCTCTAACCAATCCTTTTGGCAAGGGGGCTGACTGATGCTCACTGGAGCCAGCCTGTGGGAAAAACCCAGTTCTGTCCATCAATCAACAGCTCTTTATTGAGACCAGAAACACATTGGTGGGGGAGTCTGAATTTTACAAAGCAGTTCCAAGTTTGATTCACTCACCACCCCATCACTCCACAAGTACTACAGAACATCCACCACTCCCTGGGACATCAACGGAGGTATGCAGGGGATAAGACCTGGTCCCTGCCTTGGGGAGTGGGTATAGGGTGGACCCACAAAAGAAGCACTGAATCTGGAGTCCAAAGACTAGGGTTAAACCCAGACTAGGCTCTGACACTAAAAGTTAGGAGATTAGGCTTGGTCACTTCACTTCCCTGAGCCCCACTTTGCTCTTCTGCAAAGACTCCAGTCCATTACAAGGACAAAAGGAGACAATGCATGCAAAGTGGTCAACGTGGGCACTAGGCGGGCCCAGTGGGAAGGAGGCCAGGGACTTGGAGGGCCTACGACACACCTGGCATGCAGATGGAGTGTAGATGGATGGGACCCTTAGAGGACAAAGTGACAGCAAATTAAGCAGCCACCATAGCCTCTTCCATACCTCTGCACGGAATGGAGGTGTATGTGCGTGTCTGTGTACCTGTGTGTCACAAGGGACTGGAAAAGGAGGATCCAGGACTTATTGAAGGCCTAAGAGCCAACCTGTAGCCCTGTAGGTAAATGACAAATAAAATTATATCCCACATTGCGCAAAGCCCGTTGTACACATGTGAACTAATTGTGATGTCGGTCCCACCTCCTGTCTGTAAAGCGAGTGCTGTAGGATTCATTATCTCTCATTTTAGACAAGAGGAAATCTAGTTCCAGGGAGCTGAAGGGATCTGCTCAGAAACACATGGAGCCAGAAATCACATCCAAGCTGGGGCAGGGATGGCACGAGTGGGGGCAGCACAGGGAATCCACCCCCACCACACCTGGCTCACTGCTTGGATCTGTAGCAGAGTGGGCAGAGGCATCCGAGGAAGAAGCAGAATGTATTCAAGAGGCCATTAAAGAAGAATGAGAGGCCCAGGTCTGGCCTGGTCTTCCGTGTTCTTTCTTACACAAAAGGTGGCACTCAATGTACATAGCACGTTGCGTTCTGCTCAGTATGTCCTGGAACTCTCCCCATATCAGTTCATGGAGAGCCCCATCATTCTTTTTTATAGCTGCATTGTGCTCCGGTTGGTGGGCATATCACAGTTTATTCGACCACTCTCCTAAGGCACTCAGGTTATTTCCAGTGCTACAATGAATAATCTTGTGCAAATGTATTTTAGTACTGAGGACGGTGTATCTTAAGGGAAGATTCCTAGAAGGGGATTGTTGAGTTGGAAGGTAAATGCATACCTAGTTTTGTTAGGTATGGCCAAATTACCTATCCAAAGGGTTGTACCAATTTGTATTCCCATCAGTAATGTCTGAAAGTGCCTGTTTTCCCACTCTCTGTAACTGAACCTATGGTCAGAGATTTTAATGGTTTCCACAGTTGGAAAAGTGAGAAACGGTATCTCAGGGCTGTTTTAATTTGCATGTCTCTAATTATGAGTGAGTGTGTTTGAGGGTCATTGTTATATCTTATCTGGTGAACTGTCTATTCATGCCTTTTTTTCTACCTTTCTATCAGGTTTTGATCCTTTGACCCTCAATATTTAAGACTACTTTATATACTAGGGCTATTAGCCCTTTGTGCTACATGTTACAAATATCTTCTCTTGGTTTGTCAAATACTTTGCTTTTGACTTTGTTTTGTAAATTTTTTTCCAAAACTTTAAAAAATTTCATGTAACAACAACAACAAAAAAAAATCAATTTTTAAATTTATTGCCTCTGGCTCGTGAGTCACAATTAGAAAGCTTTTCCCTACCCTACGGTTAAAGAGGAATTCACCCATGTTTTCATCTGGTAGTTGTATCACCGTTTACATTTAGATTCCTAATTCATTTGGAGTTTATTTCTCTGTATGGTGCGAGATATTTTATTTATTATCTCTTTTGTCTATTTGCCAATTCATGCACCAGTACCACACACTGTTTTAATTATAGAGGCTTTATAATATATAAATATTATATATTATATAAGTGTGTGTGTACATAATATATAATACACACATATATTACATAATATTATATAAAAGTGTATTATATGTATATAATATATAAGTATATAATATATAAGTGTGTGTGTGTGTATAGTTTTACTATCTGGCAGGGGTAGTTTTACTTCTTTAACCCTCTCTTGTGCTTCTAATTGACTTATCATTTAATCACATTGCTAATACCTCTAGCACAGTGTTGAATATCAGCAGAGATGGTGGGTATCTATTACTGATCTTAATAGAAATGCCTTTAGTGTTTTTCCATTAAATAAGATACTGGCTTTAGGACTACGGTATATATATTTTATCATGCTAAAAAGACCTCCTTAATTCCTATTTCCTTGAGTGCTTATACTAGGAATGGGTGTAGAATTTTGTCCAAGGTGTTCTAGCATCTACGGAGATAATCATATAATTTTGTTTCCTTAGATTCATTAATTAATGGTGCGTGATATCAATTTGGCAGATGTTATCAAAATTAATGGATTAATTTTGAACCAACCTTGCATTCCTGGAATAAATCAGATTTGGTCAGGATGTATTACCTTTTTAAAATAGAGAGAGGATGGAATTGGACACCAATGATCACATCTGACATTACTGAACACTTTCTCTGTCTGCTATACAAATTACCTGATTCCTTAAGATGGCTAAGACCTTAAGTCCTTAAGATAGCTATGTGAAGCAGGCTTCATGATTCCTATTTCACAGATGAGGAAACTGAGGCTAACAATGATGAAGTAGCCTGGCCAGCATCACACAGTTAGCAAATAAAGGATAAAGGATTAGATCTTGAGTCTCAGTAATTCCAAAGACCCTAATGATATGTGAGCAGTGTTACTTGGTTATTACAGGTTGAGCATCCCAAATCCGAAAATCTGAAATCTGAAATGCTCCAAAATCTGAAGCTTATTGAAGACATGAAGCTCAAAGGAAACGCTCACTGGAGCGTTTTAGATTTCAGATTTTCAGATTAGAAATGCTCAACCAGTATATATCCTTCATATATTCCAAAATCTGAAAAAAAAATACAAAATCGGAAATACTTCTGATCCCAAGCATTTCGTATAAGGGATACTCAACCTGTATTTAGTCATTCAAAACGCTTATTATTTGATAAGATGTTGGAAGGGGATTATTTCTGTAGGAACTAGAGGGGTAGGGAAGGCCTGGTGAGGTGATGCCAGCTGGGTGTGCTGTCAGCAAGCAGAATCCGCATGGCAAGGTGGCGAGCAGTCCTCAAGGCTGCCATGACCCTTCCAACCTAGCCTTGCTCTGTGTAGTGGATTCTCACCATTGCATGCTGCCTTGGCACCTGTCCTGAATATAAGTTGGACCTTCCCATACAAGAAGCAAGCTTGGTCACCCTTGACACCAATTTCTACTTCTCCAACCCCTCCCGGTTCTTCCACGTGACCGATCCAGACCTCTGCCTTACACAACTGCCTCCTGGTGACCACCTCCTCATGAGACAGCTACATACAGCCTGCTTGACTGGCCCCACTGACACACACCCCTTATGGACTGTGCAGATATGCCACAGTGACTACCTCTCAGTCACTGCATGACCTCCTGGAACTCGTGCCTGCTTGCTTTAAATCCGTCACAAATAGAACTCCCCACAGGAAACCTGTTTGAATAATGCCCTTCCCAATAAAGCCGTTGGCCCATGGGTCCCTCTCTCTCTCTCCCTGCCTGAGCTCCTTGACCTCCATGTGTGTGTGGCCCCCAGTGAGCCGTGTACCCCCAGGACCTGTAAGTAATAAAATCTTTATTTCCATCCCACGTCTCTCCTAATCATTGGAGGTGCTCTCCATCTTAAGGATCCTAACTGACAACACTCTGTACAGGCACTTATGTCTCAGGCTCTGGACAGTGTGGAAGCAACCAGGAGAATGAAGACTGGTCCAGGGACATGGGGGGCTGGGCGGGAACAGAGTGCAGAGAGGAAAACTCTGACTCCGCACTTCCTGCTGGTCCTGCCTGCCCTGTTTTCTAAGAATGGGCAGCCGGCCGAGGGATTATGTAACTCCTGGTGGGCACGGCAGATGGTGTGCCGGCTCGGACAGCATCAAAGCCAGCATGGACACTAACCTTGCCTGACGTGGAACCCAGGCCTCCTCTACTCTGGGTTGCAGGGCACATGATAGGGTCAAGGTACGGGGGCACAGAAAGAGATGGAAAGTGGTTAAATTTTTGTCCTTTAGCTCAATGGCCATGGCCATCCAGGCCATGGGGAGAAACCAGGGCCCACCCACCAGCAGGCAGGTTCCAGTCAGGAGAATGGAAATGTGGGCCCACCCCTCCCTGCCTCATAGCCAGCAGTTCTCAGGATGCACCACACAGTCCCTGGGGTTACAGAGGCTGCTCTGCAGCCTCCTTCTACCTCAGATCAGCAGCCCCTGGGGGTGTGGAGAGCAGTTTGCAAAGCACCTCTCTGGGTGTTTTCTCACCTGGCCCTACCTGGTACTCAGCTTCTTTTGTTCCTTTTGCTGTTGGGTAAACTGAGGCTCAAAGAGGATGAGTGATTTGCCTGTCACACAGAGACAGACTTGGCCACAGAGTTGAAGCTTCCAGATTCCTAGTCCAGTGTTCTTTCCAAATGCGTATGAGGACGTGGACTCTCCCTTTGCCAATAACCCCCAAGCCATCCCCAAATCACCTGCTGGCCATCCTGAACCACACCCATTGTGCTTTGTGGCTCTGGACTTTATGGCTGGAAGGAATCTCAGAACTCCCTGGGACACCCCTGCCCCACCTTATATCTAATATTCCCCTTGTCAAGAGAGGAGTATTAGAAAGAAAGAAGTGGGGGGTGGGTAACGAGAGATTGTGAATTGATTTCCTTCCAGGTAGAAAGAAAAGGAAACTGACCTTCACCAACCATGCCCATCTCATTTAATCTCCCCAACAACCAATTAGGGCCCACACTTTACAGCAAGGAGATGCCACCTTAGGGAATTACAGTTAGTGATGGAGCCAGGATCTGCCCAGGTTTTCTGATTCCAGGGTGGACTGTCTGTTTAAACACATAAAGCCCAGGGAGGGAAAGGGACTAGCCCATAGCCCAATGCCACATAGGAGATTGACTAGGATTAGAATCCAGTCTTCCCAATTCTCAGCTCAGGGCTGTCATTTCGTGTGTGTGTGTGTGTGTGTGTGTGTGTG